>NW_004955446.1:18093635-18126841 GCF_000276665.1 Chinchilla lanigera | reverse complement strand
TTCACAGTATCTATTGTGCCCTTTTGATCTTATTTACTCTTTCAGTTTCTTGCACTAGGGAGACAATCTTGTTTTCTAATTTCTCTGAAAAATGTATCACCTTATAGGTAACAACATAAAATGTGATTAAAGGAATAGCATCTTTATATCTTCCACTTCCCTCTGGAGAGCTATGGGAGCCAACTGGTAGGATGTTGACCTGTTTTAATTAGTCTTTGGGGATCCTCAGGCCTGGACTTCTTGTGCGAATTTGATCCACATCTACCATCAGCATGACATCTTTAAACAATCAAATATGAAAATCAGATATTAGATGTAGCCAATAAACAGATGCAAACTACCTAACCTTTTAAAAATACTAATTTTTTCTTCTTGTTTTATTCTTTTTCACTTGACAGGTACCATTCGATATGCATGAACTTGCATTTGACCCTTGAAATTCCTCTAGATTTTCAAATGTTATTTTCTAGTGTGTCGTGCCTATTTATGAATTGGACAAAAACAAAAGTGGAAAATCATCCTCTATAAAACCTAAAGGAAGATTTCCAATGTGTTAAATAACTTAAATATTTTATATATACTCCTAGTGGAAAGTTATTTTTCTTTTTATATGGTTTTTGTAAACACAATACACAGAAATTTTTAAAAATTACATGCTATAAACAGAGAGTGTCTGTACCTGGTCAGGTATGTCTTGAGCTGTTCATAAAGGAAATGCAATATGCCCATACCAATTATTGCAGGATACATGTAATTCATAAAGCTTTCTATCCATAACTTCGAGAGAGCTTTTTTTCCTACATGAGAGGAGGTGGAAATTACAAAATACCTACATTTAAATAAAATTAGGAATGAAACACAAACTGAAATTAGCAACAGAAACTTTTTTCATCAGTTGTGGTTTCAAAGAAGAACTGGACTGAATTTAGAGTTCTCTGGATCTTTTGTGACCTAATTTGAAATCTTTTATTTATTTTAAATGGAATAGATTTCCTTTGACGTGAGAGGAGTAGTCAGGGATGGAAAATTCTGAAGTGTAAGTACTATGGGTTTCACAAATTGGAAGTGCTTTAAAATTGCTCTAATGGGGACCTACATGTTTGATCAGTACAATTGGGAGCATGTTCCATTTAATCAGAAATGCCCTTCAGAAACGAAAGCAACTGTCTAGTATTCAAAATTGCATTTTGTGCTTTAAAAAAGTGCCAAATTCTACCCTTAGTTCCTAGTATGCAAATAGGTTGAGTGTCAAAGTGTGCCTTCTATCTCTTGTTCAAAGTATTTCCCTACCTGTCCTAGTATTTTTAATAGCTGTACTTCAAAATGCTTACAATATTTCCATATGAGAAAACTAAATTCTGGTTAGATTGGTGAATTTTGTCCATGTTTGCATGAAAAGAATATTGAAATGTGCATAAACATATATGTGTGTGTGTGGGAGGGTATGTGCACACCTACATGCATGTAGGGGTTACAGTTAAATACCCAAAGTAATTAATAGGCACTATCAACTCCTTTTTTGTAGAAAGCTTTTAAGGAGGTGTCAGACATTATCTCAAGTGCTTATGAAAAAATAGCGTGGCTGTTTCACTTTGATCCTCATGATAACTCTCAGGCTCTATAAACAGAGGACTATGGCTTACTGCAGAATACTGTACATTGATATAGTTCATGGATTTTTAAGTTGGCAATAGGATTTCAGCTACTTCCCTCTTCAACGAAGGGAGAGATGACTTCTTTCTGCTTAAAAAAGAGACAACTCTAGAGAATTCTTCACAGAAACTGAAGATTTCCTTAGAAAGGAGAACATAGGAATCTCATTTTCTGAGAGGTCATTTGGTGAGGATCAGAAAATTCTACCTTTTGGTTCACTAAAATAGATTACAAAGGGAAAACGGGAGAAATTGACATCTTGAGTTAAAAGCAGGTAGAATATACATCCTGGTTCTTAGTCAATCCTGGATAATTTTAATTATATCAATCAGGTTAAACAGCTGCCAACAATACAGTAAGAAGATAAGGCAGCAGTGCAGTATATTTTCCAACACTTAACGTGGAGATAATCTGACTCTAGGGCGATAGATAATGTGGAAAAATACTTTGGGTAAACAGATGTAAATAAAGTTAAAACCTTCCCTCCTAAGAGTGTGGCCTGCCAATGTGAAGGTACTTTAATCAACGGTTGGAGGCTGTGGAATATGTTTCCAAGGGCAGTGGCTGAGCTGGTCAGGGTCACTGTGCAAGGGATCATGGTGGAAGGTAGTTTTGTTTGTTGGAAATATTTTTTTCCCATGTATGAGGGAATCATACTTCCTGCCCTATTGATGCTAGGTTTCTCTGCTTTGCCAGCAGAAGGTAAGTAATAGTAGCATATAACTCTCAATTCAAACTTTATTGAAGTTATGCTCATCTTGTGGTTTTTCCTGTAATGAAGCTAGTGCCAGAGAAGGAAAGCTTTACAAGTCCCAGGATAAGGAAATCTTGAGGTGCTGGGTGGCGATACAGCTCAGCTGCACAATGCTTGCCTGGCCAGCATGAGGTTGTGAGTTCCATTCCCAGTACCAAAAAAAAAAAAAAAAAGAAAGAATTTGGGGGGAAAAGATAATACCGGCCAGTTGAGGATATGTAATTTTCATTACATACAAACCTTTGTTATTTAAACCACTAAAATATGGTCTTGTTTGTTCCCACCACAGAGTCTCGCAGTGTACAAGTGATACAGCCACCCCACAGACATTGGTGGGACTGATACTATGGATATTTTCTTTGCAGAATTCTGAAGAATTCCACAAAAAAGTTTAAATTTGGGTTCTCGCCCGTAGGATTCACTAATGGCTTCTTGCCAAGACTGTAGGTAGATAAGACTTACTACCTTTTCCTTGACATTCTTTTCCCTCCTCACCACGCAAGTAAAGAAAGAGTTCTAAAAGCAGGAAATTGCATCAAAAACGAAGAATGAGACACGTAGAAAGAATGAAAGCACAAAAGATCACACCTCAGTCCTCTTTTCAGCAAGGTGGGCCAGACTTGGACTTAAAAGGTAGGGGGAGAATTTATGGGACATAGATGAGAACTGACATTTGAATTAGATTGAACTAAACCTTTGAATAGAAAAGTGAATCTTTGAATCTAAAGGAGATTCTTCACATAGCATAAAATGTGGAAGAGAAATAAGTCTTTCCAAAATTTCATTAATGGGTGAGAAATAGAGATGTAGGGGGATACTACAAAATATTAAATAAAACATTTATTGACTGCACCGTATAGATTATGGATTGTTTCAATAAACCCATAACAGTTATATAGATTGTTGTTGATAGAATTGAAATTAGACTCTGTGAATCCTAACCCTAACTACAATACTATTTTGAGCATTCATTTCTTAATAATATATTATTTAGGGAAATTCCACTAAACAAAAGGCAAACAACTTTCAGTGGTGAATTGTTTAACAGGACACAGTGTGACATACTATGTTGGGAAAAATTGTGGAACATCTTTCCTGGAATTGATACCCCAAAATACAGAAACTGTTATGCATTGTTACTCTGGGGAGTCAAAGTTTAAGTGCACTAGTAGAGAGGGCTCTGTAGTAACCACCAAAATCTTTTCTTTAATAATGTGTTTAAAATTTCTTCCTTGCTCAAATTTAAAAAGGACCCAATTTGCTTCTCAACATTAACCTTTCCAACCACAAAGTACTCATTAACCATGTATTATGTGTGCAGTACTGTTCCAAGTGCAGAGTTACAAATGTTCTATTTGTCAATAAAATATGGAGAACACATAAATTCATGTTGGAGGTATAAAAGCACTAGAGAAATAGAAAAGTAAGCAAAGTTTAGATCTCACAGCAGTATCAGATTTTTGAACTTGCATTCATAAAATTTTAGTGAAGTCTTCACATCTTTATATTCCTCAATGATTTCTGTAGAAAGATGTCCAGTGAAGTGGTCTTGCAGTCTCTTCTTTCCACAGTGGATCTTGGAGTTAAGACCGGCCTCACATATGAACAAGTTGGGCTACTACCAAAATTTTAGGTTTAACTTAGGACCAAAGTCTTGAGTTATGACCCAAATGCAGGCCAGTTGTGCGGTTGTAAACAAAGTCTTATGATGCCAGAAAAGCATATGTAAGCATACGTGTCAGTCTGAGCCTAGATGGATGTTCATGTTTGTGGATGTGATTTCAGTCAGTGCTCTATATAATTGCTAAGATTATTGCTACCAAAATGGCGCCCAAAAAGCTAGAAAAGAAGCTAAGGAAGGAAAGAAAGGTAAAGAAAGCAATCATCACAATGGAAAAGAACAATGGAAAAGACAGAAACAGACAACCTTAGACCAGTTTTTAGTTTTGAAAGGTTGAGACTTTGTGAGCCAGAAGTAGATGCTAGTTGTCCAGACTCTTCCAAGCAGAGAAAGACACCAGAGAGCCTGATTCCTGAAGTTCTTAGGGAAGGGCACTCTCCTTCCAAACAATGAATGGTGGATATAGAAACACTCAATGAATGCTCCCATTTCATCCTCCCTTCTTAAAAGCCAAAGATGTCAGCTTGAATGGTGAGTACAGTATGAAACTGTTTTTTCTGCTAAGCCAGGCACATTTTATAACATTTTGGTGAATATACTTGGAAAATTATTGGTGTTTCTGGTAAATTATGCACATTATACAACCCTCATAAAAAGGCTAGTTCAGGAGAGCTGTGGAATATTTGGAATGTAATATGGGTATTTTCTTTATTTTTTATGGGAAAAATAGTCTTTACTTACAACCAACTTGAGTTACAACCAGCCTTGGAAAATGAATTGAGTTTGTAAGTCAAGGGCCTATGTATCCATATTAGTTGAGAGGAAAACCCTATAACTCAAATCACTGTAAACAACTTTTTAAAGAGACACGAACCAACCAAAGCATAGTTTTTCAACAATGTTCAGTATTTATTGTAGCTAATGCAAATTAAAATTAGGGACTTGTATGACCTTAAACTAACATTGTCATGTAAAATAAATAATTCATGGCTCTCTCAGTGTCCTTTGTATAATCCTAGAGTTGAGCTTTATAAAATTTTTTGGTTACTGGATTTTCTTTCTATAAAGACCACAGAGTTATAGAATAGAAAGTGTACATTATAAAAAGTCAGAAATTTTGAGTGTTTCTATATCCACCATATAGCTAAGGCAGTCAAATATTGAGCTTCTCAGATATCAGTAATGAAGCCTAAACATTTCAATTAAACTAGCTTACCTCCGCTCTATTTTCTTACTTAAAATTTCATAATAATTATTGAACACCAAGTGGAATATTAAAATCAGACACACTCAGTTAAGAGCCTCACTGCAAAAAGTTTACAGTAACTTCACCATTTCCTGAAGTATTATCATATTTAAATTCTTTTTAAAGAAAAAGTATTGTTACCTACATACAGAATTTTATATGTGAACTATCACATGTATTTTCTAAAATAATATTTGCTAAACAAGTATTAATGCAATGCTATATTGGATAACTTGCTTCTTTTTTCCCTTTCCACTTGACAATACTGTCTTCTACAGCAATATATTTCTAGCCAAGAACAATGTGTGGTTATTGAATTTCCTTTTAAACTTCAAGTATTGCCCACTGCTGTGAGGTACATTTTGGTATTAAACTCTCAAAGGTCTGAGTTGAAAAGACATCTGATAGGGTAAAACCATTTTATTTTATTTCCTTGCCTAATGATTTTCTGCATTTAATGTTCAAATATTAGTGAATCCTGGCCAACTGAACTTTAAAAGTATGTTTATAAGATGTTCTTTCCCTAGCTTGTAAATAAATATACACTTTGAAGAAAACATATTATCTGATTAAAACAAAATAATCAGCAAAAATGTAACATATTATAAAGTAGAAAAAAAAAAAAAAGATACAGAGAGCATCAAAGCACCATGCTGAAAAGGAGAAAGGAGTGAAGAGAGAAGTAGGAGTGAAGAGAGAAGTAGCGACTGTCTGGCCTCATTCATCTGCTGAGAATATTGAACTACTGGTAACATCAGATAAGCAAGTAAAAGAATCTCTTCCCTTAAAGAATGCAATGTTGGAAGGACTGGTGGGCAGGGAAAGTCAGTGAAAGTTAAAACATGGGCTGGGGAGCATGGTAAGAAAAGGATTCTAACACAGCGGTAGCAAACCCATGACATGCATGCCACGGCAGACTGTTTGTATCACTGAAAGTTCTAAAAGGTTCTCCATTGCTGTCTTAAGAGAACAGAGCAGATGAGCATCTAACTCTGCCTTGAAGTAGTCCACAGAGAACAAGATGCTTCAGTGGCACTGAAATGAGCAGATTGAAATTGCGGTGAAGAATGGCACAAATGCCCATCATGTAAAATAATATAAAGTATAAAAATTGAAGAGTAGCGTACAGGAAAGCAGTGAAAAAGGAAAGTGTAGTGGTAAATACGGCCATGGTCATATTGAATTTACATATTATGGTAAGGCATTTGTGTTTGTTATCATAAGCAATGGGTACCACTGGACAATTGAAAGTTTTTAGAGTCCTAACATATTGCACGATTGCTATATTGGTATGCTAGAGCTGTCATAGCAAAGTACCAAAAACTGGGTGGATTAAACAAAGCAAATGTGTTGCCTTACAGTTCTGGAGGCCAGAAATCTGAGGTCAATGTTTTGGTAGAGTTTTTTTTTTTTTCCTGAAGATTGTAAGGAAGAATCTGTTTCATGCCTTTCCCCTAACTTCTCCTGATTAGCAGGAAATTTAGGCATACCTAGATAAAGATACATCACCTGCATCTCTAATTCCCTGTGCTCATGACATTCTCCTTGCGGGCATTTCTGTGTCCGGATTTCTTCTTTTTTATAGACTCCAGTCATAATGTTTCATGGGTAAGCATCTAATCTCTGGAATGACTTTATCTTAATAAATTATATCTATAATTATCCCATTTCAAAATACTGTCATATTATGAGGGACTGGATATTAGAACTTCAATATATACTGTACTAGAAAAGCACAGCTTAGTTTATATTATACTAAACATTTTCAAGATTGTCCCAGTACAATCTTGATTGTCTTGCAGCTGGCATATACACAGCTGGCACTGGATAAACCTAGAACCTGTGAAGAATAAACTAAGAACAAAAAACCTTGGCTCGAACTACAGCACAAGACACAAATGGGAAATGTATTTTAGAGGTATTCAGGAGTTGACATTGATAGGATATATAGATGGATTTTATTTAAGGTTTCATGACTAAAAAAGCTGGAATGACTGAGTTTCCTAAAAAAAAAAAAAAGAAAAACTGAACAAACTGTAATTACTAATAAACAAAGAATGATCAGAAAAATGTTGGAGAGAAGATAATGTGCTTAGTCATGAAATGTCTATGGGGAATCCAGGTGGTCATACTTAGTGGACAATAAGACATATGAACTAAAGCCTCAAGTTATGGATAATACATACGGAAATCAAGATGGTAAGTAGAACTGTGAGTTTGAAAAAAGAAATAAAGAAGAAAGGAATCAGGAAACAGTACAATTTAAGCTTTAGTTTAAGGAAAAGAAACCCATAATGACTTCTAATAAGTAACATAGAAAGCACGTAAACCAGAAAAGAATGATATTCTGGAAACTATGAAAAACTAGTATTAAACAGAAAGAAAAAGTGGTTAGTAGTGTCAATTGTAGCATAGAACTCCAGTAACTGAAAAATTATCTAGTGGAAATCATTGATGACTTTAGCAGGGACAATTTTAGCAATGTATGATAAAGATGTATTAATATGTATTCAACCTTCAGGAATTCAGTTATATGCACTCAGCCAAAATAGTAATAGTTATAATACCAGCTTCTTCAATAATGTGGGCACTTCATTCTGATAGTCCCTCCATGAGACTATGTATATGCCTAGAAACAAGCATTAGGAGAAATCAGGCTTTGTTCATCTCCCAATAAGTCTTGGTTTTACATTGGTTCTGTAAACAGAATCTTGGCATACAATGTAATTCTAGTGTTATGAAACACTTTTTAATTTTGGTACACTGTGGACCTTGACCTCCAAGCATAAGTCACCTACTTACCAGATATTTAGTCAAAGCAGAACAAAAACAGCCATCTTTTGAACAGCAGGAGAGAAACTGGATGAGGGGGATTCACAAAGAATCAGATCAGCAGACCTGAACGTAGCAGTCTCATAGTAGATTTGTAGCAAATTTGACTCTCTGAGAACTTTGCCATCTTCAATGATTTTAAAACGTAATCCCTGTATATGAAACACAACTCCATTTTAACTACAAATGGTGGTCTTTAGGAAATGGTAATACAGGAGGAGACACAACCTAACAATATCTGGCACTGAGAAAAAGAAATGGATGCAAACCTGAAGAGAAGTACAAAAAGTTTGATGAAACAAAATGGTTTGTATGAGTCAACTTAGTCAATTGATTGATTCAGTAAAGTAAGCTCCCTTTCAACTACTCTTCATTTCACCCTCTGTGTTGCAGTAGCTTGCTTTCACCTACCGTATTACTTACAGAAGGAAAGTGGAGTTTCACTAATAGCATGCACCTTTAGGAAACAGAGGAGGATTGTCTTTAAAAAATGTGTCTGTCATATTTATTCCCCCAGTGTTCTGACGCCAGTACCAGAATACCACAAACTAGAGAATGGTACACAATATTCCTCATTGTCATACCCTTTCAGAGTCTTGGAACTGGAAAACCAAATAGGAACTGAAAATGGGTTGATTTCTTTGTTTCATAATAAAAGCATAAGATGTAGTCACTCTGGGATAGCTTAATCCCAGAGGCAAGAACATGGACTAGATGATCTCAAAGGAATATGCTTTGCTCCCATGTTTTTAGGAGATGTTAGAATTTTCTAAAAGGGATAAACAATAGTGACTACGGAATATTCATGAATAAGATTTATAGTAATGTTGAAAGGAAGCTTTAAATTAATTTCCTTAAAGAAATATTTGGTAGCCAAGAGGGTGAAAATAGAGGTCATATTATGGATATCATATTTGTTATGAAATAAGGAGTGAAAAATGAGAATGAATGACTAATTCTGACTATGGAAAAATGTTATAATAGTGTTCCTTTGGGGATAATTGGGATCAAATAAGCCAAATATATTAAAAACATAAGAGTAGAAAGGGGAAAGAATTTGTTGATGACAAACCATTTAGTTTAACAAAGAAAAAAGGGAAATAAATCCTGGAGGACTGTTAAAAGTAATAATTGATCAACACAATTGCAGCTAAATTCAACACAGACAAGTCCCATGAAAAAATAACAAGAAGAAAATTAGATAACTTACATAAACCAACCATTTTTAATAGTCTATAACCTTTCTGCATGAACACTGACAATATGTTAGTTTACTCTTGGTATTCCTTTGCAAGGTTTCAGTATCTACTGCAAACTGTGCTATGAAAATATTACATGGAACATTCTAGAAAATAATAATTCATAAGTTAAAAAAACATTACCATATATTATTATACTTTTTCTATTTTGTTATTTATTGTTGCTAATCTCTTACTGTACCTAATTAATGAGTTAAACTTTATCCTGGCTATGTGGAATAGGGAAAAAACCCATCGTGTATAGGGTACAGAAGTGTACAGTTTCAGACATCCACTGGGACTGAATGTCGTCCCCGCAGGTAGCTGGGGTGACTGAATGATTTGTGTGGTTAATTTTGTGAAAGTAACTACACTTTAGAGTGAGCCTGTTGAAAGAATTGATGGAATATTTGCAAAAATAAGTGGGGTAGAGGAACTATATTGGGATTTAGTAACATGCTAATAAATTATTTGTGGGTTCATGGTTTAAGGAAAAATTTTGGAGAAAATAAACTGTTGATTTACAGAATTTCGAAACTGAATGATTGCCTCTGTTATTCTTTTACTTGCTGCTAAGAAGACATAAGCACAAAGAGGGACCAGGCGGGAAACAGAGAAGTAACTTGTTCAAAATGGAAGCATCTCTGCTCGAAGGGTTCTATGAAGGAAGGAGAAGAGATTATGGAAAGAGGAGCAGGATGTTTTTCACTTTCCTGTAGCAATATCTTTTAGTTTAATGTGAGGCTCACTGAAGGAATGGACACACACATATGCGTCTACACACAAACACATCCTTTTTGTTTTTTGAGAAAGGGTCTCACTGTGTAGTTCAGGCTGGTCTTGAGCTCACTATGTAGCCAGGGCTGTTTTTGCACTTATGGTGATCCTCCTACTTCAACTTCCAGAGTGCTAGGATTATAGGTGTGTGCCACCACACCCATCCACAAACACATCCTTGTTCCCCTGCTGTGTAAAGCACCTCCACAGAGGCTCTCACAGAATTATAGATATTCACATACACACTTAAGCTACAGCTAAGTGAAAAATGAAGAAGTTCTGCATGGGGAAGTTAGAAGAAAAGGGCATGAGGCCAAAAGCCTGCAGACGTGGTTGAGGGAGGAAATTAATAGATTTAATTCTTCATTCACTAAACAATTAGACATATGATTATATTCACATTATGACATGAGGCATGTAAAAACTTGCAACATTGCCTTCAAATTGAAAGATCGTGTTAGTTAGCTATCCATCCTTGTAACATCTAGCAGAGAGAACTGAGTTATAAAACCAAAAGGTCCATTTTTGACCAACACTTTTAAGGTTCTAGTTCATGACAATTTGGCACTACTACTTTGGACCTGGGGTGAGACAGCAGAGCAGATCAGGAGCTCTGGTGAAAAAGAAAAACGCAAAACGAAACACTGCTTTTCTAGTGCCAGGAAGCAGAGAGGAGAGTGCTCGAGTCTCACCATTCTAACTCAGCTCCATCACCCTCTCTGCCACTGTGTGTGAGCGCATGGTGACAGCTGCTGGAAGTTGATTGATTTCATGTCCACTTTAATATTATTGTTATTTCCTCTAGTTTGCAATCTGTTAAACATAACTGATCTATAGACTTGCAGTTAAAGGGAGCCCATGATATATTTCAGACAATAAAGGATAAGTGGACATCTGCTAGGTTGCTTCTTTCCTTGGGATATCGACACTGTGGAAATCAAGGGCTGCTGCACCACCCTGGAACTTCCAATCACTGGTCTTCTTAGCTTAGCATTAAAATTTCCTGGTTTCTGTGGATTTCTAAGTTTTCTGTCATTTGTTTGTGAACATGATTTCTAATTGCTATAACATGACACAAAGAGCATAAAATAAAGAGGAAAAAAAAAGTAATGAGTAAAAAGGGAATATGTATTCTCCAAAACTCTTCATCAGATATATTTTAGATGTAGCATTTTTGGTTTTTTTTGTTTGTTTGTTTTTAGTTTTATATGCTGAACTTAACATTTCATCCATCCAGTAAGGTCTATAATCACATACATTAATATTTCTGTAACGTTAGTTGTATTTGAAGGGATAAAGATTATACATTGTCTCAAACAGTTAAGCTCAATGCTTGCAACTTAAAAATAAAAAATAACTTTCTTTCAGAGGTTTTAGAATTTGTGTTTAAGGGGCTGGGGATTTAGCTCAGCGGCACAGCACCTGCCTGGCAAGCGCAAGGTCATGAGCTCAATTCCTGGTACCAGATACAAAACAAAAAACAACTAGAATTTGTGTTTAAGGAGAAGGGCCTGTCCACCTGTGCCAGCTAAAAATTGTGAGGCTTTTATAAGAATTTTAAGCATATTAACTTATTTAATCCTCACAATAATCTTATGAGGTGGTTGCTATGATGATCTCCATTTTACAATTGGGAAAATATATAGAAAAGTGGTAACTTAACTGACATTGTCCATAATAGGCTGTATTGAGATTTGAATGTACACAGCATGCATCCCTGTCTCATTTAATGAAACAATATACACTATGCTCACCAACAATATACACAATATGCTCACCAAGACACAAATACACAAACACACACACATATGTAAAATAAAAAGTATGGAACAGATCAGTTGGAAGTTCTTTTGGTTTTCTTACATTGCCTGTGAATAATTTATGGTCTCGTTTCATACGTAATTTAATCAATTGTATAGTATCCCCAAATAAAGATTAACTTCTTGGTTAATCAATAGACCGAAGGAATACAATGAGACAGTACAGAAAGAAATGGAAAGAAGAGGGATACCAACAAAAAAGGAAAAAAAGAAAAGAGAGAAGCAGAATGAGAAAAAAAAGGATGAATAAGAGAGGAAGGAAGGAACAAAGGAAGGAGAAAAGAAACAAAGAAAAAGCGCAAGAGAGAGACAGAAAGACAAAGAAAGGCAAAGAAACAAAGAAAGGGAAACCGAGTGGGCATGAATCACACATCAAATTTGAAGTATGAGACAATATCAAGAAGTAAAATAAAAGGGGCTGAGGATATAGCTCAGCGGCACAGCACCTGCCTGGCAAGCGCAAGGTCGTGAGTTTGATTCCTGGTACCAGAAAAAAAACAAGAAAAAAAAATGAAGTAAAATACATTATTCAACAAATATTTCTGACAGTGATTTCAAAATCATAATCCCTAATTTTGTTCTTAATTTGAAAAATACAGGGCAGTTATAGTAGAGTTTATAAAATGTAGTTTTTAGGTGTGAGTTTTAACCCCAAATCTCAAGAGCGTATTGAGAGCATAGTAGCAGAGAAATGGCTTAGAGAAAAGCACAGAAATGGCAAGGAGGACACTTTGTGTGGATAAAGAAGTCTCTGTGTGTGACCACAGTACTTCCCTGCTTGCTGCCTTCCAGCAAAACTAATAAAACGGTGAGAACATTATTATGTCACAGAGCAGCAAAAGCAGAGTTTATGAATAAGAAACAAGCATGCTGTTTGAAGAAGCTGGGGCCCTAGATAAGAAGAAACCTGCTGAGATAGGTAGATTACTCCGCGTCGTGATGTTCCCTGAATTTTGTTCCCGGAAAACAACAGAAGGTATAGGAATTCTAAGAATGGTTAGACACCTCTTTAGAAAATACCTCCTTTTAATCCTTGAGACTTAAAAATGCTAGGAGAATTTTGTAAACACATCTCGGCGTATCTAGAGAATGACAGCGGTAAAAGATAGGTGACAGATCAGAAGAAATTATCTTCACGGTACAAGGCATTGAGAGCAGCTTTTCTGACGCTGGAATTAGGAGGCTCACTTCATTCAGAGCTGGCATTCAAGGAACAATAGGGCTTGGTGATTGGAATCCTGAAGCCCTGGAAGATGCTCACACAATTTCTCATTATTTTTGGTTTTTAAGTCTCAAAACCAAAGCACTATAACTCAAAAGCCAGCTTAAGTTTTCAAATTAACATTTGCTACCAATTAGGTCATAACGAGTGTTTGTCTGAAATGTTTAATGACCATAAGAAATCTTTTAAAATTGAAGCACTTTTATGTTTGCGACTTATGTTACCCTGCCTGACTTATTATTGCAACAAGTCTGATCACCCAAAGAGTTCATAAGGTTTTAAACATGAGGACTTGGCCCTCAAGCAGGATGACAGGGCCCTTGTCCCTCTTTAACGTCTTACATAGGAAATCTTTCAAACAAAGAGTAGATCTCAATTGCCTGGTTTGTACTTAAACCTCACACTAATCCTACTGCCATCAATAGGAAGCCTGCATATGGGTTGAGTGTGGGCTACCCATTCATAGAGCCACTGAGGAAAAGGAAATTCCCCTTTATTTCATTGTTAATTCTCATTTTCTTAACTTTTTTTTTTGGCCAATTAGTACCTCAAAGAATCCTTCCTGACTTTATTGGGAATACTTCTAAAGTTTCACCATGAAAAGCAATGTTTACTCTAAGATTTTCTGTTCTTGGTTAACATTTTTTGTTGTTAAGTCATAAATGAGTACTTTTATTGAATGCTAGATAGCAAACTTTTACAAGATCATGGGATTTTTCCATCTTAATCCGTTCATGTATCTTATACTGTATTAGAGGATATTTTAAATTAGAAACACCCATACATTGTTTGTAAAATTTACTTGATCATGTTGTTTATTAATATTTCTGAACTTTATTTGATGATATTTTATTTAGGATTTTTGCAGCAAGGAAATTTGACAATTAATTCTACTTTGAATGTTAGGCTGTTACTAGTCTCTGAAATAAATTGAATAGTCTTTTATGTTTTTCATCTAAATGTTCAAAATTATTGGAATGAAGTTGGTTTTAGAATTTTATGGTTTTGAATCATAGCTTTATCTGTAAGGTTTTTTTGTGTCATTTATAATATTTATTTGCTTTTTTTTCTTTTAAACAAATCTTTTCACAAGTTAATTTTATTAGTCTTTTAAAGATTAAACACAATCTTGAATGTAATTTACATTCTACTTGTTAATTTCTACTCATTTTCTACATATTACTCTATATATTACTGAACTTAGTTTTTCTTTTCTAGACTTTTCAGTTTAATGTTGGTTATTACTTTTCCCTTTCTTCTAATGTCTTGATTTGTCTGCAAGTCTCCTTTCAAACTGTAGAGTAGATACATCTCATGAGTTCTAATTTCTTTCACTTCTAGCATTTTAAACCTTTGGATATGCCATGTTGTATAACTCTATTAGGTTTTTTTTTTATTCATTCATTTATTTATTTATTTATTTTTGTCTCACTATGTAGTTCAAGCTGGGCTTGAGCTCACTTTGTAGCCCGGGCTGGTCCCAAACTCACAATGATCCTACTGCTTCAGCCTCCCGAGTGCTGGGATTACAGGCATGAGCCACCATGCATCACTTCTATTAGGTTTTTAACCTACTATATATTTGTTTGAAATACTAATATCATTTTATTGTTATTTATATATTAATATATGATATGCATAATAGTTTCTTTCCAAACTTTGTTTCTTCTTGTGTTGGCATTTCATACTTTTTGCTATGATTTACATTTTTATTAAACTCATATTTTAAAAGGCAAAAGATTTATACGATCTGAAGAGAAACCAGAGTATGAACTCAGAAATATATTTTAAATTCCTTTCCTTTATCCCCTCCCTTTCTTTTCCTCCTCTTTCTTTCTTTTTTCCTCCCTTGCTTCCTTCCTTCCTCCCTCCCTCCTTCCTTCCCTCCCTTCCTTTCTCCCTTCCTCTCTTCCTCTCCTTCTTCCTCTCTCCCTTTCTCTCTTTCCTTGGCGTTGGGTATTGAACCCAGAGCTTTGTGTCTACTTAGCACACTAAGTAGCGTAGGAAGGCTACACTTCCTACGCTTATTAAAGATTTTCTAACCAAAAAAAAACCAAAAAAAAAAAAAAAAAAAAAAAGATTTTCTAATCCTTAAAGAAAAAAAAAAAAAAAAAAAAAAAAAAAAAAAAAAAAAAAAAAAAAAAAAAAAAAAAAAGATTTTCTAATCCTTATTTTCTCCATGTGAAGTAACACTTTTGTTGGGCAGAGTATTATTTTTATTACAATTATTAACACACTAATTATTCTAACTCTACAAATTTCTGTTTATGTATATGCATATATCATGTATTAATTGTGTCCATCTCCCTACATCATTTTTATAAATATGCACTTTTATGACTCAAAAGTCAATCATTAAGTCGACAGATCAATATGTTTTTCAGTTTTTTATGTACTTGTAACATTTGATTTTTTCCAAATAATTTTTTTTATTTGATATCCCCTTTTTTTCAAAAAAACATTCCTTTCATTTGTTTTCTTTAATCTAGAGCCTATTAGATTTCTAATTTTAGATTTAATTTTGTTTATTTTGTTTATCAGTTAATATTAATTTACAGAGTAGCATTTGTATTTATATTGACACTTTTCAGTTCTTGGTATATGTTCATGACATGTCATAAGGACAGTCTTCTTGATCATATCGTGATCAGTTTCACTTCTCTTTCCCACCCCCTGCCCTTCCTCTTCTTTCCTTCCTCAGAGCCTCTGCCAGTCTCCACAAAGTCTCCCTCCGTATTCCCTACATCTCTCTTTTATTTTACTCAAATAATTTCTATTTTGGGTTCTTCACATAAAAATGCAGTATTTACCCTTCTGTATCTGATTTATTCTATTTGATATTATCATCTCAGGATCCACCCATTTCTCTACAAATGATTCAAATTTATCCTTCTTTATGGCTGAGTAGCACTCCATGATTTATAGATAACATATTTGCTTTCTGTTCATTTGTTGATGAGCATAAAAGCCATTTCCATAACTCAGTTATTGTGAATTGTGCTGCTATAAATATGGGTATGTATGTGTCACTGTAATATGATGACTTTAAGTCTTGGAAAAATACCCAGAAGACGAATACCTGAGTCAAATGAAATTTTTTTTTGTAATATTTTGAGGGACCTCCATAATGATTTCCTTTAAGAGTTTTATCTATTTCTAACCAGGCATGGTGGTGCATGCCTATAAGTCCAGCAATAAGGAAACTGAAGCAGGAGGATCTCTGTGAGTTTGAGACCAGCACGGGCAACATAGAGAGCTCAAAACCACTCTGAACTATGTAGTGAAAATCTGTCTCACAAAACAAAACAAAACAAAGCAAGAGTATTACCTATTTTATCTTCCAACAGATTCAATGTTTCTGTTTTTATGTCTAAGTCTTTGATCTATTTTGATTTGATTTTAACACAAGATGAGATATCAATGTCTAGATTAATTCTGCATGCAACCAGGTTTCCCCAGCACCATTTGTTAAAGAGGCTTTCTTTTCTCCAAGATATGATTTTGGTCCCTTAGCAAAAATCCAGAGGGCTGAATGTGCATGAGTTTGTTTCTGCATCCTCAGTTCTATTCTATTGGTCAAAATGTCTATTGTTATACTAATACCATGTTGTTTTGATTACTGTAGTGTTGTAGTCTAACTTGAAATGCAGCACTGTAATGTTCCTTGCTTGGCTTAGGGATTGCTTTGGCTATTCTCAGTCTCTTCCAATCTCATATAAATTTTAGGATTTTTTTTTTAGTGCTGTAAGGTATTTTGACTGGCATTGCATAAAATCTGCCTATTGTTATTGTTACTATGACCATTTTGACAATATTGATTCTGCCAGTCCAAGGACAGGAGATGTTTTTCTATTTTCTGCTGTCTTTTCAATCTCTGTTTTCAGAGAACTATACTTTTCATGATGAAGGTCTTTCCCCTCTTTGGTTAGGTGGATTCCTATTGTATTTAAGTTATTTTTATTGTTAAATTTTTGCAGTAAATAATGATCACATTCATCATGGGGGATTTGTACACATACATAAAGCATTTTAAATTTTTTTGTCTCTTTCCTTTCCTCTCCCTCCAATCCCTCTTCCCTACCCTATTTGCAAAACCTCAATAGGCATTTAATTTTTATGAAGGTATTATGAATGGGATGCTTTCCTTATTTCTTTCTTGGTAGGCTCATTGTTGATGTATAGAAGTGCTACTGATTTGTGTGTATTGATATTGTATCCTGCCACTTTGCTGGCTTTGTTAGTTCTAAGACTCTTCTGTTGGAATTTTTGGGTATTTCAGGTAAAGGATCATGTCATCTGCAAAGGGTAATTTGATATTTTCCTGTCCTATATGTAGCCCTTTCTTTTATTTCTCTTGCCTGATTACTCTGGCTAAAGTTTCAAATACTGCATTGAAAAGGAATGGTGAGAATGAATGCCCTGGTCCTGTTCCTGATTTTAGAGAGAATGCTTTCAGTTTTTTATCTTTTTAATGATTTTTTGCATTCTATTGGCAAATATCTTGCTGAAGATTTTTTTTGCATTTGTACTCATTAAGGAAATTAGTCTGTAGTTTTTTTTGTTGTTGTTGAGTCCTATTCCAGTTTCAGAGTCAGGGTAATCCTAGCTTCAAGTAATGAGCTTGGCAGTGTTTTTCCTCTTTCAATTTTATAGAAGAGTTTTAGGAGTATTTGGGGTCAGTTCTTCCCTGAAGTTGTTTCTGGTAAAATTCAGTGATGAATCCACTGAGTTTTTCTTATTTGCTAGGGTTTTTACTACTGACTGTTATGGTTTAAATCTAAAATGTTCCCCTAAAGTGTTATTATTTTCAGAGGCAGGGCTTTCGGAAGGTGATTGGATCATGGGGGAACCATACTTGTGAGTGGATTAGTTCATTAATGAAGTTGTTGCTGATTTTATTGTTCAGTGGTGGGGCCTGGTTAGAAGGGTCAGGTCACTGGGAGTTGCACCTGGAAGGGTACAGTTTTGTCTCTGACTCACTCCTTTTCCCTCTGCTCTTGGCTACCATGATATGAGCATCTTCTATTAGGCCCTTTAACTATGATTTTTCTGCCTGGGAGACAACCTGCCATGAACTGAACTCACTGAATCCATGAGCCAAATAGATCTCTCTTCCTTTAAATTGCAAGAGTCATGTATTTTGTCCCAAAACAAAGAAAATGATCAATAAATTGCTTCCATTCCATTTAGTGTCACTGGCATGCTCAAGATTTGTTTTTAATACCTTCTTGGATTAGTTTTGGTAATTCATGCGTTTTAGGTATTCAAACGATGTTCTTATCTCATAGAGTGTACTTCATCAACTGAGCACAAGTTTTTATATTGTATCTTCAGTGTACTGTTTCTATATTGCATTCTACTATAAACTGGGGCACTATACTTATATGTGCCTCAGAATTAGGGTTCTGACTCCTTCACTATATCTCTGCTCAGAGCTTGCTCTTATGAGGAGAGGAACACTCAGTTCTGAGCTAAGCTCATGAATTGGTGAACGACTATTTCTAGTCTCTGTTTATGAGACTGACAGAAGTATTTTAGTCCCTGCTAATGGAATAGTCATCTTTTTTTCTCAGTGCAATTCAAGTGACATGTTGTAAGGCCTTGGCTGACATGTCCCCAATTTATTACCATTAGATTATACCCACTTCTGTCCATGGCTCATCAAATCTAAATATAAAAGTAGTTTTTCTTTCTTCATTTCTGAGGGCTCCAGTGACATTTAAACTTTTTTTTTAATAATTAAGTGTATTGGTATATTTTAGGTAAACATAAGGATCATATTCATCAGGGGGAATTTGTACTTGTACATGATATATCTTGATTTTTTTCTCCATTCCTCTATCTTCTCCTCATCCCCTCTTCATCTCCATATTTATAAAAACTCTGTTTCCATTTCTTCTTTCTGTTTTCAATTTATCTTTTCCCTTCCTTCTTTTCCCCTACCCACTCCCTAGTTTGGACATTTTCTTCCTATTTCACAGTATGTGTTATACATTTTGGTCATTGTTTACACTTTTGGTTTCTTACACCAGAGAATGTGCTATTTATACATTCGTGTCCAATTTATTTCATTTAAGGGTATGGTCTTAAGGTGCATCCATTTACCTAGGAAGGTCTTAAATTTATCTTTCTTTACGGTTGAGTAATATTCCATTGTATTAAAAACCCCCACAATTTCTTCATCCATTCATCATTTGGGCTGTTTCTAAGATGTAGCTATTACAAGCTGTGCCACTACAAACATGGGTGTGAATATATCACTGTGGTATGATGCTTTTAATTCTTTTGGGAAGACATCAAGAAGGAGAGTCAAGAAGGTAGGTCAAATAGAACCTCTAGTTTTAGTTTCTTGAGGAATCTCTGCACTGATTTCCATGATTTTCTACTGATTTCCACAATTTTACAGCAGCCTACACTCCCACGAGCAGTGGAGAAAGGTTCCTTTTACCACAGCCCCATCAGCTCTTGTTATTGGTTGATCTCTTGACAACAACCATTCTTTCTGGAGTGAGATGGAATCTCAGTGTTTTAATTTTCATCTCTCAAATGACTGGTGATGTTGAATATTTTTTCATATATTTATTTGCTGTCTCCTTTTTCATCTGAGACATGTTCATTTCAGATGACCATTTTTGAATTGGGGCTTTCAATTTGGGGGGGTCTGATACTCTTAGCTCTTTATATATTCTAGATAGTAGTCCTTTGTCTGAGAAGCAGCTGGCAAAATTTTTTTCCCACGTTGTAGGCTGTCTCTTCACTTGGATGGTGTAGGCAAAGATTTTTATTAACATAACCCCAACCACACAGAAACTATCACAAAGAATCAATGACTGGGGTCTCATCTTATTAAAAAGCTTTTACACAGCAAGGGAAACCATTTCAATATTTTAAAAGTGAATTTACTATAATTTTCTCTTTTTAATCTGTCTTTTGGTATAGGATGTCAGCTATGAACATTGTGATGGGTGAGGAAAAGATATTCTTTCTTCTCTACAATGTCTTTAAGGGAAAGGTGATAGATTTTAAATTCCTCAATCTCTCTTTTAGTCTCAAGTCAAGCTCTGTACACTGTATTGCTTTGTGTAGCAGGTTCTCAAAAATATTATATTGATCAACTGGATCTTATCTCATTGTGTGTAAAATCTACAGCATGTAATAGATTTCTTTAAATATTTTAATTAATGTTTGATCAAGTCAGTAAGCAGCTCATTTTCCATTGAGGTGGTAAAAAATGACTTGGAGTTAAATATCTGGGTTAAAAATCTGTTTGTTATCCCAATTTAAACATTCTGTGTAACAGAATGAGCATCTTTACACATTATTAAATAGGAATAATAACACATAACTCATGTTGTTAAGAGAAAAACACCATCATTTGTGTGCTTATATCATGTTATTATGAGAATAAGATTATATGTATGTGAACACCTTTCAGTTTAAAATCAGAATTCATTATTATGAATAAGAAAAATAATAATGTTTACCTCCTATATTTATTAAAACAAAATACACATTAGGCATTATAAAATAGTGCCCAATTCAGTGAAGGTTCACTTAAAATAACCTGTACACTTATAAAACAAATTATGATATTAGATTTTTGGTAACCTAAAACCACAGTATTGATCATTTATATGTCACATCCCAAAAAGTTTAAGTCTAGAGTTTCAATAGTAATCTCAGAAGCACTGGAATAGATAGGAATCAAGAAATCTAACTTCTAATTTTAATTTTTTATACTCTTCTTGTGAATTTGAATGTCTTTCCCTCTTTCAGGACCTTGTGATGCTCTTCCACTTTAAGGCATGTGTTAGCTGTGTCATCAGTGCAGTGGGCTGGTATTCAGAATGCATTTTTTATGTTCAATATTATGCTCTATTTCTACTAGATGTGTGGCAAATGAGTTTAATTTTTTTCTTGGCCTGAGAATTTGCACATTGTTTTCTTGGCAAATAGCTTAAATTTTCAAGGGAAATTTTGAAAATTTTGAAATCTTGTCTTCCTGTCTTGACTGCAGATATTGTGGGCTCTGAAGATCTCCATGGTAAAAGAAATTGTAGCTGAAGCATACAAACCAATTAATGGGAAAATAGATTTCATGGAACATTTTGTATAGTTCACAAAGATAAGCATAAAGCAGACTACATGGACTATCATTGGTGTTCTAAGTCTTAAAATGACAATAATGGTGCTTTAAAAGTGTTTCCAATTTGTCATATCTTGGTCATTGGAAACTATTTATAATCAGGGCCATAAGTGTGGTTGAGTAGGTTTCACACTGTGCAGTACTGCTGCAGTGCTATTGACATTATAAACCATGATGTACAAGAATAATAGTCAACAAGACATGTTTTAATCAAAATTATTGGCCTTTTTATGTTGGTAGTAACATTCTCAAAGTCTTATCTGTAATGCTACTTCATTGGTCAATGTGTTTGTGTTTTATGACTCCCACGATCTTCTTGGAGATGGAGTCATTTCAATCACTGATATTAAAAAGAAAAACTTTTGTTTCTTAAAGAATATTGTAAGGTTTAATTCATATACAAAAACCATCCCTATGCCTACACCTGTGAATGCACCACCACAGCCAAAGTAAAAAACACATCCATCACTGTATTTGATGATTTGAGATTCCTCACATGACTAAAGTTGTACAGTATCCTCCTTTGACTGGTTTATTTCACTTAACATAAAGTCCTAGACCATGTTGTGACATAGGGCAGAGTTTTCTTTTTGTAGAAGTTAACTGGTATTCCACTGTATCTATAATTTTTATTCCTTAATTCACTGATCTTCATATATTTCCCTCCTTTCCTCTCCCCTGCCCTTCCTTTGTAGTTCAGGAGCTTGAATCTGGGACCTCTACTCTGAGTTACATGTTAACATACCACAGCCCATTTTCCTTTCTGGGAGAAAAGGTCTTGCTAGGTCACTAAACTTACTAAATTTCCCAGAGTGGGCTCAAACTTGTCATCCTCCTCTACTGCAGCCTCTCAGAGTGCTAGGATTGCAAACCTATGCCACCATGCCTGGCTTTTTCATTTTTTGTTAAGCTACTTTAATTTTTCCTATGAATGTTTTATACCAGGGCACACAGTTGAGCTGACTTAGGCACCTGATGCAGCTTCCACAGATATTACCCCATTCTTTTCAGAAACAGACCTAGTGTACAGAGATCAAATTTCTGACTTAACTTTGCTTCACCTTCCTCTATCTCTTCTAAAGTTGCATTAGTGAAAACAAAAGTATGCTGATATTTATTTCATTTCCCTTTTTTGTAATTCTGAATTCCTTCCAATTATTCCTAATAAGACTAACATGAAGTTTAAAACTATTTGATTTTCTTTCTTCAGTTACAGCAGTAGAAGCATGTGGGGGAAAAGATACTTATGTCACAATCATCAGGTAGATTTAGAAAATGTTAGCACAGTACTTTGAAGAAAGATAGATCAGGGATCTAAGTTGAATCCCACCTATACTATTCTACTTACCAACTATCCAACCTTGACCTGAGTTCTTAATTTGTGGGGGAGTCAATTTAACCTACAAAACTGATATAATTGAAATAGTTTTCAGTTTAATCTTTGAAGAATAAATGCAGAGATGCACAAACAATCTTGGCACTGTACCTTGTTTCCATGAGGCTTCTCTAGAACATTGATTCCTATAAATTTGAGAATCCCATAAACCCCAAGCCTCCTTCATGGTCTTTTTGTTTTTTTTTTGTTTTGTTTTGTTTTGTTTTTTCTCCGGTACCGGGAACTGAACTCACAACCTTGCGCTTGCCAGGCAGGCGCTTTTGCCGCTGAGCTAAATCCCCAGCCCCCCTTCATGGTCTTTTTAAAACTCAGTTTTTGAATCTTATCCATAATGAGTTGCTAGTGACAATCTTACTAATCAGTCTGGGTTTTTTTTGTTCCCTGAATATATATGCACTTTAAATTTTTGTTCACAGCCTTCTCTTACCTTCCATGCTCAAAAGAACTACAAATATATTTACAAATATAGACTATTAAATGGTTCCATTGTTTGAAAGAAATTGTCTATATTTTGCAAAAAGAAGCCCAGTTTTTTGTTGCAAATAATTGATCTATTGTTCCATAACTGTAACATCTAACCATTATTAAATGTATTATTAGATGCTTTTGCCAGGCATGGTGGTGTGTGCCTGTCATCTCAGCATTCCAGAAGACTGAGGCAGGAGGATCTCGAGTTTGAGGCTAGTTTGGATAATTTAGCAACTTAGAGAAATCCTGTCTCCAAATAAAGGAATTTAGAAATGGCCTTGGGATCTGGCTCAATGTGAAGGCCCTGGTTCCAATTCCCAGTACCACATGTACACACACACACATACACAAATTTACACAATTGCACACTATTGCTGTAACCCAGTTGCAGAACACTGCCATCGTCCTCTAAAATTGTATTATATCTGTTTGCAGTTAATCTCTGCTCTCTGAGATGCTGTTGTTAAAGGGAATATATATTTGTTCATTTGGCAATATATGTTTATACATGCTATGTGTGTACATATGTATTTAATTATAATGTCTTCCTGTGGCACTGACTCTTGTTATTATGTGATACCTGTGGTAATATTCCTTCTCTTAGTATCTGACTGACATAACACTGAAACCTCAGCTTCAGTATGAGTATTTGTTGTCTCTATGTTTTATGTCTTTTCTATTCTGTTCCTCCTCATAACGGTCTTGTATAAACATTTTTAGTGTAGTATTTTAATTTCTTTGAGGAATTCTAATGATGCTTCTGAATTATTTTCTCATTTCCTTTTTGAGGTATTACAGTATACGTCTTTACTTATTACAATGAATTTGTGGTTAACACCAATTTAATTTTTTTAAAATACAGTACCTTAATTGTAGTAAAGCTCCACTTATTTTACCTTCTTTGTGTTATGCTGATGCATATTACACTAAATGGTCTTTAAAACTCAGACACAGGCTATCCTGGCTTTCTGCATGATAGTCCTCCCTGCTTTTTCCAGGTGTTCTTTACCTTAGCTTTTCCTCTTTTACTTGGTCCAAGCTCACTCTGCAGAGCCAGTTTCTCCCTCACTCTTGGCTTTTACATTTTTCAAATAAACTTTGCCACTGCTAAAAGACAACAAGAAAACCCCCAGAAATATGTTGAATCATCTTATTCTGAAAAGAAATTAGGAGAAAACAAGCACACGTGTATGTGATATACCCCCTTTATATTTACGGGCATATTTGTTCTTTTCAGCAATCTTTTTCTTTTTTTTCTGTACAATATACTTTACTCTCTATACTATTTAGGGAATTTCTTTGTATTTCTTGTTAAAAATAGGTTTTAACTGAATTTGCTGAATTTGAACTATTCGATGGGAATTTTCTTCTTTTATCTTTTTCAACATCCTTGTCATTTTATTCTCTAGAATTCATTACTTGTAATGGAAAGTCAGCTATTGATTTTGTTGTAGCTTCTCTTCCTGAGGTTTACCTTAAGCGTATATTGACAGATTTGATTGTTTTGCAGTTCTTGATGCTTTGTCCATTTTCTTCAGTTATTTTTTCACAATTCTAATGATCTACCCTCAAGTTCATTCATTCTTTTTTCACCACTTCAAGTATGCTGTGGATCTTATCAAGTGAATTATTTTCATTATTATGTATATTAGTTCATTTTCTGATGCTATAACAAAGTATTTGAGGCTGGATACTTTATTAAGAAAAGTTTTACTTGGCACTCAGTGCTGGGGCCTGAAAGCCCAAGGCCAGGTCAGGTGACCTCATCCATTTAGTGTCTGCTGAAGGTCTCATGGTAGATGACATCGCAGTGGAGAAGCATATCATCATGTAGTGAGAGAGGAAGCCAGAGAGACACAGGGACTGGGCTCACTGTCTTTTAACAACCCACTCTCCTGTGATCCCATGTGGACCCTGCATTAGTCATTTGAGGCATCAGCATCCCCAAAGACCAATCACTTTTCACTGACCTTACCTCTGAAAAGTTCTACTGCCTCCCAACAGTACCACTCTAGGGCATCAAGCTTCCAGCATATGAACCTGTGGGTGATAATAGAACTATATCAAAACCACAACATTACATACTTCCCATCTAGAAATTACCTCTTGTTTTGGTGGTACTGAGACTCAAACCCAAAGAGACTTTACCATGGAGCCCTTCAGACCTTTTTTACTTTTTATTTTGTCTGGGTTTTCCTAAGTTGTCCATGATGGCCTTGAACTTGCAATCTTCCTGCCTTAGTCTTCCACAGTGTTGGTATTACAGTTATGCATCACCACAACCAGCTTTAGAAATTACATTTTTATCCTTTGCTTTTATTTAAGGAGATTCCCCTATTGGTTGAATCATTGTCATTTAAAAAACATTTGAACACAGTTTCTTTTAATTATTCAATGTATTTATAGTAGCTTCACTGAATTCTTTGCCTCTTGGTTTAATATCTGAACCCATGACAGCTAATTGTTTGTATTTCCAAGTATGATTCATACTTTCTTGTTCTACATATTCTTTAATACTTTGGTTGAAATCATTTTAAAATGGAATGTGAATTAGCCAGGTTTTCCTTACTGTAGCAAGATAGCTGAGATGATCAACTTATAAAGATGAAAGGTATATATTGGTTCACTGCTTTGAGGTTTCAGACCATGGCTGATTGGATCACATAATGGTGGGAAAGTGTGGTACAACAAACTTCACTTCACAGCCAGTAACAGAAGGGAAAGAGAGACAGGAAGCGGAGGCGGTTAAAGTTCCATAATCTCCTTCTAGGGTACATTGTCCAATCAGCTAAAACCTCTCATAGGCTCTATCTTTTATTGTTTCCACCATTTCTCAAGAATGCCAAGTTGACGACAAAGCCTTTAACCAGAAGCTTTCAGGGGAAGATTCCAGATCCAAACCATAGCAATATGTTATAGCAACTGTGGCTTTTGATTTTGTTTCTGAGTTTTTGTTGTCTCAGTAACTTGTCTGGAATCCTAAACTGCAGAATCTGTCTCTTCTGTGTTATGTGGCTGTTGATGTATCTACTCAGTTTCTAAACCATATTTTATTTTTAGAGAGGCTTCTGAGGGTCACGCTTACATATGCGTAACCCATGGTATTTTGACTAGGGTGTGCTCCAACACTTCAAGTCCTCCAGCTTTCTACCCTCTGCTAACTGATCTCTGTGTAGTAGAGGAGACATTCAATGTTCAGCCTATTTTGAAGTCCCTTTTGGCTTTTACAATGTGCAAGGCTATTATGAGTCTCCTTGAATTTGTTCATAGCTTTCCGCTCAGCCAAAGTTTATTTAGTCCTTATTTACAGGATATCTGATTAAATTGCTGGCTGGTCTACTACTGACCCTTAACCAGACTATAGCTTCAGGGTATCAATGCTTCAGATTTCCTGGTTTGTTTTCTACAGAATTTACTCCTCAACTCCCACGTTATCCCTGAGTCTGTCAGTCTGGCAGCTTTCTGGGGGTGTCTGTGTTCATGCCCACCCTGGTAAAACTACCAGTTTTGCAAACTGAGCTGGACTGGGAAGATGACACCAGAAACCTGCTCCTACTGACCAAAGCCCTAGCCTCAGGTTTTTTTGTGTTTTTTTTTTTTTTACAGAATTTGCTGACTTTTCCATGCAGTCATCTAAAGATACTTTTAAAATTTTACAAAAGCTGAAATCATTTTATTATAGTAATAAAAATATAAATAAAAATTAGAATGGCTGTCATCTAGTTTTCTATCTCAAAGTAGATCCTGAATCTTTCTTCATAACTAGATCCTCTATCCAGACTCTGAAGAGTCTGATTCAGCTGCCAGGGCAAAATCTCTCTGCTGGCTTGGTAACTGAGGCTGCTGAAACAAAACACCAACAGACTAAAAGGAAAAAGTGTTCAAGTTCTTTATCTACACAGAAGAGAGTACTCAACAACCCGATGAGATGTAGGAGTTTATACGCAGTTCTCCATGAAAGGAAAGACAGTGGAGGCTGTGAACAATTTTAGGAAATTATTTCTAGGGGAGATAAGTGAGTCCAACCAATAGACAAAGATCTGAGCCAAAGTTTGCTTGTCCTCTGGGTGTGGTGTTTGATTTTCAGTCTCTTCTGTGAATTAATCTTTCCTGTTTGATGAGATTATAGGGAAAGAGCTGAAGACAATTGCATTCCTTCTGGAGGAGACTTCAGAGAAAGCCGCTCCCTATGCTTTGGGAGAGAAAAAAAGATGGACCTGAGGGGGAGGGACAATGGGTTCTTCAGCCTGCTTCTTTAGCTTATCATTTGACATTGCATGCGTTTTGTTTTCTGAGCCCCAACACATTATTTTCCCAATCTTGCAAGAAAGTGTGTAGACTTCCTTGATTTGCTCTTTGACTTTAGCCAAGTAAACTGCCCTTGCTGCTGGTTTTTGGTTTGTGTTTGTTTTTCTTTCTATAAAACAAATACAGCATCTACACTAGAGAAGGCTATAATCCCTTTAGTAGATACTTTTTGGTTAGAGTTCTGAAGAAGCTGTGTTAGGGATTAATCCTAAATGAAACACTAGCCCTAAAATTACTCCTAAGTAGATGACAAAAAATACAACCAATTTGGAGGACGGAGGTTATTGTGAAGGACATGAAAAAACATTAGAAATTGTACAAACAGTTGTTGGAGATCCTGAGAACTGTTAGATTTTTTGAAGCACTTTTAAACTTAGAGGTTTAAGTGACCTAAATTGAATCTTAATTGCTCTTCCTCTGGAGGAAAACATTGACCTCCCAGGTGGGTGGTTACTCTTTATAATGAGAAAGTAAGGTAAACCAGCCTCTCCATTTAGGAAAACATCCTGTTTTGTTTTTTAGTTACCCCAGGCAGTGGCAAAGCTCAAGTGGGTAAATTTGTTCTGAAGGCCATTTAATTTGAAAGTTCATTCTCTTTTGCTTTTGAAAACACACACACACATACACACACACACACACACACACACACACACACTCGCACACATGTACACATGCAGCTTTGTTTTCTTTTCTTAAGGACAAAGTGACCAGGGAAAAGAAGAGAGTTAACAGATGGTAAAACTCCCTCCACGTGGATTTAGCTAGTTCAGACGGATGGAACTTAAATATTGGCATTTTTCAGCTCTGAGGTGGAAAGTTGGCCTTTATGCAGGATAGGGGGAGCAGGTGGAAATAGGTTAAACATCATTAAATTGCTTTTTTGATGAAAAAGGAATGTCTGTGGAAGTGGAGGAACCATGGAAGTGATTTTATTCTCCAACATCTTACTAACTTCAATTCAGACGACAGGCATCTATGGGTGAAAAGTATGCGAAGCTTTCATCAAGCTCTCCAGTTGGTTTTTGTTTGTTTTACTTCACACTCACAGCGCGGGGCCCATTAGCTACTTTTATCAATCTTAGGTAAGACCAGCTTCAGGGAAGAAGTAAAATTAATTTGTAGTCATGTGTTTGTTTACAATTAACCCATGTATGGTTTTAAAAGAATTGATTCTTTTAAACTGAGAAGTTTTTTGCAATGTTGTTTATATCAGCTACATATGCATTTTAAAAATCAGAAATTGTATGTAACCTGCATTAAGTGGCTTTTCGGAACGTTTTACAGTTTCCAGGGATCTTTCAGGAAGGACATCTGGCCCTGTCTCCTTTCCTAAGTCATACTTGAAAGATGGTGTCCACCCCTCTCATAAAATTCCCGGCACCAGGAGGTCTTACCATACTCGGAGATTATCACTTCCGTTTTTAATACCACCACAAGTTAGAGATATCTAATAAGTAATTAAGATTTTAAAAAAGTAGCAAATATAGGGGAACCTTCCCGTTCTGTTCCGTGTCATAACCTTCAGCGCCTTTTTGGTATCCCAAGTGCTTGCATCAGGCTCTGGGCTGATTCTTCCCTCACCTCTAGTTTCAAGAAGGCTAAATTATGTAAAGGTCAGTATCATAGAACCTAGAATCAGTCCCTTTGTTAGTTGAGTGACTATTTCTTTTTATCTCAAAATGTTAATTTAAGGTTGAAGATTATACCAACAACAACAACAACAACAATGATTATAATACCGACATTTCCTGCTATTATCTGTCAGGCATTGTTTTAAACTCTGTTTGTTTCAACACTTACAGGCTTTAAAGTATTTTAGCTATTTCTTTCAACTCTCACAGCTATCTATCTTAGTTCAGCATTACAATTGTCCCATTGTAGGGATGAGAAAAGTCCAGTGTAGAGAAGTTTTGTCATGTGGCCAAGTCAGATTTGGACCTGGAACTACGTGGCCTTCCCTCAGGACACGCACTTTCAATCCCTGGAATCAACTGCTCAAAGCTCCCTTGGAATCCTTTGTACAGACTTTTCCTTTGTGGTCTATTTTGTGCGTAAGGTCCAGTTTTTTAAAAGCCATTTCTTACTTTAATGGTTTTAATTTTTCATTCATAAGTCATGCTTATTGAGAAATTTCATCAAATTATAATATCTGATTTATAAAATTATGTCAAATTTTTCCTCTATAATTTTCTTCCTCCTACTTGCCTTCTACTCTTTCATCTTTCTCTGTACTTCTCTGTCTTTTCCTCACAAAACTAGTTCAGAAGGGAATCACATTTTCACTCCTTCACCACAGCTTTAACTATTTTTAATTTTTTAAGGTGATAGATGTTGAGTTATAGGGCAAAATGAACAAATGAATATACTAAAACAAAACAGAAAATTAATGTTTTCATACCCAGGATGTAGATGTAGAATGCCAATTGTTAATAGACATTTTCATCATTTGTATATAATTTTGAAAGACAAACATCATAATATAGTGCTTACATTAATTAAAATACTTATTATAATGTTTCATTGCTGTGGTTTTATTGTAGGAGAGCTACAGTATAGTAGATAAATTGTTTTCATACATTTAAGTGGATAGATGTTACAGTTTATTTCTTTTTTTAAATCATTTTCAAATGAAAATTGTCCCAAAATATAATGAAAGGTCTCCACTGGGGAGAAAGATGTGGATTGAAACTACATCTTTTCTGATTACTCTTTTTTTTTTTTGGTCTCTTTTTTTGTGACGCTGGAGTAAGTTCATTGTTTGTAAGACAAACAGATGGTATTATTTCTAGGATTTATTGGTGTTCTTTAAAGCAACAAATGTTCTCTTATTTATTTATTTGTTTTTCCTTTATCTTTTCATCAAATATGTGTTAACTACTTGCTGTGTGATAGATAGCATCCTAAACACCACTGAACTGCAAGCTAATAAAGAATCACTTTTGTGAATCTTTTCTGAAATCTTTCATAAGATCACAAGAATATTCCTGCTCTTTCCACAGTCATATTCAGTGCACCAATGAAGGAGTGCGCTATACTTTCTGTGCTACTCTGAGAATGTTACTTTATCTCTTTGAAATTCAGTTTGTCTGCCAATAAAGGGTAGGTCTTGGGCCTAATCCATATGTCCAAACATAATTTCAGACAATAGAAAGTCTAGATATTTACTGAAAAAAAAATCTTGGTTTTTAAGGTCTCCTCTATAACACAGAAAGCCAAAATCCATGACTTCTATATCTGTGTTTGTGCACTTATACTTGTATCATATGATATATTGTATTATATCATAAACTTAAAAATAGCTTATAGAAATACACTAGGAAAGAACAGAATAAATTTCCAGTAGAGAGATTTTTAAAAAGTGAAATCTTTTTTTGTTGGGGGGGAGTGATATGATAAACTGTATTTTAAAAGCTCTCATGAACAATCTTTCTGCATTTTTCTTTTTAAAAATGCTTTAATGTCTTATAACTGCCTCATAAATATTCTGAGAGAAGGGAGAATATTAAGAAAGAAACAATTATCTTACACAGTGACAAGCACATGGTGTAACAGTAGAAAATATATTTTCAGGTATTTTTGAGAAGTGGTAATAATGCATGAAAAGAAAATCTTTTAGATGTCTGAACTGGAAGAACTATAGTGCATACACACTGAACACACAAAATAAAAATCTGAATTTAGCAACATTGCTAATAGAAGCCAGTACAGATTCATGAGAAACTATATATAAAAATCAGACTCTTTAAAAAAATGTTATTGGTGACAGAGTAGAGCATTTATTGTTCTACTTAGATATTTATTCAAAATACCACCATTAAACTTACCAAAGTTATTATTTATATTGATATTCTGTTTCTCATTCTCTCTTCATGGAAGTCTTTGTTTCAAATATTTATTTTTTATTTTGTTTTCGAAGTGTTCTGATTTATTTTTCTTATGAAATACATGGTATATCTTTGTGTTTAATATTGTTTTCACAGTATATCTGAAGGTCATTGACATAATATGTTCTAGTTTGGGGAAAAAAACCCAGTATAATTAAATTGTAATCATTACTGGTGACACTGATTGAAAAACAAGATAATTTTTCTTTTACAATGTCCAATGCAGGATGAGATTTTAAGAAGCAGAAGTTATTCCTTTATATTATTTAGCACTTTCAGTCTGAAAAAAAATTTAAATTTTCCTTACATAAATAACAAATACGCTAAAGGTGAAACTCCAGAAGACATCTCAAATGTTTGTGGTTACTAAGAGATGTTTGAGATAAGCCAGACATGAAAATGTTGTTATTTGTTAGCTGTCTTGGAGTAGGACAAAACTGTGTAATAAAAATTATATTTTTTACTTTTAGAAAAAATGTACTCCATGTGGTTTGTAATATAAGATCAAGATTATGGGAAAAAGTCAGAATGGATCAAATAACTTTTTCTTATAGCTGTTAGATTGTATCTGCTATTGAAAGTCTAATGTTTCAAAGTGTCCTTATGTCCCCATTTTTAGCATTAAAGACGGATACCAGACGGACACCATCTGTATCTATCATTAATGACCAGTGTTTCTCTACAATGGGCCAAAAATATGGAAAATTAGAAGAATGGAGGTTTTCATAATAAGGTATAATAAATAGACCATTTCTTACTACTTAATACCAAAATAAAATGTTCAACTTTAAAAGTTGAACTAGTTGCTAAACTGTGTACTACTAGCAACATAAATATTTCAAGAAAGTAAAGTAGAATTTATCAGAGAGTATAATTTGATAGCATTTTAAGTGTGTAGAACTCATAATCAGTTTTTAAGAAATATAGTAACAGTGTTAAGTGAAATACATGTGATTTTATTCTGAGTGTGTTTTAGACTGAATGTGTATGAGCATTTGATAATGGCAAAAGAAAATCACAGATCTTCTTTAGAGATCTCTTCCTGAAATGATTTGTATATGACTCCATTACTTCTAAAATAGATAAGTAAAATGACTTCATCCAAACAAAATTCTAATTAAAAAGCAGATAACATACATTGTACAAATACATATACACCTTGACTGGTAGAAAGTATGATTGAAGAAAAATAAAACATTTTCAAGACCTGATACTTCCATTCCTCTCCTAATATCTCAAACAATGGTCATACTGTTGGGTGTGGTGACCTGTGCCTGCAATCACAGCAATCGGGGAGGCTGCAGCAGGAGGACTGCGGAAGAACCCAATCCTGGCAAATTAGTACGAGAACCTGTCTCAAAATGAAGCGTAAAAGATAAAAGCAGGGTCGGGGATATGGCTCAGTGTAGAGGCCCAGGGTTCAATCTCTAGACACACACACACACACACACACACACACACCCCAAACAAAAATCAAACAACAAAAACAAAACAAAAAATTCCACCCTTGGACTCTGAAGTATACTGAAATGTTAAAACTCCCGAGAGGCAGTTGACACAGAAGACGCTGCTATGTACATTTATCTGTTTCTCGTATTATCTGTGTACAGTTTAAATTTTGAAGCAAAGTACTAGATCTAATAAAAAACCAGTTTTGAGTTGTAAAAAAAGATCATCTATGCTATCTGTGCTATGTTTGAGTATCTTTACTAATACAAGTTCAGAACATTGTATTTCTTTAAAAGTTTCTAACTTTTAAAACTTAGGGTTTCTACTCATTTGTAGTTTTTTGACTATAATAGCATAATAATTCTCCTCATAAATACTTTATTATTTTTTTT
>NW_004955446.1:18002419-18087410 GCF_000276665.1 Chinchilla lanigera | reverse complement strand
CGCCCGTCCCCTGGGCCTCCCAGCGCCTAGAAACTCAGTCTGCAGTGTCACCGGGGTCTTTGTTCTCGCGTCCTGGCCTCCGGGATTGGATGGGGCCTTCTCATAAATACTTTAAAAGTACCTTTTGAAAATATTTAAAAATACTTTCACATATGTTACTTTGATACCATTTGACATACACATAAAATTTATGGAATAATTTAATCATTATTATATTTATCTTATATAAGATTGAGATTCAGAAAGATAGCAGCTTGTGCACAATCATTAGACTGCAAGCGTCAGATATCAATCATATATTTAGATTTTTTTGTTACCAGCCTTTTTACATTATTTTCATGATATATGCCATGCTCTGTTATAGAACAATTATAATCTTTAAAAACATATTGATACTCATATATGTGAGGATATCGGATCATGATATCAGGCAGTATTACAGTTAGTAAATGAAGTTCCGGTGTTAGTCTTGACTTTGAAGCTGTAGCGCATAATCTAGTGACCTTGTGCAAATTACAAAACATGTCAAAATTATTTCTTTATTCACAAACAGAAATAAAGATAGAACATATCTCTTAAGATAACATTACATAAGTTTAATTCAGTGGAATGCCTGGGGCATAGTTAATGTTTATTTGGTTAAATTATTTTTATTTTATTGTATTATTATGATCACTATTATTTCCAACCATCTTTTATAGTCTACACTTCTGGAAATAAGATATTTTTAATTCTTTATATGATATAATTTAAATTTTCCCACAATCCTGATCATAGGTCTTTGGATTGAATTAAGTTTATGTGTATTATCCTTTAAGTGAGACTCAAATTAACCTCTCAAGTTTTTCACATGTAGGCAAAGAACAAATTTGATTATTAAGAAATTATGTCACATTTGCTCTCCTGCTTACACTCGACTAAAAATTCTTTGAGCTCTGGGTCATCACTTACTCTACTCTTCTTCGAAATCTAGCATGAAGTGAGGCTGACAACTAATGAGTTTTCATAGTTGTTAAAATTAGATGTTAACTAAGACAACTGATCTATGTGGATTACTAATTCTCTCTCATTCTATATGTGTTGGTTTGGGGCTTATTTTGCAAGGGGAGAACAATATAATACAGGACACACAGTTTGTAAGATTATTTATAATAGTCACCCAAAGAACGATGTGCAAAAGAGTGCAGGGTTGGTCCACACACTACAGACCAAGAATCCAGCTGAGGGCTTGGATCCCGCAATAATATCTTGCATGAGTCCAACTTAAGACCTAGAGCTCATAACAGTGACTCCCACGAATCCAGCTGGAAGCCCAGAGACCATAACAATATCTCATGCAGACCTGTTTCATGGATCTGCTCTGCGAAGGCCTAAAGGTCAATGGTGGAATCTAGGAAGTCTGTGCCAGCAGGATAAAGGATCTGTGCTAGCAGGCTGAGGGATCTGCACTGGAGCCAGGAAGTGACGTGCAAATTAAGAGCCAGAGCGCCCCGGAAAGGTACCACAGTCATCCTCAGCAAAAATGAGGTCCCCAGCTCCTCCAGTGATCAAGATGGCTGAGTTCCAGTCAGGAAAGCCAATGCAGCAAGCTTTTCCAGGAAACCGGCAGTGCACCATCTTCCCCTCCAAAGCCAGAAAGTGATGCTCAAATTGAGGACCAGAGCTCCCCTAAAGTGAATCAAAGCCATTCTCAGTACCAGTGAGGTCCCAAGCTCCTCGCAGGATGAAAGCAGCCAAGTTCATCAGGAAAGCCAGAATGACGAGTTCCTCCAACAGAACCAACAGCTCCTTACAGCTTCTACCAGCTCCCAACAGCATTTCTCTTCTCACAAGAGCCTCTTTAGTTCCCAAAAGCCTTTCTTCTTCTTCAGGTCTGCCTCTTATGCTGCTGGCAACAGTCCCCAGGTGGGCCTCCCGCACCCAGCACCATGCTTACTCAATTCAGCTGGGGATTATAAATTGACCACCAGTTTCAATCTACTACACTATATTTGTAAATCTGTCCTTGTTTTTCTTTTCTTTTTTTCCTTTTGTTTTTTTGGATCCATCAGTAGAGTTTTGCACTCATCACTCTATAATAATACCCATTGCTTCAAATTATTTCAAATTCATATTTATCTTTTAATCACCCATTATGGTACCTATGATTTTCCTGGTTTTCAACATTGTTTACAGCATCTTTGAAGTAGTTTTTTAAGTAGCAAAAGTTGCTGATAACTTCTTGCTACACATTACTAAAAAGTTCCCTGTACATAGTGTAGCTCATTGAACTCATGGTATAATTTGAGAAACTACTGAACAACTTTTCTCAAACCCGTATTGTTTGACTTTGAGATGGTTTCAAGTGCAACTTGAATGTGTGGAAAAGAAAGTGTATCCTAAATGTAATAAAATAATACTTAATTTTGATCACTAAGGTCAAGTATTTTAACTTCATTCAGTAGCCAATGAGAAAACTCATAAAAATTTATACCTGAAAATGATTTGGTCACATAATTATTGCTAAAAACATAACTAGATTGGGAAATGTATAAGACATATTATGGATTATACATCTGCAGCTTATAGAATGCAGTATAGAGGAGTACATAAAAACTGGAACCAAGGAATGAACAGTTCTGCTTTCTTTCTAGCTATAAAGTATCCAATAAGAAATCTATCTAGAATTCATGAATAAATGAATCTCTATGAAAATATCAGTGGACTTAAAAATAGCATGCAAATTACCTAATACAAATAATATGTTTACAGTAAAATCTGGAACAAATTATGTTTAGGAAATCATGAAAATGGTATGTTTGGAAAATTAGGCAATTTTTAAAATAATGTCATAACCATTTTAAGTATCAGTATTGCCAATATGTCTGAAATGACGCTCTCTTTCTACTTTAACTTGTTTGTTTTTCCCTATGGAAGATTCAACAGTATACACTACCTGTTTATATGGGATTTTACTAAGTTAAAAGATATATGATAGTTTTTTTAATTAAGTAAATCTTAGAATTAAGCAATTTAAATAAACTATTTAATAAGGTGATTTTAAGAAAGGCAACTAAATATTAGATGAAGAATTCATCTAAAAATTTATTTTTAAGGAAAAGTAAGATTAATACAAGTAAGAGATTAATGCAATTTCTGGGGAAAACATAACCATTGTGCATAGTTTAGACTATGTATAATGGCCATGTTTTCCCCAGAAATTGCATTGATCTCTTACTTGTATTAATCATTTTAAGGAGTATCACTTGGTATTGCTAAATAAGCTACTCCAAAATTCCAAGACAGTAAATGGCAACCTTTTCTCCTTCTTCTACCTCGTCTTCCTCTTCCTCTTCCTCTCTTTACTTCTCCTTCTCCTTCTTTTTTCTTCTTTTTTGCTGTTGTTAAAATCTACAAGTCAGCTGAGTGTAAGATGATCTAGTCTGGAGTTAGTGAGCATTGGCTTGTTCATTTGGATAGATTAAAGTCTCTTCCTTTTTGGATTGGCAGCCTAGCTTAGGTATGTTCTTCCATGGTGGTAATGCAAGTTCTGCATAAAGGAAGGTATTGTCACTTCTGCTTACGTTCCATTGGTCAAAACAAGTCCATTAACTGAGTTTAAAGTTAAGTAACAAGATAGGAAAATATAGCACCTCCAGGGGTAGCGATTACAGAATAACATGTCAAACTGTGAATAGGGAGGGAAAAATATTGGGAATCAGTAATTCAATCTGCTATAAAAAGTTAATTGGAAGTCTGGTTATAAAGTATAGAGAGGATTCATGAACAAACAAGTTTAAATTCAGCTCTTCCTCTATCCAAAACAAAAAAATACTTAGAATTATGCAAGCTGAGTTATGTGGATACTCAGACACATGGTTCTACCTCACTGCTACCTTCTGAAATCTCTTCCAGGACCTCCACAGAACAGCCAACAGCAGGGCAAAGTCATTGGGAAACCAGTTAGAATAGGCTTCCACCTTGAGCTCAGGGAAGTGTTTACATCATTCATACTGGCTCTATGCACAGACTATTTGTTTTGGTTGCTATTCACTGCAGCTTTACATATTTGAGCTTTTCTAATGTTAGATGAAAGTAATCTACAAGGCCTAAAGCATTGTCCAAGGAGGTCCTTTCAATAATATACACATTTGAAAATGAATTAATTGTATTTCTTTGCTTATCAGCAGAAGAGTGAAAAAAGAGATAGAAAGACTGGAAAGCCGGTGGAATGCACATCGCCTGTCAAGACTTTTACTTACAAATATAGGCACCAACCTTTATGTTGTCCTATATGGCCAAGAAAAATAACCCCATATTGCAAATGACTGCCTGATCTTAATGGAAAGTGCATTCTCATGCTGTTCGGTTCCTGTTCGTGTCCATGCAGTGAGCAGCACAGCAGAGCAGAGCTCTGAGCGGGCACTGGAATCTCTGCTGGAGTGTCTGATTCCACTCTCAAGGCCTCAAACTCATGTTTGTTGCTGTCCTTCAGTCCAAATCTGGAGCCCAGGAAAAGAATCACCAATAGTTTTCCGGATTTTTTATTTTGGCCACTGAGACTAGTAAAGTTTGTGGTACACGCTTGAGAAGAATTTCAGCTTTCAAAACATATTTTAGGGGAAAATGAGAACAGATCTTATTCAATCTGCTAATTAATGATATCTGAAATTAAAATCGAAAGTTTCAAAAAGATTAATCACATTTTAATTATTGATACACATGAATGTCACATGGGAAGAGGCGTTAGGATATCATCACTTTATCCATTAAGGACAAACATTCCTGTACTCTTATTATGTCAATGTCATTTACTCTTTTTCATTAAGTCAGGAATTATGTATTTGTACAGCAATAGTGCATGGCTGGCTTCCTAGTCGTGCTTAATTGGAGCTGTTAAGGCCCTATACCACAGACACAGACTTGTTCAGAGGACAGTAGCAACTAAAAAACGATAATACATTTATTATGATGATTATGTGACAGGAATCCTGAAAGTACTGCCCTTTCAATCAGTCTTTACCATTATCTTGTGTTAGATCAAAGCGTTATGCCTATTACAAATTTTATAGATGAGGAAATTTTATAACTTGCCCAACCTACATTACCTAGCAAGAGGTGAAACAGGAAGACACCAAAATTGTGTTTCTAACCATTTAACTATATCACCTCCTAGAAGGCAAGAGTCTAAATTATTTTTGCTAAAGTCTGGTATGTCTGGAACATTAGGTGTTCCTTGCCGTGTCCCATACTTTGTTTTTATGAAAACTATTTATAGTTCCAATCTAATGCTAAACCACAGCCTGATTGACTGAGCCCTTGAAAATCTATCTATTCCTGACTGGACTATCTATCTTCAGAATCCCACTCGGCAGACCTTATATGCCTAGAACTGGTCTGAATGGAGATCAAGTTAGCCTTCCTCTTACCACATTTTAGTTTTATAGCTAGCCAGGTTTAGAGGAACAATCCCTAGAGTGGGACCTGTTTTCCATGGTTTCCACCGAAATTGCTTAATTTCCATAATATTTCACAATTGAAACCATATGAATTGAGAAAGAAATAGATCTATGATCCATTCAGTCTCTTATTTATTGCCTATCACTAATAAGAAGCATCTTAACAGAGACTGGAATGGCTGTTCTCGAATCTATATTGGACTGAATCTTTGACGTCATTAATAGCTCCGTCATTACAGCACAAAGTTTCTAAATCTATTAGCCCATTACTAAATCCATCAGCAGCAAGTCTCAAGTAGTTATTAGATGTTGTGAGTTGTTATTCAAAATACTGAAAATTGTGAATGACTTTCTTTTACCCCATACATTAGGTCATAGGCATTTGTTCAGTATGTGAATTTTTTAATCACTCAAATTCAGTATTTTCTTAAATGAGAAGAAAAATATTGGTGGTACTTAATAAACCAAAAGTTTTACTTCACTGTTACTTCCTAAAAATATTTTCTCCTGAAAACACTGACATTTAGGGTTAGTGGCATATTATCTCTGAACACACAGATTTGATGCACATTTTTACACATTGATCATATCAGCGGGAAGTAGACATGCCCTGGAACTAGATCTAGGGGGTAATTCAATAAGTGATTTAATGTATTGCTCAGTGCTATGCAGAGTAGTTGAACAACTTGCTCTGTGATGCTAGAGGGCACTACTACTCAAGACTTTGTTTTTCACAATGAGCTCTTCTATTCTAAAAGTTGTAAATAAGTATATGAAATAAATTTATTTCTGTAATTTATGATTCCATATTAATTATGAACTTTCAGAATTTAACTTTCCATTTAAAGTTATAATCTTTCTAAGTGAAGGAAATAATGTTGTGTGTAAAACAGAATGAATATCACGTAGGAAGAGGTGTTACAATATCATCACTTTATCCATTAAGGACAAGAGAAAAGAGCTGTAGAAAGAACTTTTTTGGTTTAATAATTCAGTTTAAAAATAAAGGCACATTTATTTCCTTGGCAGTTGGCAGTAAAGTTTCAATGTCCACTAAGCAGTTAATCTGAGAGACAGAACGAGGGGGAAGATATCAGTCTGTACAACTCAATGCTCCTAGATACAGTGCTGGTGTTTTTACAGTTTCTAAAATTTTTTTTTCAAAAAACATTGTCAAGTGATATAAATCATGGGTTTAAATCATGGGTATAAAAGCTATGAATCATGTGGCCACTAAATAAATAAATAACGCTACAACGTTTTTGTTTTGTGATTTCACTGTATGAAAGCATTAGCCTACCTCTGGGTAAATTTATATCATGCGATATTTATGTGAGCAAATATGGTTTTTGGTATATGGCAGCGAATTTACATCCAAATCCATCCCCAAGTCCTTCCAGTGCCACACAAAGAATTGTGTCTTGAATACATTCATCCATTGTTACTTTCTGTTCCTTCTCTATGTTTGGTTAGTATCAAATGCCAGTCTTTTGTTTATTGTATAGTAAGCTTACAAAGAAAAGGCAAATTCTCAGCCATTTCTGCAGACATCTGAATACCATGTTTTAAAGTGTGGATCGTCCAAATGGAACCTTCAGCTTTCTGACCATTAGCTGGGTCACTAGCTAGGCATGGAGGGCCCCACCTGAGTAACCTGAGGAGCCCTTCAATGTGGCTCTTTGATTTGGCTTTCACAGGTCAGTACTTTTTATTTCTTCTCATCTGTCTGCTATCATGTTAACAAGCCAAGGGGAATCTCAGCAGTTCACTGACAACATAATAAAATGAGATTAGAATTTCACCAGCTAAAGAAAGGCTTACTTTTAGGGCTTTGAGCTCGAGACTAGTATTTTCATGTGTGACTCCATAATCAAATAAGGAAAAAAACCCCACACAAATCAAACAAACAAACAAACAAGTCAAACCACAGTGGTTACCCACAAAGGGTGCACGTCTGTTGTGCCTGATTAAAACTCAGATAATTTGTAGACTGAAACAACACAGCATCTTTCACATTACCGGCACTTACTACCAGGCTTGGGTCATTGTTGTTTTTGTAGTGTTAACAACTGTTACCTAATTTGCATTATGTTAATATTAAAGCTGGGTCAAGAAAAGTTAATTGATGATGTTTGTAGTTGTTGGAAGGCAGCTGGTTTATTTCAGAAGTTTAGAACAAATACATGGAATGAATATACGATCCTTGAGCTCTTGGGTGGATATTGTATGAAAAAATCTACTGGCCTGTGAACATTTTGGCACCTCCTAACAGTCGTGTTTAACTAATACAAGTGAAACTTACAAAAAGAAAAACTGGAAGGAAGACAATGTTATTTACTATTTAGGAACAATTAAGAACACAATGAAATATTGTGACCCAAAACTGCAAATTAGTACAGTATCTAATCTCTAATACCTGCAAGCCTTTTTATCCTTCTAAGTCGGCTGACCAAAAAGACTAAAACAAATTGTGTTTATATTTTCAAGCCACATTTTCCATATGCAATTATGTTACTTAAAGTTCTGCAATTGAAGTAGTCTTTAATAAGAAGGTCTGGGTTTATTTGATTGCAATATGATTTGGAGTAGTTAGATGTCTACCATCTTAATTAGGAAATTTCATTTGCTTTCTTGATATGTATCTATACTGCAACCAGTTGTTTTAGCAGTTACGCATGACTCATAAACAGGTTTTGAAAATGAGTTCACCATTTATTCCTCATCCTGCAAAATTTGGATGCAAGAGATGTATACTATGTGTAAATAATATATATGTGCGTTAGCTTGCATGCTATAGGAAGTTAAAACAAATCAAGTGATTCTAATGTGCTTTGTTCATTATTAATTAGTACAGCACAAGAACTTAAATGACCCAGGCCATTTTAGTAGAAATAAAAACTTCTTGAAAAAAGCAGCGGTCCTGTAACAAATTCTATTTTTCAGCTATGTTAATTGCTTTTATTGTTTTTAAATCCTTACTAATACTAAAAGCAAAAGAAGGCTAGAAAGCTGCATGACTGAAAAGCCCAAACAACTCTTTAAAAGATTTTTCTTTTAGTCTTATGCCTTGAGAATTTGCCATCTGGATTGCATACTGTATTTAGTGTTTTAGCTTTTAACATTTAAAAACAATAGCACTGCAGCGTTTTAGCATGTTGTTTTATGATAAAATAAACGTGTCATGCATGAAGTTATACAGGTATATATGTGAAGTTCTTCATGTCCCCAAAAGACATGTGAGGACAGGTACTTGCCAATCTGGTATTGATACTCTGTAGTGTAGTGCTGATAAGATGCAATGCATAAATCATCAACCTTGAATTTATTAGTATTTAGAGGAACATATCTCAGAGATAAATCTGTCAGATTTTTCTTTACTTTGGGCTTTCTCATGGCTAATTAGTGTCCAAGTGATGAAAATGCTTTATTCCTCTTTAATACTTTCATCCCAGTGTGATATTTGCCTGAGGTTGAGCTGTTTTCGATTAACTCTATGTGATGATGAAAACCATGAGAATAGCCTCGTGGAGGAGTCCTTCTTTCTGACGTTACATATAAAGCTGGGAAAGTCTTACAATATTTAGCTCAACTTTTTTTCCTTTCTACACCCAGAACACAAACTAATTGTGAAAGCGTGAGGAATGATTTTATCTAAAGTCATTACTGTTTCGTAAGGTATGTCTCAGTGAAAAGTGCAACTATTTTTATTGGAGTGATGGAAACATATTTTGTAGGTTCAAGGTAACTTTTGTGCTTCCAAGGACAGGCTGGGAGTCAGATGAGCAATTCTATGAGGAATATTGTGAAATGTACTGATGTTTCCTCTCCATCATACTCTATATTTTTAGTTGCTCACTAATGACTATCGGTCATGGATTCCCCTGTGTGATAATTCATAATGCGATTTGTAAATTTATCAAGTCTTCTAAAAGATAACCCTATATTTTATCTTTTTCTTTCCTTCAGTTTTCTTCACCATTAATTGCAGCAATTTTGATGAATAAAAGTGTTTATGTCTAATGTACTTGGGCATAACAATGTATATGTTGTTTGATGTTTTTTAAACTGTAAGAGTCAATTCAATGTTCTTCAGTGAGCAGAAGGTTTGTTGGAAAGGTGGTAGGGAAAGTCAGGAAAAATATCTCAAGGAGGAATTATAGAGAACTATAACATTTTTTTTTGAGACCTAGTTTTTTTTTTTATTATTATTTCTGCTGTTTAAATCTAGGTCTCATAGTGTAAGAGCTGATCTGGTGACTCAACAGCAGTTGTACTAGCTATTTTACATAAGCAGTGGATCAGTTCTCCAGTTTCATTCATTCTTTTTACTCCGTAGCAACTCACAGATCTCTCTCTTTCTCTAGCTCTCACAGGGGGAAGGAGAGGCTCCAATTAGTCTAGCAGATCATGACCAGAATGGACAGACACATTAGCCAGAATTTCCCTCAGACCTCCTTGCAGGATGGTTGCTATGACTTAGTTCCCACATACATACTAATTAGCTGTAGTCCAAGGGGGCCACACAAGGTAAAGAAAAAGGGAGGGGACATTCAGATACAACAGACACACACAACTGGGGTATGAGCACACCAGTAAGTCTGAGATTTCTCACAAAACTTATGTACAAGTGGTGGACAATTTGTGAGGCCTGATCATGCATGCAGATATAAGGAAAATGAATATTTGTTTCCTGCTATCAAAATATACCATTTGGGTTGTCTAAAAAAACAATTAATCGATAATTTCAAAGGAAACTATTGGAAAATATATATTGTATACATTATAATATGTATCATATATAAATAGATGCATATTACAAGATGTGCTAAAACTGATTTCATATTTAAACATACTGTTTTCATCAGTTCAGTGTTTACAAACTACTGAATTACTGAGAGCTTCTAAAAAATTGACATAAGTCTTCATGGTTAGACCTTTTAATTTCCTTAAAGAAATGTGTTTAAAGTAAATTAAATCATAATGTAATTAGCTAATTCTATGAGTTAAGTGGTTGTTTAATGGACTATTTCCTGCATAGCACAACGAATGGAACAGTTTTCAAAAGAAAGAAAAGTCATGAAAATACTTGCAGATGTAAAAGAATAATAAATTTTTAAACCAGAGAGCTAATAAACTAGATAAACTGGTGTCATGCTAAGGAAACCCATCCTAGTTCATTAAAGTCTAACATCTGAAACCACTAAGTGATCTGTTCCCTTCCACTACCATACCTCAAAGGTGCTAAGTTACAGGTGTCAAATTCATCCTGCATACGCTTAGACCGAACTTTGCCTGAAATGCTACCACATGTGTTCAGAAAGACTGTTTCCTTTCCACAGTATTTGTGAAAAGTCTTATAGGTATACATATAATTATAGGTTCAGATTTTTTAAACAAATCAACCTTAAGAGAGAAGTCAGATTCAGTAGTCTGACAAATAAAAGTGGAAATCACTGATATCATTTAGGAGACTCTGGTGGATCAATAGGTAGACCTCAGCTGATATTATTGTCTGTAACACTGAAAATCTGAATTTTTAGCAACCAAATCGATCAGCTTGTTTTTTACTGCTTCTACACCAAAATACATTGTAATAACTCATATTTCAAAATTTCCCTTCTGCTTCAGCAGCACATACACTGAAATATCCCAATTTAGCTCTCATTTCTAAACATGAAATACTCCAATTTAGCTCTCATTTTTAAACATGAAATATTTGGTAAATATTTAATTTTTTCATAATACCAATTGATGATTAATAAACAATGACTTCTATTTTATACATTTGGTACAGTTAGGCCTATTCTAGTCTAATCTGATTTTTTAAAATTATGTTTTAGAAAAATCTGGATAAAAGTCATCAATTTTTGTTGCATCCTTGAAATTCAATATTATTTAAAGCTTATTGGGTATGCTATTTTACATTAATGAATTATTTTAAATTTAAATTTACTTATAAAGTGGAGAAGCTACATCATATAGTTTAAAATTTTACTATGGAAATATACTCCTGTATAGGCCAGGGATGTAGTTTAGTGGTACAGCAACTTCTTAGCAAGTACAAGGCCCTGAGTTCAATTCCTGCTACCAAAAAGAAATAAAAAGGAGAGAGGCAGAGAGACAGAGAGAGAGAGAGATAGAGAGAGAGAGAGAGAAAGAGAGAGAGAGAGAGAGAGAGGGAGAGAGAGAGAGACAGAATACACTTCTCTAGGTGTATGAGATTTTAGAAAAAAATTTGAAAATAATGACAAATAGAAAAATTATGTTTTTCCACAAATATAATTCTCAGAACTGTTTGATTTATAATATAGAACTGCCCAATAGAACTTTTGCTTTGTTCCCACATCAGAAAAGTAGCCACTAGCCACAAGCCACATGTGGCTTTTTTTTTTTTTTTTTTTTTTTAGTACTTTAAATATAGTTAGTATGGGGAACTAAATTCTAGATTTTATTTATTGTATTGATTTAATTTTCAAAAATGCGGCTGGTAACTACTATATTGCATAGCATAATATGAAATATTGGCTCAGTGAATTGAATAATTTATTTTCTTAGCTCTGACTTTGATTATCGTTAAGAAGAGTGATGCTACAGTATTTCCCAAACAAATCTTTGGAAACCAAAAGTTAAATATGAGGAAACCCTGGGATTAGGTAATACAAGAGACATTTCAGGATATTTTGGACACAACTGTATTTTCAGTGTTAGTGGACAAATTTACTACTACTGAAGTGTAAAATTGTGTGTAGTTTCTTTGGAGTTTACTCTTGGGCCATTGCCAAGTGCACGTCAACTAGCTCTTTGAATACATGGGCAAACCTTTGGAAACAAAAAAATATGCAAAATAAGCTATTCCATATTGATTTTATAATATGAAATCTAATGCCACAAGAAAGATTATTTGGTAACTCATGCAATTCTAACCAATAAAATATATTTTGAAACAAGGACAAAAGCCAGACATATACCTATATTATGTACAATTGTGCAAAAGCAGATGGAGTGCTTCTAGCTGTTTTAATTCTTTATTTCACTTGTATTAATTCATTAATTCAGGTTAATAATTCAGTGTCAATATTGTATAGCAAGTTTTCAAATTGCTTTATTACTTCCAATTCCTTCTATCTGTCATTTCTGTTTCTGAATGCTTATTTTGGGTGCAAGCCCTGTTAGTTTTCTCTCTGAATACATCATTGCTCCCTGGTTTCCAGTAAACTCTCCTGGCTTCTGTGTTTCTAATCAAGGTCTCCATTAAACAGTCACAGAGGTTATTGTTTGGTTATGTTTGTAGTTAGTAGCTCTTAGCTTTATCTACTTAGTGGTAGTTTACAAATTCCTGCTAATGCTAAATTAGAACAGTAATTTCTGGTGGCTTCCACTCTTATTTTTCCTTTCCCCTTTGCCTGTTGCAGGTCGAGATGGGGGAGGAGTGGAAACCACTGAGAAGAGATGAAAAGCTTTAACAAACTCACCCTGTGGGACAGTGGATAAGGAGGATCACAGTTGTTTGGCCTGGGGATCTGGATCTTATTAATGTCACCAGGCTTCTCCAGTCCTCAGTGGCAGAAATCTGGATTCTTCCTGCTGTTAACAGGCATTAACATGAACTGAAGTTCACTAAACTTTCTGTAACTAAATAAACTCAGGGTTGCTGAAATTTTGCTCCTCTTTTCATGGTAAGCAAATGGGATAGTGTTGGTGTCACCCGTGAGGTAGCTGCTTGATGTTCAAAATCTGATGTATGCTACAGCACATCATTAGGACAACCTGTATTTCAACCGTAAACTCCTTTCCTAAAGTTGGACATTAAACATGTAGCTTTGTGAAGCACTAGAAAAGAATGCCCTGCAATTTATTTTCTATATTGTGTTTGCTCTTTGCATTTGAATTAAAGCAGTCTTCTGTTTTGCAAATTTAAGTGATGCCTGTGATATTTTAAGAACACATAAAAAAATGAGAAGAAAAGGGTAAAAGGAATGAGAAATCATACATATGAAGAATAAGCTTTTAATTATTCTTTCATAACACATTTAAAATTTTGATAAAAATAATGCTGCATTACATTAAATTGAAGATATTTGTTGATATACTGCAATAAATCAATAAATGCATTATGTATGTGTGCATGTACACATATTTAATTATACATGCATATATATGATTTAACAAGAAAGCAAATAATTTATTAGTATAGTAGAAAATGAAGTGATCTTTTAATTTCAGCTGTGGTAGCATCATCTTATTATTTTTATAATATTATGGCAAGAACAGATATTCTTTTTTTTTTTGAGACAGGTTCTCTCTATGCAGTTCATGCTGGCCTCAAACTCACAACAAATCCTCCTACTCAGCCTCCTGAGTGCTGGGATTACAGGTGTGTGCCACCACATCTGGCTACGAAGAGCTATTCTTAACATGAAAAATTCTAAAGCAAATTTTGATTAGCATTATTCAGTCTCAAATTCAAAAAGTGCAAAAGATAGAAAGTGCCTTCCTTTCCTTAAGCATCATATAAATTGGGAGGGGCTGACCAGACAAGTACCATTTACCCACTCAGTGTCGTTGCTAGGGAACTTTGAATTCCATGGTGATTTAAACATCTGGTGAACTTAATTTTTTCATAGGATATGAGGATGGAAGTGATCATATTTTGATGGCTGGAGGCAGACATATGTAAAGATGGGAGAAAATGTCTTACTTGCTAGTAAACTCTGTGAAAGTGATATAGTGCAGTAGATGGACCTTTTTAAGTTTTAAAGTTCATCTGCTGGTCCAAGTAATAACTGACCACTGAAGTGAAGACTGTGCAAGATTCTGCAGAATTATTGCGAGACAGATTCTCTTCTTCCATCCACTGCTCATCACTTAGTTTTTATTATTTAGAATTTTTCACTGTGCCCACTGTAACAGTTTTATTACTTGCTTTATTCTGTCAGGGCTGCCACAGAGCCGACATTTACTCCTTGATGAACAGAAGGAAGCTAAACAGATGGCAGTGTACTTGGGTGGGATATTTTGCAAGTTTGAAGCCTGACAAACTACTTCTTAGAGGTCCTTCCTTCTCAAACATGCTTGCTCTTTACCTATTAGATAATAGGTGAAGCAAACATGTACATTTACACTGAAGAAATGAGTTAATGATAGTTCCTTTGTCTTTTTCCAACTGACCATTTTCTCCCAACCAGCTTCAAATTTGGTTTTATTCACATTCACATTCACCTTTTTATAGTCAGTCACCAGCTTGAGATACTTTAGAGGCTCTTTGAATTATTCTCTTTGTACCCTCTACTCAATGAAAAACCAAATCCTGATTTTTTTGCCACCCACATACAAGGGTGTTCAGCCAATAAGGTGAATGGCAGTGCCCCCCACTTACCACCCAATGGAAAGTCAGAGACTCTCAATATAAGAAGAGGCATGTTGAACCCTAGTAACAGTGTGCGATGTTTCAAATTCTTTTGTGGAGTTGGTGGGCTGTGAGTTAGTTGAGAGAAGGTGTGAAGTTTTCTCAGTTTCACTCTTTGCAGAGTTGTACCAATTCAGATTCTGACTTTTTAAAAGACGATATCACCAGAGATGAAACTTGGGTTATGGTTATAATCCTGAGACCCATGTTCAGAGTTTTCAATGGAAATCACCCACTTCTTGTGCTCATCCATCAAGATCCAACATCAAGATGATGTTGATTGTGTTTTTTGAACTTGATTGAACTGTGTGAGCTGAGTTTGTACCCAGAAACATTATGGTCAACTCTAAATATTATAAAGGCTTAGTAGAGCATTTGAGAAATAATGTGTAAAGAAAAATGGCCTGAGAAATGGGCAAATGATTTCATCCTCCATCATGACAGTGCTTCTGGTAAGGCAATTTCTGTCTAACAAAAACATTGCAATGTGTCTCATCCACCTTATTCATCACATCTGGTACCATGCCGCTGCTGACTCTTCCCCAAATTCAAAATGACCATGAAAAGTAAACATTTTAAATAGATTCAGGACATTGAGGCAGCCATGACAGCCCAATTAAAGACACACATGAGACAGAAGGTCCAGAAGCACTTCAGAAAGTGACAAGAACAACGGGACAACTGTTTGAAGTGACAGGGAAGTATTTCGAAGGGGGTTAAAAGCAGTGTATCTTTTGCTACAGTAATTTTTTAAAATTTGAGACATTCACTGTTGTTTTTCTGATATTCTCTCCCTCTCTCTCTCTTTCCAACCTCACTACTACCATTTGACATTCTTCACACAAACTTCTAAGCCACTTGGTATCTTTACTGAGTTTTCATGTTCTATGACATCAACTCAAAGTAAAACCTATTTTTTTCCCTTAACTAACCACACGCATATGCATGAATCTCTGATTCAGGAACCCTGGATCATTTGCAGGGTGATTTTCTCAGATTTGTACTATTATTCGCACTGCTTTTTTGATCTAGAATTTTCCAACTTGCACTATTTCTACCCCTTTTCTCATCTAACCAGGCCTCTTTGCTGCAGGCTCATCACAGATGAGGTTCCTCCAAAAAGTCTATCTGCTCAATCTTGGCAAAGTGAAGGTGCCGTCTCAGCGCTAATGTGCTATCTCCTGCGGAGTCCATATCATTTTGTCATGGTTTGTATGCCCATTTCCCCCACAGAAATGTGAACTCTTTACTTTCAAACATCTAGCAGAACATGTGACAAATAACAGATCTCTAACATATTTGAATTAATAAATGATTTTCAAGGTACCTCTGAAGAAAGACCCCCCGCTCCCAAAGATCAAGCTGGAAGTACCCTAGAATCTCAGCTAATTAATTTCCCTAGAAATCATTTTCATGCAGTTTTAAGAATATGCAATGGCTAGAAATTCCTAAATTCAAGACTTGCAAAATAGTAAGTAGAGGTTTTCTTCAATGTCTTCCTATTCTGTTTTAAGCAGACTTGCTATGACATCCAAGTCTCTCTGCTTTCAGACAGGATGCACTCCCTTCCTGTTCTCGCCCAACTCTTTCCAATTATATTTCACCTTTGGGTTCTCTTCTTCACTCTGTCACACCCCACGCTTCCTCCAAATCAGCTTCATCAAGTGGCAGGCCGCCACGTCCTCCTCTGATCTCTGGAGACTGGCTCTGGAGCTCTGAGTATGAACTTCCAGAAGTACATGTTGGTATCAGGGTATTTTGATGAATCCACTTGCTGGCTGTGAAGCTCCTTGACATCATTACTGCTTTTCAGTCCTGAGAAACTCAGTTGCCTCCACAGCTGCTGCTTTCACAGATACCTGCTGGCTCTAGAATTGTTGCTTTCACAGAAACCTCCTGGATGTAGTTCTATGGATTCTTTGGGAAGTGAGGTAAGCAGAGCCCCAGCTTGTTTAGCCTGTGAAATTGGTAATATTTCTTTAGAACATGATTTTCTCCTGTCCCATTTTGTGAATAATAATGTGGCCACTCTTACTTGCTAAGTAATAACTCATTTTATTCTTCCCCCTATTTATAAAAAGCAAGGACATTAACCATTTATACTCCGTGTAGGGGCTGGGGATTTAGCTCAGAGGCAAAAGCGCCTGCCTGGCAAGCCCAAGGTCATGAGTTCGGTTCCCGGTACCAGAGAAAAACCAAAAAAAAAAAGAAAACATTTATACTCCGTGAACATAACATACTATTAACTTCAGTCTCAGTATCACCTGCACCAGATGGAGCTCTGAAAACTTTGTTTTTTACTGATGCACAATTTTCTTCTCTTATCAAAGATCACAAAATGACAAATGAGGAAAAAAGCTTAGAAACTACTTTAGTCCGAGACTTGTAATAATAAATACAAAAGAAAGAGACCCAGGAAGATTGAATGATGTGCTCCCTACTCGTGGAACTAAGGCACAATCCAGCCTGGGTCATGTACCCTCCAGCTTCTGCACTGTAACATATGCCCTTTCTCTTCAGGATAGGTAGTGAGGGGTCATCGAGGGAAGTGCAGGTTCTCTAAATCCTAGGTAATGCTTAAAATTAGCAGATAATCAAACTTGAGTTTAAGATAGATTTGCGTCCTCTTTTCGGAAGTCCCCCAAAGTTTTTTATCCCTAAATAATTATTTCTCTGCTTTGCTCAGTCTCTTCATTGTTCTTGATTTGATTTAAATCCAGGTTTCTTCTGCCTTCTGCTTTGTTTTGATTTTTGTTTTACTCACAGTGAGAAGTGAAGGTTTTATACTTTCTAAACAATTTATGCTACTCTAGATTTCTTTTTTCTTTTTACTTTTCATTTGTAATGTCTAATGAAATTCTTTCTTAAAATATATTTGGTGGCAAAAATCATTATCTCTCTCTGTCTATATATTTTTGTTCCCCCTTGTTGAGGATTGAATCTAGGATTTTGTGCTGAGCTATATCCCCAACACTTTTTTCACTTTTTTATTTTGAGACGGGATCTCACTGAGTTGCCTCTGCTGGGCTTAAGTTTTCAGTCCTCCTGCTAAAACCTCCCAGAGTGCTAGAGTTACAGCACCTCACACTCAAGCAAGAATATCACACTTCTATTACAAAATCTAAAAATTGCTACCTTTATCAAACAAGCAACCCTGATTTTTTCACTTTTCTTTTATAAAGACTTTTGTTATTTTGATTCATCTATGGATCTGTATATCTACGTATCTACCTATCTTCTATCTATGTATCTACCTATCTTCTATCTATGTATCTATGTATGTTTCTATGTCTTCTATCCTTTATTTTTTGGTGCTTGGAATTAAATGTAGGACTGCAGGTATGTTAGGCAAGCACTGTACCACAGAGCGATAGTTCAAACCCTTCTTCTTTTTTAAAATTTTGAGAGAAGGTATTGCCAAGATGGTGAGACAGGGTATTGCTTGAACTTGCCAACTCAAGTAAGGAAGGTTTCAAGACTACAACGCCATGCCCAACTACGTTTTTTTTTTTTTTTTTTTTACTGTTGTAAAAAGCACATAAAATTAAATTTACCATTTTTAAGTGTACAGTGAAACGGATTTTGTTTATTTACATCACTGTACAACGATCCCTATCATTCATTTCACCAGGATGCTTTTTCATCTTTTGACACTGCAACCTCTTACAAAATAAATAATTCGTTTTCCCCCTTCTCAGCTCTTGGCTATGGCCACTCTACTTTCACAAGTAGAATTTTAGACCATTTGACTCTTCTCGCCTGGTTTATTTCACTTCACATAAGGTTTTCATAGTTACGTTTGCTGCAGCATGTGTCAGAAATTCCTTCCTTTCTAAGGATAAATAATATTCCATTCTATGAATACAACATTTTGTCATTAGTTGATGAAATCTCAATTTTCTTCTACTTTTTGGTTAATATGAATAATGCTGCTGTGAATGTGTGTATACAAATATCTATTTAAGTTTCTGCTTTTAATTCTTTGGGTATGTACCCGTAAGTAGAATAGTTGCATTGCATGGTAATTATATTTTTAATTTTTTGAGGAACTGCAGTCTTATTTTCCATAGTGTCTGCACCATTATTTGTCTTTACACTGGCATTACACAATGGTGTCAGTTTCTTCACATCCTTGCCAACAATGTTTTCCATGTTCCTAAAACATATAACAGCCATTTTAATCGATATGAAGTGGTGTCTTCGTATAACTTTCATCTCCCTAATGATTATTGATGTCAAGTACCTTTTTACATTTATAGACTGACCATTTGCATATCGTTTTATTTCTTTTTTTTGAAATGACAAGCTCTATGCTCATTTTTACACTAGGTTTTTGTTTTGTTGTTGAATTTCAGGTGTTCATATAATTAGAATATTACCCTTGTGCACAGAACCACAAACATGGTATGTGTGGTAGAATAATAAGATATATAACTTAAAATGTTTTTCCCGTCCTGTAGGCTGCTTTTTCACTCCCTTGATAGTGTCCTTTGATACACAATTTTTAAAAAAGTCTGATGAGGTCTAACTTACCTGCCTTTTCTTGTTTTTTGTATGTTCTTCTGGTTTCATATCCAAGAAATCATTGCTGAGTACAGTATCATTGAATTTTTCCTCTATGTTTTTATTTGAGTTTTTTAATAACTTAATAGGTTTATAATTTTATAGGTCTTCAATACATTTTGAATTAATTTTTTACAAAGTATAAAATAACAGTTCAGCTTCTTTCTTTTGTGTACAAATATCTAGTTTACTCAGCATAATTTGTTCAGAAGATAACTTTCCCTATTTAATACAATAGAATTTCTACCTAGTGTTAAGATAGTTTTCAACCCAAAAAGTGAGTTATTAGAATGTATTTTCTTCTTTGATTTACTGATGCTCAGCAAGATATGGTGTGTCTGCTTCATTATTATGTCAGTTTTATTTAATGATCTTAGAGCTTTGTTAAAAATCATTTGATAACATATACAAATGGTATCTGTTCTATTCCATTGGTTTATTTTTATATGTCTAGCTTTATTCCAGTGCCGTGCAGTTTTGATTACAAGGCCTTTGTAGCAAGTTTTGAAATCAGAAAGTATGAGATCTAAGTTTTGAAATCAGAAAGTATGAGATTGTTTTGGCTGTTGTAATTTTCTGAGATTGGATATCTTTGCATTTATTTGTGTTTTCTTTAATTTCTTTTAGCTATATATTATAGTGTTTGTTGTACCTTTTTAGAGTGTTATATTTTTTCCTCCCTTGTTTAAAGTTAATTTATAAGTACTTTATTCATTTGATGTGAATGTAAATGAAGTTATTTTCCTAATTTCTCTTTCAAGTTTTTCATTATTAGTGTATGAATATTCAGGCTATTGGCTTTGTATCCTGCAATTTTACTGAATTTATTTGTTTATTCTAATATGTTTGTGTCATCTTTAGGGTTTTCTATATATCAGATCACATTATCTAGGGATAGAGATAAACTTTCTTTTTTTATTTGGATGCTGTTTCCTTTCCTTTCCTTTCCTTTCCTTTCCTTTCCTTTCCTTTCCTTTCCTTTCCTTTCCTTTCCTTTCCTTTCCTTTCCTCTCCTCTCCTCTCCTCTCCTCTCCTCTCCTCTCCTTTCCTTCTTTCTGTCTAATTGCTCTACTAATACTTGTATTATTATGTTAAATAGAGCTGATGAAATTGGGCAATTTTGCTTTGTTAGTGATCTCAGAGGAAATACGATCTCAGGGGAAAGTCTTTCTTCTCTGAGTGTGATGCTCACCATGAAAGTTACTTTTAAATGCTACTGTTTCATGTCTCAATGTCTTCTAAGTCTGAAATCATCTGATAGAATTTCTACATTTCTCTAAGACAGTTTCTATCCAAAAAGTGACGTATTGGAATGTATTTTTTTCCCTCAATCTACTCTGTTCAGCAAGCTATGGCAAAAGACTGCCTTGAAGTGTGTGTGCTTCATTATTATTTATCAGTTTTATTTTTGATGCTTCCTATACCATCTTCCCAAGACTACTTCAGTGCCGGGTGCCTTGGTTTACCACCACTTCCTTCTTTAGGTTTCAATAGGAATCTCATTTTCCTCCTTTAAATTATTTCACATTGTATTTGGCCACAGCTATGACTTGTATACTAAGTTTATAGAGCATTAATTCATTCCCAGTGGTATACTGTTAAAGTAACAGCATATTGCCTCTGTCTCCTCTGCTAGATTTAAGTTTTGTGAATGTGGTGATTTTAGTACTTCACAAACAGTAGTTTCTAGTGAATGTTGACTGAAGACTGGCTGAAGCCTGTGAAGTAATTTCATTATCACAGCACTCACATCTCAACAGTCCCCAACAAATGCTGCTGCTTAGGACAGTAGCATTTCACAGCTGCTAATAAGTTCTGTGAGAAAGTACAGCTGTTGACTTATCGTTGGGGATAACAAAAACATTCCAGTAAAAGCAGGAGGCAGGAAAGAGAGCAAGTGCAGTGAAAAGAAAATAAAGGTCTGCTTCTAATTTTGGAACTATTTTAAAGAAGATGTAACTGTATAGCACTCTGCTTTTTAAAAAAGCAACAGATATTACTAAATTAAACTAAAAATAAAAATTGAATTTTACTTATTTCAATGGATAAAATGACATTTTGTACGCTACTTTTAAAAATCTAGCACATAAAAATACATAAAATAATTTGTTAGAACTGAATAAAATAACTTATCTAAAACAAAATACTCCCTAAGATCAAAGATTATATTACTTCAACATATTTTCTTAAAAAAAAATCCATCTTTTTCATGTCACTGTTGAAAATTAACCTACAGTGATATGCCTGATACTGTTTTCTATAATATAGTCACTAAGGCACATATTTAATTTCTGAAAAAATAAATTAATATCTAACTTGAGCCAATTTATTTAATTTAAAAGAAATCAGGAAATAGTAGCTATAAGACAATGACAATTACTCCTTGATATTGTGGTTATATTCAGTAAAGTCTCCGAACACATGTTTTACAGGGAAATCAGTCTGAGAATAATAGGTTGAGAATAATCCAGGTGGCCTAAACATTCTCACTGAAACAATGGTTTTTAATGTGCTTATGGAAATACTAGAGAGTGCTCTTGGTAATGCATTAAACTATTGGGCAGCTGAGAGATTTTTATGTTGCTATAAGTAATTTGTAGTTATAAATAATATGATAATTCATAGTTATAAATCATTTTTTATAGAAGCAGAGGTCACAGATCTCATTTTTAGCATTTGTTAAAGGAGGGCATTCTTTCAGCTTTGCCCACATTTAGAAAAAATTTGCCCATGTCAAATAGGTTGGAGAAAAGAATGGACTATAACATCTATTAGAGTGTGGTCCCTTAATGGCACAGTATTCCAGTAAAAAGAGGAAGAGGCTCCATTTAGCCACAGTTCTTAGAAAATATCACAATGGGTACAATATTTCTTTTTCTTTTCAGGTGGAAACTGAACCACGTTAACTTTCATGAGATGTCACAAAGGTGGAAGTTGCCTGCTAACCCTGCAATGGTCGTGCTGTTTAGAAAAAGAATTTTCGTGAAACAAAATTCAATCATTCACAGCTTAATGTTGGTTATGTATAAGATTGTTTGCACAGCATCCCATGCATAAACAAGTAAATGATGATTTATTCAGTTTTAAAAATTTCATCAATGAGCATGTAAGTTATTCAGAGGCAATTTGTCTATCTGTTCACTGTCTAGAACAAAATTGAAATATAAATGAACACCTGGAGTTTTATTTTTGTCTTTCTTGGAAACACTTTCTTTCTGGTCCTTGTTTTATTTTTATAAATCAATACATTGGCAATACACCTATTACAACTCTCCTTGTATATACATATACATGTATATATAAGCACCCCGGGCTATCTAGTTGAGAAGGCAGCACCACCCTCAGGCTCCGAGCAGCCTGGACGGGGCTCCTCTCCATGGCCCCACTGGGTAGGAGGGTGTCACACTCAGAAGTGGTTCTCCTAATACCAGGTCTGCAAGGGAAGCTTCACTTCCATTTCATCCAGAAGCCCAGACACTCCTACTTCATGCGCCTTAGTAAAGAACTTATTATTTACTCTGAGAAGTGACAGTGCAGCAGAGTGCCTGGTGACATTTGTAGGAGTGACAGCATCTCTTCGAGCCAGTAGTGGAGGAAGCATTCACTAGCTGCACCTCTGGGGGCTCCTTGGTGAGAGCCAAGCCCAACTTGCAGCCTCCCCAATTTGTTAGTTGGAACAGAACCTCCAGTGCAAGACTCAGACCACTGAGCATCTTCCGCCTTGCCAGGGATGCACTGTGTGTGTCCCTGTGGATAATACATAGTTGATTAGACTGTTTTACAGTTCAGAAGAGAAGCAGGAATGGGGTATGAGTTACATGATCACAGTGGTGAGATTTATATGTGATATTTATATCACATATAAATGTATATATAAGGGAGACACAGAATTGGAAAAGTGGCTGTGGCCTCTGTTTTCAGCATCACTACTTTACTCACTGATTTCCTTGGGCAATTCAAACTTTCTGTCTCAGGTTTCTCACACATCAAATGAGAATGATGTCATGTACTCTGCTTTCTGAAAAGTACGGCAATCCATTCACTGCACAATATTATTATAAGCCGGGATGTAAATATATAATCTTTTAAATTTCAAAGCTACTGCTTTTTGTAGGATGGTATGTGAACACCAGTGCCTGTAATGAGGTGTCTTTATCACCTCAGTAAGATATCATTTGATATCTTACTGAGCCCAGAATGCCAAACAAGATGAATGAGGACTGTTGCGGCAGGAAAATTGGGACATTAAATGGTGAACAAAATTGCTAGGACATACCTCCTATTATAATACTGTGAAAGTGCTTAATGCTAAAGGTGCTGTGTAGTCTGACACATCCTTTAATTCTATTTTGTTGTTTTTTAATTTTTGAGACAGTGTTTCACTATGTTGTTCCAACTGGCCGTGGACTGTGATCCTCTTGCCTCAGCCTTTCAAATGCTGAGATTAAGAAGGCAGGAACATCACCCCAAGCCCTGAAGCATTCTCTTTGGATGAGACAGAAAATATTGCCCCTGCCCCCCAAGACTTGGCTAAAGCGGAGAGGGCTCATAGAATTCACCTGAAATGTACATTTTATTGAATCACAAAAGTGATAAAACCAGTGACACATCTTCACTCCTTCATATAGGTTGAACACAGTAGGCTGTGACAGCCTGATGTTTAGCTCTACCCATCTAGCACCAGTTATCTACTCCGTCCAGTCTGCCTTCTGTCCCCAGAGAAATCACCCGAGAACAATGGCACAATGGCATCATTCTGCACCTGCATTTCATTCCGCCGCTACCAGTTCCCATCAGGCTTCCTTCACGGTGATTGTCTTGCTGTTATGCCCAGCTCTGGACTGCTGTTGCACATTTCAAAAGTTCTATGGAATCTTCTAGTCTTATTTTAGTCATGGAAGAATGATGCATTTTATTTAATTATGTGGGGGGAAAGGGGGCTTTTGATTCTTACTTCTATACTTATGTAAAACTAGACATTTTCGATAAATAGGTGGATGTGTTAACAAAGACTGTCAAGAGAAATGGGGTTACTCAACACGAACTGGACAGTAGAATGCCTCCAGTCATCCTAAGGAATGTCCCTTTTGGGTCCTTGCTTAGAATCTGCTAAACTGCTTATTGACTTCAATTAGACTTTTTAAAGAAATGCTGAAGTACAGTCCCACCCAGTGCCCACTTTTTCTTTGTCCCTGGGATTTGACCATGAGCTCCTAGCTGCTTTCACTGAGCTGCACTAATTGACCGCACAAAGGCAGTAGGCCCCACTTTGAACATTCTTCCTCGCAGCATAGACTGGAGTCTGCTAATCCTTCCATGAGACACAGGTTTAGCCCTTCAGAATGTGAAGTGCTTAGAAAATTCTTAAATAATTCCATCTCTCTATATTTTGGAAAGGGATTAGAGCACAAGGGTCAGGGGAGGAAAATGCCTTTTACTCTCTTTTCCCCCCAGAGCCTTCCCTGACCACTGACCCTCCAATTCGTCCTAGTGCGGTGTTTGTGGTCTGCCCTTGTGGCATCTCTCCTCTCCCAAGAGACTAGAGCAAACGATGCCTTTTTCCAGGATCTGCAGGGTCACAGATGGCAGACGCTGCAAGGTCATAGCCAGCACTTAGGCTGGTATAAGTACTTATGAAAGCACTGAGTGAATTGGTAGAGACCTCAGTGATTGGGGTCAAGTGTAAAGGAAGCAGCAACAACTGCTCAGCTCATCGGCTTTCTGCTGAGGGAATTCAGGCTCAGTGATAGCAGGATTTTCCAAGAGAAACCATAAACTGAATTTCTTAAAAAAAAACCATCAAATTTTTCTCTTTATAAAAGTTTTCATATGTGCTACATAAAACTCTGACATAGGTCAAAGACAGCATATCTGTAGTCTGGTCTGCCCACTGAGCCATAAATTTGTGGTCTCTGCAATAAGAAGCAACATGTCTTATCTGTGGGATAATAGATCAGACACTAAGCTCAATGATTTAAAGAATTTATCCTAAAAGTACATGTTTTCAGTACATGCCTACATCCGGTTATATGTGCAACCATTTTGAAGATGACATTGTGTAGTATAACAATCATTGTTAATATCCTATCATTGTGTTTTGAAATTCTGTATCATTTTTATTGCTCTCTATGCTGTTTTGTTTATGTATTTATTTTTCTTATGTTGTTTTTTTAAAATGAAAAACAAAATTTATATGTATATATAAGGAGAGTTGGAATAGGTGTATTGCTGATGTATGTGGTTTATTGAGAGGAACAGTCAATGCTTAAAATTTTCTTTTTTCTTGACCTATTTTACACACGAGTTTGGTAATTAGAATGACTGATCTGAAAACAGTATGCAATATAAGAACCATTGTTGAACTTCTACCACTTTGTATGGTGAAGCTCTGCATCATTTCTAATGGGTTTTTTTCTAAATTTTTAAAATTTATTTATTTATTTATTTTTACTTGTTACTGTCATTGCTTGTTTGATCAGTCTTACATTCTTTTGTCTAATGGACTGAGCAACTTTGTTGAAGATAACAACATGTAATGTAGCAACCACTGTGAATTTCTATCATTTTGTCTTGAAGTCATGTATCATTTTTGATGTTTTTCTGTTGTTTTGATTTTGTCTTCGTTGTTGTCAGGTTTTTTTTAATTTTTAAAATAAAAAAAGAAATTAGGAAGGACTTGAGAAATTATCTGATCTAATCTATTTACTGACATTTGAGAAATAGAGAAAGAAGTTTGCTTAAGTACATATAATACTGTCAAGAAAGTAAATGTAAGAACCAATATTGCTTTTGCAAATTTTCTAAATTTGGGAAGTGAGCAGTTTATTTTGGATAGCCTTATAAGCATGCTGGCACCTCATTCAAATGGATTGTCAGCAGCTAATTCTTCATCCTGATTGACAGTGATAGTCCTCGACCTTGATATGAGCCACCTGGTTGGAGGAAGAAATGGTAGACGAAGTTTGTGATGATCAGATGATGCAGAAAATGTCTAGTTCCTGTATTTCAGTGAACGTAACTGAGCACTGCAAGAGCAGGAACTGTATTGTGGTTGTTTTACTTTTCTAGCCCACAGGTGAGTGCATGACACTTGCTACTTAAAGAGATGGTGAATGTTTTCTTTCTGATTCAATTAACATTTAATTATTGCTTTATGTATACCAGAAACTGTGCTTTGAACTTTCACCTATATTGATCTATGTAATCCTCCCCCAAATGCACACATACATGTGCACACAAATGCCCACACAAAATCATCCCCGAACACATTCCCTAAATATAAAGACACATGAAGAGACAGTGATTTCCCCGTACCTAAAGTTGGTAAAATGAATGCTAAAATACTTGCTTTAAATTCTAGAAAGCTGCATGTCATATTGCTTTGTCTTACACTGTCCCTTGAAAACATTTTATCTAAAACTGTGTTATGATACATCATATCATTGATTCTACTGTTGCACATTCATTACTGTGAATACAGTGTTAAGGTAATCTTAGCAAGAAGTAGCTGCCACCAATGGTAATAATGTTAGGCACTGATTTAAAAATTTTATTAGAACATGTTTGCATTACATAATGATTACATTTCATACTCATAGTCTGGAGTGGGCATATGTATAAAATACATCATCATTCTTCTTTATTTTTTCATCCCCTACCCACTCCCCTGCTCCTTCCTGCTCTTCCTTCCCTTCCTTTTTGAAGAGACCTAGTAGACCTAAGAATCCACACAAACATTGCCTCTCACCAGGAGGTGGTAACTGTTTAGTAAGGGAAAAGTAAAGAGAGTTTTTAAGATAGCAACAAGATAATACCTTGTTTTCTCTACAAAAAGTAAGATATCTTTATAAAGACATATCTGAGAATACCAAGCTACAAAATATAATGGAAAATTCTGTTAACATGTAAAGAAGCACAATATTGAAATGACAGAAAGAAATCATGGCTTGACTCATTTTTCCTGAACAATAGGAGCCATGTCTTTCTTTATCTCTGTGAGACCAGGCACGTGGCACATGGCAGTACAGTTTTGGATGAGTCCTGGATCTCATTTTAAAAATAATAAAACAAATAACCAAAGTTCATATATTTTCTTTCTATTCTACAGGCTAAGTAGGTAAGTGTACCCAAGCGGGACAAGATTTATTTTTGCAAACTTTTAATTTTGGCCTGCAATGATCAGATTTAATTATTACTATGAATTTTCTCTTAAGAAATACAAAGTTTTTATAATATCACTTGGAGCTATCAGGAAGTTGCATAAAGCAGCCTTCTCTTTACCAACTGTTATTTCTAGGAGTTTGCAGATATCATTTCAATACTAATTAAATCATCTGACTAATCTAATCTGCCTGTCATTTACCTGGTTGTTTGCAGTGATTAACCCTGATCAGTTTTAAGTCACCTAGATATTTTAATAAATATTAATGAAAAATGAAAACAACTTGATTAGACCATTATATAAGTCTACATAGCACATGGTGCACACTGGATGCATGAGAGTAGATATAAAAGTAGCACAGGTTGGGTTAATTTGAACTCAAACACAAGGTCAACTGGTGAAAAGTAAAGACCTCGATGACCGCTTGTTCAAGTACTGGAAGCTTTAAATCCCACTAAGCTATTTAAGACTTCATTAAGCAGGCCCGACAAAAGATGACCAACATTATAATTATTGTTCGATTATAAATCAAACAATAAGCCTTTTTATTTGTCAAAGCAACAGGTCTCAGTCATTTACAAAACTATTCTAATAAAGAGTAGAATGCTGTGGGTTTTAAAGTCATACCATACATTTAAAAACTGATTGAAAACTTGAAAGTATCCATCGAACTTTTTGAAAGTCAAGGTTATGGGGGTAACTAAAATGCAAAACACAAGGACAAAATCCATTCAGGTTTCACAATCTCCAGTGTCTCATTTTTATCAAGAAGTTCAGCCAAAGAGAGAAGAAAAATTGAAAAACCTGTTAAGACTCCAAACCGCAAATTAAGTGACCTTGGGCTTTCCTTGTGAAGTGTCTCAAAAACAAGAAGCAGGATGTTCTGTAAACCAAAAGTTTAAAATCTGTGTAACACTTTATGGTGTCTCGTTAGTACTTTTTAAAAAGCTAACAAATGACTGGAAGAAAATCCTATCCTTAATTATTTTAAGATGTAGTTGTCCTTCCTTGCTCAGGCAACTCATAATGCAATGTGTTTTACAAGGCCATTAAAACTGATTATTAAATAATTTTAAGACATCATATTTCCTGAAAGTATGCTAAATTATTATTTGTATTCACTGAGTGGAAATAACTTTGAAAATGTATTTGTATTGAATTCTAACATTTAATATTTTTCAATTACAGAAGGTACCCATTTCTTTGTGGAAAAACAGCAGAGTTCTTCAGCTAACAAAAGCCTTTCTCTAAGGATATGTATGTGATTGATTAAGAAATTAAAAATGGAATGATAGAGCAACACCTTTTGTAAAGAACTGGTGTTCCTCTTAAAGCGTAAACTGCATTTTCTGCCTACTTACACGTACGTGTTACAAATTTCAAAAGTCTGTATTTGGGGCTTTGCGTTATAATTTATGTGAACAGCTTTGAGTGAGAAATCCCCAAGGTTACCGAGACTTGTATAATCATCGGATTGGAGAAATTTCATAAACACAGAGGAAAACTTCAAAGCCGCCACTATATGACTACAACACGAACCGAAGAGAAAAGGAGTGTCGTGGTGAAGTGAAAAGGGTGTAGCTGACCTGTGAGGCTTTGTTTCATGTTAATGGAAAGAAAGAGGAAGCTTTCTGTGGTAAATGTGAAACCCACTGGAACCTCCTGGTTTTGACGTTTTAACCAGTACTCAAACCTCTGGCAAAACATAGCATTCTGTTTCTAAGAAAAGAGGTTTACAACGCTCTGAAAACCTTGGACATCAAATAGCTCTTACAAAACAACATTTTGGTGATTTAAGTGTAAATGAATGAGAAACATATGGATTAAATTTCTCTTAAAATACACATGGGTTTAAAAATTAAGGTCGAAAGTGCTTGGCAAAATGAGTTTTCAGTTTTACTGCATCCAAAAGGTTTGAAAAATAGTTCAAGTTGTTTGACAAACCCAAGGCACAGCCTGATTCTTCACTGTGTCTTTCACCAATAAAACCAATCAACTGACCACAGACACCGGATTTCTGTCTCATTCAAAAGGTGAGCCCGTCATCTCCTTGACAGGGTAGTATCATCACCAACGAGTGCGTACACATGCAAATATAATAGTTTAGCATTACACAAATAGAATAGTCTAAGATGTATGTTAAATTCTGAAATGTTCTGCTTATATTTAAGTTTCACAGTCATTGCTTGATCATTTCAGGAGACCAGAAAGAACTTCCATGAATGTGAAGTCAAGTCCATATTTTCTACTTTTGCAAAGTTGAGAAGCACTGCTCACATCCAATGCTAATGTATTCAAAAGGGTGGAATGCAGACCGTCTCTGTCAGCAGTTATAACGGCAGCCCTCTTCTCAGAATCACGTATTAAAATCTCTCTGGATGCACATCTCCATATTATGCAGTGTCTCACTCAGATGCATGCCCTCTAAAACGGAGACTCACCTTTCAGATTCCTGAAGCAAGTCCTATTCAGTTTCACTAGTAAAGGGTCATTCTAGTTTTCTGAGTAGCTGACTTGAGTGTCACTTTGGTTCAACGTTTGCATGCAGTAATATACTTTGAAATATTTCTGAAAGGGCTTGATAGGTTTTAGATACTGCTTTATTCAGTCTTTTCTTTTTTGGCTCTTAAAATGTGAATGTGGGAGTATTTAAATAAATATAAAAGTATTACAGAGAAATAGCTTAACATGTGGCAGCCTTTGTCTAAGCAATATTAATTCACCTAAATTGATCCCCCTCTGCTAAATCTCATGAATAATTCTGTCAAGGGAGTAAATGTTAAATGTAGGATACAATATCTTTACAAAGTTACTCGCTTAATGACTCTCTGTCTGTATCTGGTATCGCAGGAACAAGCAGAAAGTTTATCCCTGTAAGGTGATACTATGAAAGAAAAAGAAGCCATGAATCACAATCAGTTAAAATATTTATGCCAAAAGATACAAAGAAACATAATGACAGGAAAAAATACTTTAATACTTGTAATTATTGAAAGTGTTCTTTTTTGGTATAAAAGTGGTGCATATGTTGTCTTTCCCTGTGAATAAAAAATACTTCGTAATTTTAAATATATGTTCCTATATTTGAAGAACATAAAGCAAAATATGACCAAGAAATTTTCCCATAGCCCAGAAGCAATAAAAATGCTAACTGGTTAATCACTCTCCTTGCCCACTAGACCACCTCTGGTTTTCAGATTTATGTATCACTCTCACACATATGTGAACAGATGCAATACACAACTGCATTTTTAAAATATGTTGAAATTTGAACCCAAAACTACAAATTTATTTTCTAGTTATTCCAAATGTAATGATTTCCTGTTACCAAATATTTCTTATTTCAGTGGCTGCAAAATAACTCATCTAATATATTTAACAATTTAGTTTTAGATATCTAGGTCATTTAGCAGTTTTGCTATTATAAAAAATAATGGTTTTATTATTACTTAAACACCCCAATGAGTGCATTTTCAAGCACATCCCTATTATTATTGGGATAAACTTTTAATATAGAATTGATAATGATAGTGAATATGTATTGAGCACTTTTACAGGGCTGACTCTGCACTGAGCTCATTGTAAGAAGTAGCTCATATATCTGGGAAATACAGGCATTAATTTCTCATTTAAGATGCTCAAGGTCAAAAATGTAGTTAGAGATAAAGTCAGGAGTTTGAACCCAAGATTGGTCCTTTCTAAGGCCTGTACTTTTCATTTGGATGAAATAAGTGTGTTAAGGGTTATTTAACCAATTTAGAGACTGATACCAAGTTGCCCTAAATAAAGATTCAACCAGTTTGGATACCTTGCATGAATCAACAGTGTTCAGTCATTTAGCCAAAAAAAAAAAAAAAAAAGGAGAAGAAAGAAAGAAAAATTTCAGCTTAATTTCTATTGTTTTCATTGTTAGCTTAACCTTATATAGATGTTTATTTCCATTTCCAATTCTGTAAATTCTATTCTGTTGCTTGCTCCTTTTCTATTTACAGCTCTCTCCTTATTGATTTGTGCAAACAAGCAAAAAACAAGCATTGAAATAATTTTCCCATTTTGGCACTTCTCTTTAATTTCACATGTGGTAGTTTTGATTTACAGGAGAACTGCATTTTTAAGAAAGAGAAGTTTTATGTTTAGTAAGCAATTCTTTCTCTTGTAGTTTTGTTTTCATTTTCATTTCTCACTTTAACTTTTTAACGCTCCTCATTTTTTATGCCTACACACAATTTTTGAATCTTAATTTACCACTCATTATTTTGTATCAATGCATATATTTAAAACATTGCCTATGTGAAAAACATATATAACTTGTAAACAAGTTTTATTTTATTTTCATTTTTTAAAGGTTTGTTTTTAATTGCCTTTCCTTCTCTGATTGCACTTTTCAGAACCTCCCACGCAGTGTGCAGTTGAAGAAATAATAGTATCTTCATCTTGATCTCAAGGTGAAACTTCTGATTGGGAATACTTCCAACAGCAGCACACACCTAATATTTCCCTTTATGTATATTTGTTTATCCCTTAATAAAATTATTTTAAACATCAGTTATTTGCTGGCCTTTGTTTTAAATGCTTAAGATATACTTATGAATAAAATTCCTAGCCTTGAGGAACTGATTTTATGATTGTTCTAGATATCATTTTTAAGGAAGTTCCCTGGCGTTATCAAGTGACTATTTTTAAAAAATAAAGAACGTGCAGTAAGTTATTTTCTTTTGTATGGCACTTTTAATGTCTAATTTGCTATCAGTGTTGTACTGGCTTTGTAGAATGGAGCAGAGAAGATTCCCTCTTTTTCTGTAAAATTATATTATATCAGAAGAACTTATTCTTTGAAAGATTGGCACAACTCAAAAAGGCAATTTGGACATGATATGTGTTTTGTGGGAATACCTATTTGTGGATCCACTTTTACCGTTAAAAGACTATTCAGGATTTTCATTTTTAAAACGTCAGTTTTGTCTCTTCTTTTTAAAGCTTATTGCTCCAGATTTATTGTTAGCATTACGCTAAACATTTTAAAACTTAATATTCATTTACTGTTTCTTTCACTTTGTGATTAATCACACAAGGTACTTATCTAAATTATTAATTTTTGAAAAGAATAAATGATTGATTAAATTTATTATGTTATTTTATATTAATTTTACTCTGATATTAACTTTCTTTCTTATTTTTTGGGATTTTACTTTCTTCTAACATTATGTCAGTTCTGTTTTTCTTTCTCCAACTTCTCAACTCATTAACTCACAGATTTTTAATTTATTATTTTTAATTATTTGAGATCATAGACTATTCTTAAAACATTACTTTTAGGATATCACAATAGTTTGATATACGTTTTTGCTATTGTTCCCTAATATTTTGAAATTTCCAATAATTTTTTAGTCATAACTATTTAGAACATTTTAAATTTAACATGTTTTATATTATCAATCTCATCATTTTGTGAGTAGAAAATATATGTGTAGGCTACGTCATCAATGAAATTTGTTGAAACTTTTTTGTATAGTGTATGATAATATTTATAAACATTCAGTGTTTCCTTGAGAAAAATCTCTGCTTTCCATAAATGCAGAATCTTGTCTTATAAAGATTCATTATTCTTTTTGTCTTCTTAGGGACTGTCAGCTTTTTCTTGTGTCCCTCCCAGGGAAGTTATAGCTCTCCACCTGGCTTCTGGGAATTTTTTTTTCTTTGCTTCTTAAAGCAAAAAGATTTTGCTGTTATTTCATTATCAGAAGCATGGAATTTTTGTCAGGACCACTGAGGTAGAAGGTTTTCCTGTCCCTTTGTGTCCTGAGGCCTCTGTTTTATTACAGGGAAGGACCCGTGGAATCATACTGTTTCATGCTAATGTGCGAAAGACAGTGCTTGCCCTCTGCCCTTCCTGTCTTGTCCTCAGTTCTTTTCACTAGTATCCAGTAGAAGCCAAACAAAATGAGGTTGCTGATGAATATAAACTCTCTGTGTCCTGGACTTAAAATTATACTTCAGCATCAGGACAATCAATCTCTGACTGATTTTTAAGAAACTTATATCTTTGCTATATCTTCTCAGCCGTCCTTGCCATGGCTGCCTGCCCCTCACACTGATTTGGTATCTCCTTGAAAGGAATTCTGTCCTTTTGAGTTTAATCATTCTGGCTATTCTTTTAGGAGTTTGAGAAAACTTACAGTTTTGTATTGGGCTTTTTCTCCTCTGCCATATACAAAGTCTAACACTGCAGCATGTCTCGTTGTCTCACCTTTATTGCCAATAAAAAAAGGATTGTCAAACAGTTTACCTTCTAATCTCACTCTCCAGTGTACGTATTATAATTACTTAATATTTCACCTCTGTATTCAGTTTTGCCCTTGTTCAACTCACAAATCAGAAAGTACTTCACGTTATTATTTTTGTGTGAGTTTCTTTTGCCTTTCGCTTCAATGCCTGTTTTTGTGTTCCCCACACTTTCTTCATTTTTGACTGTTCTTTGGGGTTATTTTGCTTTTCTTTCAGAACTTCCTCCAGGTAGAGCATTTTTGATATTGTTTATCCCTAGAGTATATTTGACACACACACTTGAGAGATACATTAGTTGAAAAACTTCTGGGTTTGTTATTATTTTCTTTCTCTGAAACTTTGAGAACACATTTTCTAACTGTTTTAGCTCCACTGCTGCTATTGAGAAGAAAACTGCCATCTTTGATAATTATCACCTTCTTTGCATGTGGCTCATTTAAAGTTGTTCTCTCTTTCTCTGGTGTTGTGTGCTTTCCTTGGCCCCATAGTTTCACTAGACTGTGTCTAGGTATGGATTTCTTTATCTTCCTTTTATATATTGTGTTTCTTGTATCTGGCCTCCATACAGATACATGTTAGGCCATCTCATTTGATCCTTCTTATCTCTTAAGCTTTTTTAAAAGAAAAAAAATAATGTTTGCCTTTTCTTAAATGTACAATATGTTGCATAAGTTTCTAATTTTTTCCTGTTTACGGAGTTTTTTTCCTCCAACCATGGCTAATCTGTTAATGAAGCAAATCATTGAATGTTTGTTTATACCTATTTTTCATTTCTTAAAATCCTTCTTTTCATATGATTTAAATTTCCTGATGTTTTGTGTTAATTTCAGTTGCCTCTTTACTTTTCTAAAATACATCTACATATTATGTCCATGTGTTCCAGCTCTCATTTTCAATGGCTGCAAAAAGTAGCATAGATTTAGGGGCTTAAACAACGTACATTTATTTCCTCACAATCGTGGAGGTTGGAAGTCCAAAATTAGGGCACCAGCTAGGCAGATGGTGAGGGCTCTCTTACTGTCAGATGGTTGCCGTGTCCTGGTGTACACCATAGAGAGGGACCTGGAGTCCTTTCTCCCCGTAAGAGCATCTGTCCTATTGTAAGTACCCATTTGGAAGTTTTCATGTAAAAACCTCTTGACTTTCCCATAGCCCCATCTCAAAAAAATCCATTGCATGGGGTTTAGGACTCCAGTGGAGAAGTTTGGGGAGAGTATGAGTCAGTTTATATGAGAACTCTACAACTTCCGCTGTATTTCTGTCTTTTCTTACTCATAGTGCCTTGCGTAGAGGAAATCATACTCTCGGGAAGTACGAGCATCCTGGCAGACAGCAATACTCACTCTCACCCAGAAGCACCTCACCTTTCCTTAAGGCAAGGTCAGATCTGCGGCTTTCCTCTCCTTGTTAGCTTCACGCTTCCCACATCGGGCTTAAGGACTCTTCTGAATCTGGCTGCCTTGTTGTCCAAGTAGGCTTCCTGCTACGCTGATTCTTTGTCCTCTAACCTCTTCCTCAGGGCAAGGTGCCCAAGCTCTGAAGCCGTGGACTGAGCTCTACCAGTTGATTCTGGATATATTCTTATTTAGAAACATTATGTACAGAATTGCATAAAAATATATGTATATATTCGATTAAAATTTATGTGTACATTTCATTTTTAAAAGTGACCTAGGAAAGATGTGGTAGTGCATGACTGTAACCCCAGTACTTGAAAGGCTGAGGAAGGAGGATATCAGTGAGTCCGAGGTCAGTCTTGTCTACATAGGGAGTTCAAAGCCAGCCTGAACTATATAGCAAGAGCGTATCTCAAAAATAAAAGAAAAAAAAGTGATCTGGATGTTCTGGACTCTTAAATATTGCACTGATTTCTAGGATTGTTTTTACATCATGATAAAATAGAAGAATTACTTATAGTGAGCCTTTCTTTTTGCATCTTTATTTCACAAAACTACTGAGATGGAGTAAATGAATGCTGAGATACTTCTTATTTCTTTCTTTTTTTTTTTTGTACTGGGAATCAAACTCAGGACCTTGCACTTGTCAGGCAGGTACTTATCCCACTGAGCTATATCCCCAGCTGAGATATTTCTTATAAATTGGAGGAAATCACATTTGTGGATAATAATCCCAAAGTACATAGGAAACACAGACATGGCTCAGTCATTAATGTGCAGTTAATTTTCTTCATCTTTTTTCTTTAATTATCTGAAATTAATCAGAATCTTCTAGTGTTTCTGTATCATTCTCTTTACTTATATAGACATAACATATTTTTATCTAATTTTAAATGAGTAAAGCAGTATTTTAACAACAGGGATCTGTGACATGATAATAATTGAACTGAAGAGAATACAAAGTTGTGAAATTTTATAAAATTCTAGCATGTTTGAATCTAATATTCCTAATGCATTATGTAAAAGTTTAAAAATATGGAAATGAAAGAATAGTGCAATAGACACAAGTATACATTTTACCTCAATATAGTCATCCTTAACATTCTGACACGTTTGCTCCCTTTCTGCCCATCTCTCCACACATGTGTGCATGCACAATCTCATCTAGTAATGTTGTTCCACTTTAAAGGCAATAGCAGTGATACTGATGTTTCAATTCCAGAGAGCTGAATGTGTATCTTCTGAAAAAAGGAACATTCTCCTCAGAAGTAATCCCTTAAAATATCTAGACAATATTCAAATTTTTTCAATTGTCCCCAAATGTCTTTTATTAATTTTTATTTTATATCCAGGATCCAACAGAAGATTATGCGTTGGACTCAGCAGTTGTGCCTATTTAGCCAATTTTTTTTTCCTATATGATTGATTTTTTTCATGATTGCCTAGTTTTCTTTGACATAATCAACCTCTTCAGTTTGTCTGTTTTTGCTTTTCCCCAGTTTCTCTTTTGTTTTGAGTTTTGCTCTATATATTTACTTTAACCCAGTAACTTTTGATCTCTTGGTGTTCGAATGTAAATTTGAACTCATTTTGAATCTGCAATTACCCCAGACATTTTATGCCTTCCAGAGAAAAATCAAAGAGATCAGAAGGAAGAGTACACAGAGGAGGAAGAATGAAAAGATACAAGACAATGTCCTATTAGGAAGGATTCTTAGATAAGTGCAAGTTATTAATGCACTATTTGTCTGCTTCCTGTTACTTTGGGCTATGACAAGGAGGGAGTTCCAGTGGTGGGTTAAGTGTCTAGATGCAAGTAAGAAAATGTATACCACACTTAGGCCAGAAGCAGCTGATTGGGTGAGAAGATAGGTGGAAAGATTTTTAAAGTGGCTCTTGGGCTTCTGTCTTTGCAGGCTGGAGCTAGGTCATCTTGAAATGATTAGTTCTTTTAATAAAAGCCATAACTACTAAGAAATGGAATTTTTTATTTTAATAAATCCAGTAGATATTATTTATATAAATGAATTTTGATTTCTTACTGTTTTGGGCCTCTTCAATTTTGAAACATTTGTTTTCTGAACATGACTTGATTTTTAAAAAGAGGTGGAGTTTGTGCTAAGCCTGGTGACCGAGAATTGTGACATAAAAAAATTGATGCCAATTTGGTAACATCAAAAACATCTTCACTGAAAGTACACTATATTGAAATAGATAAGGGATCAATTATTATGTCTCAGTTCACCCGTGTGAATATGCTATGCTTGTGGCACATGAAGTTTATTGATTTACTATTATGGTTATTACTTAATATCCATAAAAGTGAAGTATTATATTTTCATTATAACAGTTGGAAATTTGAAGCTTTGTTTAGTTATTATCTTGCAATTTACAACCAAATACAACATTGTTCATTCAATTATTTCTGCTACCCTACTTCCCATTATCACATTTATTTTTTTCATTCTGCCATCCCTGCTTGGAAACATTTTCTGTGTTGGTATTACCTTGGGTTTAAACAAAATCCATTAATCAGCGCCCTTAACCCAGCCCCACCTCATTAATTTAAATTTTCCCAAATCCTTACTCCTAGCAGACTGAACAGTCTTGGACTTTTTATTTTTTTACATAATAGATATTTATTCAGTGTGCATCTATTAAATACCTGCTGTATATGAGGCACCGTGCTGATCTCTGGGAATGCAAAGATGGGTTGAAATCATTCATAACCTGAATGAACCCACATTATTAGCGTGGTTGCCAGGCAATAAACAATAATTTAACACCATATGAGAAGTGCAAATGTATTGTGATTTTCAGATAATTTCATGACAGATAATTTTTCCATCCACTATTGCTTGCCAGTGCTATTTTTTCCTTCCAGTCTCAAATAAAATAAGAGTAAAAGCCCAATGATACTTCAAAGAACATAAAATCCATCACGCTCAGTTTTCAATGAACAAAACTGAAACTCATAGGAATATATAATTAGTTTACAGGATTATATTTCAGTCCCTTGTCTCCCAGCCTAATGTCTGGTCAAGACATGAGGCTAAATTAAATGGCAGGCCCCATGAAGGTAACCAACACAGGGAACGCTAGACACACACGTGGAGAGTTGTAGCCTCACCTGCCTAAAATGATGAGACCTTGTGACGAGAAACTGAGCTCAGGTAGCTCTGTGAGGCGGTTCTCACCCAAAATATAAGAATAGGAAAGGAAAGCTGGGGAAGAGTGGGGTAATGAAGGGTATGATTATGGGAGACTCTCAACTCTTAGCCCATTGGTGTCAAGCCCACCAGGCTCCCTCTAGAATGCTTCAGAATAATCCATAGAAATTAGAGATTTTCCTAGTGACTCACACTCTTCATTACTTGGAAGGTTATTCTTGAAGCCACCAAAACCTTGGATTGCATCCCTGCCCCTGAGTTTGTAGCATCAGACCAAGTTGTCATACAGCCAGAGATGTGTCAGGCAGCGAGGTGGAAAGTTCCATGTAAGCAGTTGTGGCCCAAATGCACCTTAGCTGCAGGAGAACCTAGGGGTAAGTTGGGTGCATAAAGGAGGGCATCATAACCTCTGCTACATGGGTAAATAAAGATGTTTGTGAGGATGGAAACAGAGACGAATGTCACTTTCTTGATAATTTTGGGCAGTACCACATCTAGTTATAGCCATGCATATTGGTCCATATAGGTCACTGTTGGTTTAAATATTTGCTAACTAATTGCTACTACCTAGGGGTTTTGCTCTTCCTATGAAAGGGAGAGTAGATTTGCAGAATGACTTTAGAAAGCAATGTTTTATAGTAAATCTCCTTTCTCATTTAAATTTTTCCTATCATTCCTTATGTTTTTCACTATTTTTAAAAAATATGTAACTTAGACTCCTGGATTACCCCAATCTGTAGTAAGCTCTGAACTGAGGTTAGATGTTTCCATTTTGCTATTACATCTTTGAGAGGAACGGCTAACGATGCTGCCAGCAGAATGAGAGTTCAATTACTTACTGTTCAGCGATGTGTCCAAGCATTCAAAAATGGATCTAAATTTCTTCGGTCTGCTAATGAAAAGAAACAAACCTTGAACAGTTTATTTGGAGATATGATTTGTGTTAGCAGTTTGGAGAGAGCTATTTTGTTTGCTTCTTTGTTTGCTTAGTTTTTGTTTGTTTGTTCTGCGTGCTTTGTTTTTGTTTGTTATTAGATTCTATTTTGATACTTCTAACTTGTGGTTTGGGCTAGAGCCACGAAATTAGAAGATATTTGCTTTTTCCTTTGTTACATCTTAGCAAGAAGTCAACTGGAGTACTTGGAGCAACAGAAACAAGATTAGTGTTAAAGACTTCTTTAGAAATTAGGGTTCATTTTTATACTATGTACTCATGTGTAATGGCTGTGGATCTACTTGCCTTATATTTTCCTTTATATGTGTTAAAAATACAAATGATTTTGATGATGATTGTATTTTTTATTTCTATATAATTCACAGATGTTTCAAAATTACTGAACTAAAACAAAATTTTTAGGCAAGTTATCACTGTGCTTTCACACAGTCTGTATTTATGTCCATAACTGTCCATAAATAAAGGGAAACAAAACTTTCTATGTCTTAATCTCTTTATTTACTAAACACATGTACAAATTTAGCACTAGATGATCTAATATGTCATTTTGTTTCCCAGTGTATGATTTTATAGGTGTAGATGACTTTTGCCATTTCAGAAGTGTCTCCTTAGCCAGTTATCGGGATGCACATGCATCTCAGTATCACGATGAGCAAAAGAACCCTACACTGTCTTCAGGACTTTCCTTTTCATTGTCGGGATGTGCTTTACACTTGCAGACTAATTAATCTCACAACAAAGTGTTGAGTTTAAAGATTTGTTCCTATTCTCTAGCCAGCCTTTTGTTCCCGTTTCTTATGAGGAGAGAAAGAAGGAATAAGAAGATTGCAAAGAATAGGGCAGTGACAACAGAAAACCATCTTCCTACTATTGTCATGACCCAGGGTAGGGAGCCTAAGAAGCAAAGGCTATTAGCCTGCTAGAGTCCCTGACCAAGTCTTAGAAATCCAGTCACTACACAAAGCCAAATCTTCCTTACGCTGTAAATATTTACGCCCCATCAAAAAGTGTCACGAGGTGGCGCCAAACTGCAGCTAAGGTCCAGGTGAATTTGAATCCCATAGTCCTGATCATGCAGTTCCTCTGACCATTCTGAGAATTTTTAAAAATGTCATCAAATTCTCGATGAAAAAATACTATCAGTTTTGGTAACCCCTCCTCATTTCCTATAGGCAAAATAAAAAAAAAAATTAGCATTGGTAAAGCAAAGTCTTTCTTAATTTTCCTAAGCATCTCTTTCTTCCCTGTGATCACTCACATTTATTCACACAAAAACATCAACTATTTGCTAAATTTCCATTTCTCCATGGTGTTGCCAATTCTCTCCTTTTGTCTGGGATGCATTTCCTGCCACAGTCTTTGTGATGTAGATCTAATTAAAAGCTTTTGGTCTGGAAAAGGTCAAACCTGTAATCATCCACCTCAAAAGTGCCATCTTCTGTGAACCCTCTTGGGTTACTTCCATTCTAGCAAAAGGCAGGGTTATTAACCCTGAGTGCTCTGGTCTTCCAGCTCACTCTGTGTTTGTAATAGTTATCATATTAAGTTATCTTCACTGTGTTCATAGGTTTGCTGCTTAGAATAAAAGCAGCTCAAGTATAAGGATAAACATTTCATCATTGAGTCATCACTGACTAATAACACCTCAGTCCCATTGTATAATTTCTTTAACCGCATCTTGACTAAATGAAATGGTAATTTAATAAAAATGTATGTCCCTAAATTTGTAGATCAGATTAAATTTAAACAAAGTAGGGCTGCTAAGCTTTTAAAGGAAGGAAATGCTAATCTTTCTAGAAAGTGAATAACTTTTTAAATGTGAATGAGCACTGTTTTCCATTTTATTTTGTTTTCTTGCAGTTGTCTTATAAAAAAAATCCTTGTATGTTCTAACATGCGAATTTACCCAAGTTGCTCCTCCAGAGTTGGTAGGTTTAGAGGAGAAAGCAACTATATTTAGTAAAGGACATAGGAATTTCACGATCGTTCTTCAAGAGTGACCGGCAAGCTATATGTTCCCTAGTGCTCTCTTTTTTAGGCCAATTCTTGACTGCACTGATTACTTTTGCTTGACTATTGCCATATAGCTTTTTACTGACTTCTAAAATGCAGCAGTTAAGTTCAAGGTCAGAAAGGATTTTATTCAAAAAGGAAAGGACCTTGGTGTCACCTTTAATTTTACAGATGGGAGCGTGACAACATAGGGAAGTAGAGAATCTCACACAGTTTATTAATGTTGAATCTGTAGCCAGACCCCCACTTACTCCCACGGGCTCTGCACTTTGTTCTGACCCATAGAGTAATAGATCGTCATGATTTATTCAGTCTATGACATGGATTAATAAGCAAATCTGAACAATGGTAAAAGAAAATCCTAAACATGATGCATTTAATTATAAACTGTATGCTGAAGTCCTTCTCTGAACATCCTTCCACTGGCATCTAAGATTGATCGTGAATTCTATCCCAGTGCTTTGATTTCTGAAGCTCCTCTCTGCTTCTGAGCAGCACTTATAGATACTCTAGAGTTCTTTCTCTTTTGATCTGGCCTGGGATCTCATTCTGGCAGCGGAAAAACTTGGAGTACCCCACAAGGGACCATTTGCTTCCTTATCTAATCTTTATGCCTCTAGCAGCAGAACAGGCCATTTCATGATATCACTCTGCCAGCAGAAGGTTGTTTAAGGATACACAACTCCTGTCAGTTTTATATTGTGGTCGGGTAAATAACTTGAGGCATCTCCATCTCCTGACTGCGTCATGTATTTGTAATCTTTCTGCGGCTCCATTTCCCATCCCCCGTTTGGGGTCAGGTTCCAACTTAAGATCCGGCAAATGTTTTTCTGGAGAGGAGCGGCTTTCCTCTCTTTAGGCAGCACAGATTACGAAGCCTCAAAAAGCAATCTGATGTTGTTTTCTAAATTCCAGCTACCTCTTGAGTTGTGAAACACTTGGAATAGCTGTTCAGTTGGCCCAAACTTTTCACCTGTTTCCTCTTTTCTCATATCCTCAGTGATTTATAAAAGTAACTTTAAAGAAAAGGATCTTGGTGCCATATTGAATTCTAGTTCGATCACACTTGAGTTGTTTGAGGCTTTATACCCTACGGAGCGTCTGCCCTCCATGACCATTGAGGTACAGTACGCACGAGGCTCTGCAGCGTGTGTAAGGGCTGATACCAATTTGGAAACCTAGTTAAACCCTGGGGTAATCCCAGATGGTGAGTTCCTTCTTGGCAGGCCAGGCTACCTGCTAACAAAGCAGAAACAAGCAGGGTGTTGCAACCACTAGGAAGAAAGAAAATAAATTTGTCGATGCCAGAAGCTTCATAAATTACCACACCATCTCAGGAAAGGGAGAATTAAAAGGGTAGAAGTGGACAATTGCAGGAACACCTGAAACTAATAACAAACTGGGACATTTTCAATTGGCAGAAAACCTGGATGTGGAAAATGAACGATGACTCTGTTTGCCTTTGGCGGATGAACAAATGCTACTCTCTGGTTCTGCTAACGCAGTCTGATCTTGGCCTCATCTCAAAGCAGGTTATTCTCCTTGACTTCTGCCGAGAGCGCAGTAGGTACCCCAGGGACCTGCGGTTGTGTCTTTTGAGCATTCTTGTCACGATTCAAGCGTGATTCTTTGATGCAGATTCTTGGCATGTGTCAGTCTAGTGTTAAGTTTTCATCAGTCACTGTTAAAATGAGAAACTCCCGAAACTCTTTATAACGTCAAACTGAGTCTATTGAAAGGGCTGTGCATTCTTTTGAGAAATTCTTTTTCTCCTTTTCTTCATGATAAGAATGCCCATCTCTTCCTAAGATGGCGGCGAATGTAGAGTGATGGGAGCTCTTCGGCAGTGCACAAAGAGCTCTTGCCGCATGAAGATCAGTCGGAATACTTTCTTATGTTTAAGTAAATAGTACTGCATTCCTTTCCTTTAATTTCTAGTTGGTTGATGTGAACAACTACCAGGTTTTAGAACTGTTTTATAAGATTTTCCAAGATATTTGTTAAAAATCACTGGCAGAACCATGCCTCAAGGGGACTGAAAAATAAACCACAGATAAAGTCTGTTGTTCCAGGCACCTGTTTTAACCTTGAGAATAAACAGTAGAGTCACCGACCAAGTCTTTCCGTTGTGGGTAGCGCTTCATCTTTTTGTCTCTCCAAATTTCCTTTTCTGATCAAAATCCTTATGTTCTGTATTTTATTTCTTTAGGATCATTTTGAGCACCAGTTCTTTTCTATAAAACAAAACTCTGGTTTACAAATTAATTCATATTGATATTTACAGTTTTATTATATTGAATTGAGTATGGATAAATATGCATTTAATGTATTATAGACTAGTGCCCATTTATTTGGAAAGAGCTGCGTTTGACTACAGCTATTCTTCCCTCAATTTCTGATGGAACTCACGTTCTATTGCTCGCCAGGGGAAAAAAGAGCTATAAATTCCTAGAGCAGAACGAGAGGAAATCAGTAACCTAAGAGTTTATGGAAGGTAAATACAAGGGTAGTGTAGGTTGTACGGGAGACCACTTTCTTCTTCATTGAAGGAACACCTATTAATTCCTCCCTTGAATGTAAGGCAATAGGATTTGTTAAGAAACAGATATTGGGCTGGGAGTATAGCTCAGTGGCATGAGCACCTGCCTGACAAGCACAAGGTCGTGAGTTTTATCTACGGTACCACCAAAAAAAAAAAAAGCAAAAAACAAACAAAAAAAAGGAAACAGATATTTTGAGATAAACCCCTCAAATTATTTTCACCTCTATTTTTGTTTGAATGTCATCAGGATTTAAATGTCTGAACACAACTATTCTATTTCCTGAAAGCATCAAAGATTAATATTACATTGACTAAAGTTATATTTTGTCAAAAATATATCTACTTGTATTTTTACACATTGCTCTTACTTTTATCTCCCAGGTCAGTGGAATACAAATCCCATACCTCTTGTGTATAATATCTCTTCAAATTGATTTGAGCACAGCTTTTCATGTTCCTTCACACCTACTTGCTAGGAATTCCATATATGTTTTATATCCTGGAAAATTTTTCTATATTCTAAAAAATCTACTTGCGAATAGCAGCTATTTCTGATAATAACAAATACTGTGCAGCATCACAAAGATATTGAATTTTCTGTTGATATCTTGTGATTGTAAAAAAGATAACTCGGAAAGTTTTCTGGTTAGAAATATTGGTTCTTGTAACTCATTTTGTGGAAGTTGTCACTTATACGCACCTGCTTGGATAGATTGTGTGAAGACCACAGGTAAGTAATTAAATATTTGAGGAGTTTCAGGCAAATCATGCTATTTCTTTTTACTGTAAAAAATAAGGAACATTTCTGAGTCATTGCAGTCTTGGAATGCAATACCAAACAAATGAGAACCAGACCACAAACAATGGGGCCAAGTACATCATTATTGCGTGAGTAATGTGAACAACTTACATAAACTGTGGCTGAAGCTGAGGTTTTTAGCAGACGACCATAACCTTTTGATTGCATCAAGAGAGTTAAAATCTCTTTTTTTCTGCATGTTGTCCTTCAAGAAAGAAAAACTCATCTATCCAATTCAGAATCACTAAGAGTTGAATTTTTTTTTAAAATTAGGACTTAACCCTATTTTCCTGATTCTTTTCTTGCAAGCAACAGAGAATTACTAACTGGGGTCCGAGTGTGTTTCTTCTACTGATCCTGATAGGGAAAACATGTTACCAGTAAAAAGGTCTTCTTTCCTTTATAGAAATCAGGACTGACCTGCTCCAAAATTTTGCCTAGTGGAATAATGTACGTCTGTATTTTGGGAGTTGTGTTTCTGGTCTTTTAGATTATAAACTTTCATGTATATCAAAATCATTTTTCAAGTTCAATGAATCACACATCCCCATACTTCCCTTTTGGTGATGTCTACCATTTTCTTTGAACAAAACTTTTTCTAGGACATTCTTTGAAATGGAAGCAAAGACTATCAGAAATCCCTGGGAAGAGGAATTTCTTTTCTTTTTAGTTTTACTACTTAAATTAAATATTAATATTCTGACATTGTTCATACACTGTACTCTTAGGCATATGTTCAAAACACTCTGTTAGGTACCAGGAATCACTAATAGCTATCTCAGAGGTGAGCTAATTTCAATATTTTGGTTAGTGTTTTTCTTCCATTCATGCTTGAATGAGAATTTAATTTGGCCTTACGTATTTGGGAAGAAAAAAAAGAAAAACAAAAGAAAGAAGTTAAGAGTCCCTTGAATGGTTCTCTTTTAATCCTCTGATGCTTATTCTATGCTGTGCTTTGGAGCTGCAGAATCTATGCCCTTTCCCCAGATCAACCAAATAAGGACACTGATTTTAATAAGCTTCCTGGGTGCTCCACATGCATGTGAAAAATACTATTTACTGAATATCTGAAATTGAAACAATAAAAGTCAAATATTCTTACCTAGAAATTCCTGTTGCCCTATCTTACCTATGTCAGTCTGAGTCGCACTTCCCAGCCCAAAGTTTCCCAGTGTTAAGTTCCTTCTGTTCTCAACTCTGGAAAAAAAAGAAAGAAAGAAACACTACCACATCCACAAAGAGAAGCCTTTCATTTTCCAAGGTTCTCAGCTCCTTGACTATCTCTCTTCTAATCACCTTCCTCTCTTCCCAGTTTACTATTTGGTCCCCTGGTCCCATCTAAAAGCCCCACCATTATAAAAAATTGCTACTGTACCATAATATTAATTTTGTTCATCCTATTGATCACTGCCATCTTGTACATTTCAATTCACTCCTCCTGGCTCTTAAAATTTAATAAATTTTGAGCCTACTAGGATCTATGATCCACTGGGCTCACTCATGTTGCTTTGCTTTTTATTACTTCCTTCACATCTAGTCTTCTCTCTTTATTCAGCCTAAACTGCATGGTCCATCAATAATAACTTCTTCTGATGTATTTTCATTGTCCTGGCGCTTTGTCTTGTTTTTTGAGACTCATGTTGCAGAAGCTCATCACTGGCTCCCTTAAACTCCTCACTTACTCCTTCTAAGCCTTCAGGGTTGTTCAGTATGACTGAAAAGAGAAAAGAAACCACAGAACTATATGAATGGGCCTACCATTCATGTAAGACCATTAACCGTGAGTACAACCTAAAGGTGGCTTGACAGTTCTGTACTGTTTTTGTCCTTTTATGCAGTCACTCCTCCCTCTTCTCTACTCTAATCTCCAAGCAATATCTATAGCATATATTCTTTTCCAGTGATCACGTAGGTGCTTATTTGTATGCTGGGTTGATGACTTCACTTCTTCACAAGACTAGAATCAATAAAAAGAGAGCTCTCCTTAATACACATGTATCCATTTACCTACATAAGGTGCCTTCTTTCCCATTAGAAGATCTGAACTGTCCTCCTAGTCAATACGACCTCTTCAATTGGGCAGTGGGTGATGCTTTTGAAGCCTACCTAAAGCCTTGGCCCTGTATCGTTCCAATTTTAGTATATGTGCTGCTGGAGCGAGCACAGCCTTGGCCCTGAAAATTCACTCTTCTCTCTTACGTGATTATTATTTCCTTTCTGTGTTACATCCATCAACATCTATACAGTACATTATCTTTCATTATCTGTTAGATCCACTTGACAATTTTATTATCAATTGGATCCTTCTGACATTGATGTCTTGAAAAGAACTGCTTGATTTTACTCCTCCCTTTTACAGAAAACCTCCTCTTCCCTTGTCTATTAAATCCACCTCAGTAAGGCTTTTGCCTCTAGTTCGCCATTAAAACTATTTTCTGGTTAAAGTTATCAAAGGTCTCTATTTCTATCTTGATTGACCAAACAACTGAATTTGATACAGTTAAATTGATCTTTCTTGAAACATTTTTTTTTTCCCCTCACTGGGACTTTCGGACATCATTCCCTTGATTTTCTTACTCAATTGGCTGTTTTTACTCAATCTGCTTTGGTGCTTTCTCATTGTTTCCCTGACCTTTAAATATTGGGATGGAATAGAGTTCAATCTTTGGCATTTTCATCTGTGCTCTTTTCCTTTTTAATATCATTCATTCCTAATTTTCTGTCTGCAACCGTGAATCCTTCCCTTGTATGCAACTGCTTACTCGACGCGTCCAGCTAGATGCTGAATAGGCAACTCGAATTTCACACACCCACAAATGAGCTCCCACTCTGCCTCTCACAACCAACTTCCACCTACACTCTTCTGCATTTTGTGAGCTGGCAGTTTCATCTGTCCAGTTGCTTAAGCCAAAGAACAAGTCATTATGGATTCCATTACTAGCAAGTCCTGTCAGTACTACTATCAAAATGTATCCTAATCGTGACCACTTTTCACTACTACCTCCTACCTTTGAACCTCCACCACTTCTCACTTCTGGTATTGCAAAACTCTCCTGCTGGCTTCCCTACTTTCAGCATTCCCAGTCCACCTTTCAGGTTCTCGCCAGCACAGCAGCCACAGAGCTCTTTTATAATTAAGTAAAAACTAGTCTCCATTCTCCTCAAAGCCCTCCAACATGGCTCCACACCCAAAATAAAAGCCCAATTCATTACCACGGTACTTCATAATCTACACCCTATTATTCTTTTATCTCATTTCTACTTTTTCTTATTCACTCTAATTTAGCCACAGATAGTCCTGCCTCAATGCCTTTATGCTTGGTAGTTCTACTTCCTGAATTATTTTTCTTCCAGGTCTCCCCCAACTTTTTGGAAGTCCATATATCTCTGTTCTGGTTAATTTTCCCTACTGAATTTATGTGTAGTCTTTTTTATATCATATCTTTCTCTATTGACAGAATTCAATAACCATAAGGGCAAGAATAGGGGAAAATTTTATTCACTGCTTTATCCTCATGTTTGGTTAGTGTCAAACATATATTTGTGCTAATGATGTTTTCTGAACAAACGCATGACTGAATACATGAATTTTCTATTAGCCCAGTTCTGAGGTGCTATAATTGCTTGCGGGCCAGATTTCTGAATTTTTCCAAGACCTCTACCCAATAGTTATCTATCTATCTATCTATCATCTAACACCTCTCTATGTATCGAACTTTGTATTTACCTTTTCAAACTCCTCTCCAGTGGTAGAATGTGGACAGGTTTACTTTCCGTGGCTGGACATGGAGCACAAGTATTTAATGGACACTCAGCGGTTTTTGTCCTCTTTTGTAAGGGCTCAGCAGAGAAGACCCAAGGAAGCATGTTTTTTATTCAAACTCTAAAGGCAATTACATATTATTTTGACAGAAAACAAACCTCTGTCATTAATATCTTTATAGATTTTTTACAAGAGTCCAGAAATGCTCTATGTACCACATGGATACTTAATAAATAGCTGAATGGTGACTGACTATAGTAATTGAATCCACTTGAAATTAATTATTTTTATCTTGATCATTTTTCCTCCAGTTTGACAGCAATGCAATGCTGTTGGAATTGTTTTTTGTTGTTACATACAAGCATAGTGCCCCCTGGAGATCCCAAATATATGTTAATTGGTGATAAAGTGGATAGTACTCTTTCTGGCATCTGTTACAGATTTTCAAAGAAATCTCTAGCATATTATCATAGACTTTATTAAATCTAGAAGCATTTCCAAAGCATATGTTTATAGTTTTGCATTTTGAACTGTTCCAAGAATGAATTCTCCTCATGGGTGTTCCAGTCTCCTGCCTGTCTCCCCTGCAGTCCATCTTTACATTGCTGTTGAACTACATCTCACATCATGGCGCCAATCAAGCCATTTTCCTGCTGGAATAGTGTGGATGGTTCCCTCATGAATGCCAGATAAAGTCCAAATGCACCAGTATAAGTGTAGAGAGATAAATCCAGTAGCTACTCTATTGCTTATAGGCAATATTGCCCTAAACTGTGTTTTGTGAAATCCTGAGTCACCTGGGAAGTCGTTAGTTTTTCAGTGAAAAAAAAGTGATTAGTATCCAAGTAAGTCTGGAAAGTATTGAGGTAACTAATTTTCTTGAAATCATTTTGAAATCAAGACTGCTCCTAGATCTTAAAATTCCCAGTATGAATTCCAGGGGGAAAGATGAGTTCAACTATAGAAATATATGTTTCAAGTGAATATGTTTTGTAGGAGTCCAGTTTTCCTTTGCACCATAGCTTGAGAGATAACTAACCATAAGTTAACCTCAAATTACTATCATGCACTACAAGACTGGGTTTTCCACCTAACTGGCTGGATCCAGTTCCGGGTACTTGCTACCCACTTTTTGTATTTGTAAAATCACACTGAATGGTACTTTACACCTGTGTTTAAAACACATTAATGACAGTCATCTGGTTAACTCTTACTATATTGGTTAGAGTTCTCTAGAGAAACAGAATCGATAGAAAACATATGTATATAATTATACAAGGAAATTTATTATGTAGGCTTACAAAAATCAGAGGCTGAGGAGTCCATCTGTGTGCTGGTGGGCTTGAGGACTGAGTGGCCATTCAGCCCAAAAAGCTGGAAACCACACAACAAGAGGAATCAAGGATGCAGCACTAGCCCAAAGTCAAAGGCTTGGAAGCTCTCTGGATGGTCACTAGCATAAGTGTGCACTGTAAGGCTGAGAAACTAGAGACCACGAGCTGGGCATGGTAGTGCAGGCCTGTAACCCCAGCACTCAGGAGGCTGAGGCAGGAGGGTTGTTGCTAGCTCCAGGCTAGCCTGGGCTACAAAGTGAGTTAAAGACCAGCCTGAACTGCACAGAGAGACCCTGCCTCAAAAAGACCAAAAAGAGAAAAGAAAAAAAGAAAAAAACTGGAGACCAATATCCAATGATGATGGCAGCTCAAAAGATGAACCTGTTCAAGCAGACTGAACTTCTTCAAAAACATATGAACTTTCTTTGTTTCTGTATTTTACACCATCTAGGCTACAAAAATGTACTAGTCAGTACAACTCACTCAGGTGAGCCCTTGCCTCTCTGCCAGCATGCCAGATACACCCAAAATGGTGCTTTACTGTGCTAGGCTTTTCTTACTCTGGTCAAATTGAGATGTATTCAATGGTCACACTCACCTTCTATAATCTGACCAGGGTGAGTTCATCATGGAAGCCTTTTGTGAAATCCCAATACCTGTAGTAAAAAACACCTCATAACAGAGGTTTTAAACATCATATTGACAATCAGTTGAGGTGTTCATTTCTTCCAGTGCCTTAAGCACAGTGAGAACTGGAAATATGATTCATTCATCTTCACATTTTTAATGCTTATTGTGCTACACAGAAAATGGTAGGCACTTGATAATTTCTGGTTGATTTAACATAGCAGATGACATATATTTGGAAAAGTCACTTGTAGAAACTATTTGTGAGTGATATTTTCTGTCCAAAAACATATTCTGCAGATGTTTACACACATCTGTAAGAAGAGAGAGAATTAAGATAAGTGAAATTGGTGCCAGACAATGTACTACTTTCATTCTATGTAGGCACATTTCATTTCAATAATCTATTATAACTCACTCCTTTTTTGAAAGTATGCATTATGGATACAGATAAAAGTGCAAAATATTATTGAAAAGTGTTTGAAATGCTTTAGAAGACACACACATGGACAGTTTTTGCTAATAAACTTAATAGATCATGATCTTATCAACTTTTTTGCAGCAGTTCCTAAAATGATTTGGCAGATGGCAGTAGAGAAAAGAGCTATATGGTAGCTAAGACATTTACTTCTTTAGTTGTGTTTAGAGCTTGGCAGAGTGCAAAGTGTAGATGAAAGAGGACACCAAAGCTCCTTTTGTCCCAGCCACCTACCAGTGAGGATGATTCCCAATATGACCAAACCAAGAGTGCATTGTGTGCAAAGAATGTTTCTCTCAATTCAGAAAGGTATGACAATCTTGTGTCAGGAAACAAAAACATATTTAATTCTACAGCAGTTTGTTTTGACAGTTTTATTCTTCAAAATTGTTTCCCTTATATTTTCTGAATAGTCCAGTGTTTAGCAGTGTGGGATATTCAGAGATGTGTTAAGTAATTTCTGTCTTCAAATATTTATAATATAATTGGGGGATAAGAATAAAGTAGAAATAACTATAGAACAATATCGCATAAGATACCTGCATTTTTGAATAATACAAAATGTTAAGAGTGCATGGAAGTTAATTCCATATGGGCGTTTTAGGGAAGTCTTTGTGGAAGAGAGGACATTTGCACCAGACTGTAGCTCAAGCTGGTATAGAAATATGAAGTCTGAAGAGGAAATTCAAAGGGGGAAGTGGAGAAGGGATGGATGTAAATATAGACCTAATGAATGATAGAACAAGTATCGGATGTGTTCTGGAATCCAGTTCAGTTGAAATATATAGTTTGGATGAGATGATTGTAGTAGATCAGACTGAAAGAAGCCTTGGGTTTATATTGATTAGACTCTTACATGTTAGATTAAATTTACACTCTGTCTTTAAAGAAAACCCAAGCTGTTAATTGTGAAAGGGGAGAAAATTTTATTAATGATGGATAGTGGAGTTTCTCTTACGACAAAAAGTGTCTCTCACTGAAAAAATCTTGACTTCTGAGGGCAAAATAAACGTGTTAAAAATTATACCTTTCAATGCAAAGATACAGGATGGTAAAGGTGGATGTGAGGCGAAATGGGGCAGTAGCTGGAAGACTCTGAGAAGTAAAATTAATGTGAAATTCTCTACAGTTCTTAAATAAATTAAAAATAAATACAAATATATTAATTCAATATTTTATATGATGACTATGATGATGTCTCCGTGACCCCCTGTTGTGCCTGGGCCACACTCTAAGAGCTGCTAATTTTCACAAATATGCAGGGTAATATTACCACCAGCAACATAAAATTTAATGTGAATGCCATTTAAAAAGGATATAGAGGGAGGATTTTGTTGAAATAAAGATTATGAAGACATAACCACAGATCTTCATGGACATAATATAAGAAACTTGAAGCAAAATTTAAAGGAATTACAGAGAATTACTTAGAACTCATAATCATTCTAAGAAATTATAATCTCGCACAATCAGCACAGAAGAAAATTTATTGACATACACTGGTAATACAATTGATGAATCTGAGCTAGTAGGTGCACATAGATATTTAAAGGAGCAAAACAGAGCACATATTGTACAAAAACAATGAAAATATTGAAAAAATATTTATGTGTTCCAAACTTAGATGAAATTAACTACTTTCTAAAACTATATCCATGACTAAAATTGATCAGCAGGATTAAAAATATAAACCTTGATGGTATGTTAGACCATAAATAAAATTTCAATAAATTCAAACTATAGATAACCCCTGACTTATGGTGAGTCAAGTTGGGGATTTTGGAGTTTACAATGGTGTAAAAGTGGTATGCTCAACAAATTATACTTTGAATTATGAAGTTTGATCTTTTCCTGAATTAATGTGCAATATTTTTTTTGTAAAGCAAGGCAGCAGGAACAATTGGCTGCAGCTCCCAGGAAGACACACAATCACAAAGCTACACAACCAATTCCTCCAGCATACTGGATTATGAGTCGTTTTCAGAAACAGATATTCAATACATTTCATGATATACTGTGCATTTTATTATAGCTTTTGTGTTAGGTGACTTTCTACAACTGTTGTTTGTTCTGAGCATATTTTAGGGAGCCTGGGCTAAGGTGTGATATTTCATAATTTAAGTGTATTAAACACATTTGAATTTATAGTGGGTGTGTCAGCACATACCCATATCATAAGTTGAGGACCACATATATTAACAATTTAAGATCACATTTTCTAAGCATGATGTGTTAAAATTTCCTACTGACAACTATTAGAGAGTGAAAAGCAATTCCATTCATCCAAAACTTTATAAACAAACTTTTCAATAATGCATGATGGAAAGAGAAAATAATAAGAAAAACTAGGTCATCTTTACATCATTTGGGGCAAAACTATGGTTTTAAATTTATAAGACAGGAGGCTAAGGTAATCAATCAACTCAGAAATCGGATAAGGTTGAAAATATTACTACTGAAAGAAGAAAATAAAAGATAATAATTTAAAATTAATGAACTTGAAAACAAATCAAAAATGAAAAAGCAAATGTGAACAAAACCAAAAGACTACTGTTTCTTCAATGAGAGATAAAATCCTAAGGAAATGCAAAAAAAAAAACAAAGAAGACATTAATAAAAGTAGGAAAGAAGTAAATGAACAAAATTGATATGATGAAAAGAAAATCAGAGTATATAAAACAATATATAAGAATAGAATCAGTAGCCAAAATTTTCTCTACAAAATTGCTGCCAAGTACAAATCTTATTATGGGTGCATTTTAATAAAATTTGAGAAGTAGCATTTTTTTTTTTTTGCAGTACTAGGAATCAAACACACGACCTTGCACTTGCCAGGCAGGCGCTGTTCTGCTGAGCTAAATGCCCAGCCCCGAGAAATAGCATTTCTATATCACATACAATTTGTTTTCTAAATTAGAAAAGAAAGGAGAGCTACAATATCAATTTCAAAGACTAGTGTAATCTTGATACCTAAACCAGACAAGGAAAACTATTATTTCATTTCATTTAACAAAAAATCCTAAATAAAATTGTCAAATTGAATCCAACTATATGTTGGCACACACATACACTCATGCAATATCACACTCATACACTATCTTGTAGACCACATCTTAGGAGTGTACGGATTATTAGTTAGTATTAACAACGTATCAATATAATTCATCACATTTAAAAAGTGAGTGAGAATATTATATACCCATAGGTGTTTATATCAGACCAAGACTTTGAAAAATTCAATTATTACTCATCATAAAAACCTTCACAAACTAAAGCTATAATACAAAAGTTTTAGTATGAATAGTAGCAACTGATAAACTATAATATAAAAGATATCTTTCCAGGTGATACAACCATTTCCATGAACTCAGGAAGATGAAAAGATCATACCTTTCCTGGAGACTGCTTCTATTCAAAAGGTTTGTAGTGGTACCTCATTATTGTTTTAATTCATATTTCTCTGATGACATATACTGCAGAGCATCGTTTCAGATGTTTCACTGCTATCTGCATGTTTTCTTTAACAAGGTGTCTGCTAAGGTCTTCGGCCATTTTTAAACTGTGTTGTTTGTTTTTTTTTTGTTGAATTTTAAGCATTCTTTATGTATTTTGGATAATAGTAATTTGTCATATGTGTTTTGAAAGTATCTTCCTCAACTATTCAGATAGTCTTATTCTATTGATTGATCCTGTCTTTTGAAGAGTATACATTTTTAATTTTAGTAATGATAAGTTTATTAATTTTTTCATGAATCATGCCTTGGATTTGTACCTAAAAGTCGTCACCATACTCAAGGTTGTCTAGGTTTTCTCCTATGTTATTTTCCAGGAGTTTATCATTCTATGTCTTATATTTAGGTCTATAATCTATACTGTGTTGATTTCTGTAAAGAATATAATCTACATCTCGATTCTTTTTTATTTTAAATGTAGATGTCTAGTTTAGCACCATTTATTTAAAAGACTATGTTTTCTCCATTACCTTGTCTTTGCTACTTTGTCAAAGTCAGTTATCTATGTGTTGTTCCATTTCTAAGTATTCTACCCTATTCCACCGTAGTTACATAGGGAAATGTAAATTGGGGAACAACGTGTAGTTTCTGTTGTTGGGTGAGGTAGTTTCAGATGTCATTTATATTCAGTTGGCTGATGGTGTGGAGCTCAATGTGTTGCTATAGATTTTCTGCTGCTTGAGCTGCCCATTTCTGATAGTAGGGTGCTGAAGTCTTCAGCTATGATAGTGGTATTTCTACTTCCAATTCTGTCAGTTTCTGCCTCACAAATTTGTCATTTTGTTGTTAGGCGCATCCATGTTAAGAACTGTTCTGTTCTCTCACATAGCTGACCCCTTGTCATGGCGTAAATCCCTGCTTTATTCCCAGGCTTTGATGACTGCTGGGTCTGGAATTAACACACCTACTCCTGCTTTCTTCCTTAGTGTCTCCACTCACTTCCTTTTCATTTATGGGCATCTTTAGGAAGGGTTTTTTGAGATATTATATAGATAGTACAGTTGTCTTTTGATGGACTCTGGTAAACTTTAAAATTTATTGTATTTATGTCATTGTTATTTAAATTGTTATTGATATGCTTAAATTAATATCTATCATATTTGCAAATGTTTTCCATTGTTTCCCATCTTATTTGCTATGATTTTATTTTTCACTATTTTTCTCTTTTGTGATGTTGAGCATTTTATTTCTCTTTCTCTCCTTTCTTAGCACATTAGTTATTCTTTGTTTTCTTTTTTATGTTTTTACCAGTTGTCCCAAAATTCATAACTTAGAACTAATTTATGTCCATTTAGAAATAACACTGTACTACTTCATGGGCAGTGTGACTACTTTACAATAACAAAGCAATCCACATTCCTCCATCCTATTTCTTATGCTATTGCTGTATATTTCACATATTTATGATTCATAAACATATATAAGTGTACATAATAATATATGCTTTAATTATTTTGAAAATTCTATCAGTGAGAGCAATTAAGAAAAACAATTTCTTATTTTATCTTTATTTATTTCTTATCTGAATTTCTTCCTGTCTTTATACTGCACCATTATTGATTTCTTTCTCTCGAAAGGAGCTTGTTTAAAATTACTTGTAAGTTGGACCTACTGGCAACAAATATTCTCCGTTTGTTTTCTGTGTTTTGGTTGAGAAAGTCTTCATTCCTCTTTTGGTGTTGAATAATAATTTCACAGAGTATAGAATTCTAGGTTATTATCTCTTCCCTCTCAACACTTTAAATATTTCCCTCTCTTCTTGCTTGTGTGGTTTCCGAGGAGATGTCAGATGTAATTCTCAGCTTTTTTCCTCTACAGGTAAATTTTATTCATATAGGTTATCTCAGAAATTTTTTCTCTTTGATATTCTGTAGTTTGGAAGTAAACTGCCTACCTATCCTTTTTGTTGTTCATTTTGTGTCCTGGATTTGTGATTTGGTGTCTAATACTAATTTGGAGAAATGCTCAGTTATCATCATATATATGTATATTCATACATAAATTTTTGTCCTTTTTTTCACATTTAGTGGTCCTATTATGTATGTCATGCCTTCTGTGGTTGTCCATTGATAAGTGCTTGTATATTCATTGTTTTTACTTTTTAGTTTTTGAAATTTCCATTGATATGTCCTCAAATTTAATGATTCTTCTCTTCAACCACATACGGTCTACTAGGTCCACTGATGCATTCTTTATTTTTGTTAAAATATTTTTGATCTCAAAGGTAGTATCTCATTGTAAGATTAGTCCCCAATTCACTAATGAACCAATGCCTCAGAAATGAGAATTTCACACACAGATGTTTCTATGGCTTTTTTTTTTTTTTTTTCCTCTTTCCTCAAGTGGGACGAGTTGGCGAGAGTGGGCTGGGAATGCTTATTTCCTTTCTTCTAGGCCAGGTGAGCTCTGATAAAACCCCAGTAGAATAGGGCTTGGTAAAATAGTTTATTGTGTTAAGAACAGACTACTCTGGTGTACTTCAAAATGTACTTTCTCCCGTCCCTGTCAGAGCATAAGAATATCTGCTCCTTCACATTTACTGCAAAAAAAAAAAAAAAAAGAAAGAAAGAAAAGAAAAGAAAAAGAAAACCAAAAGCCTGGGATTCCTCTTGTAGGTTAATCACTTTTTTTATTAGTACACATTTGCCATATGTAATGATTTTCTTTTTTTTTTTGGTTTTTCTCCGGTACCGGGAACCGAACTCACGACCTTGCGCTTGCTAGGCAGGCGCTTTTGCCGCTGAGCTAAATCCCCAGCCCCCTGTAATGATTTTCATGGGTCATTTATTTTCATTCTTTTATTTCCCTTTCCCCTTTCTTCAACCCTTCTTCCTCTCTTGATTAACAAAAGCTCCCTTTCCATTTTTTCCCTTCAATTATCTCTTTCTTTTTAAAGTTCCTTTTTCCTTCCCTCCCTTCCATTTCTCCATCTCTTGTTTCCCTTCCCATTTGAAAAAGTTCTTCCTACTTTCCAATATTTTTCCTCTATTTTTCTCCTTATTCACAACAGAGAAACAATGCACTATGTCAACATGTGTATCTGATTTATTTCAACTAAGATTATGGTCTCAAAATACACCCATTTACCTAAAAATGTCTCAAGTTTATCCTTCTTTGTTGGCAGAGTCGTATGCCATTGTATGTGAATAAATTTTCTTTACCGGCATTTAATCTTACAGTATTGTGACTACCTCCCCGTGACTGGGTTTCCCTGGAGTTTTTAACTTTTTAAATTACAGTACAGGTGTTCTTACTCTGGCACTGGTTCTCATGGGGGTTTCTTCTCATGAGTGTGCTCAGGTAAGACAAGGCTTTCTGTATTTGTTTGTCTCTCCCATCTTGAATGCAATGTTTTGCTCTGTGTCTTCACCTCTCATATTCTTTTGAGAAAGGTTTCTGATTTTTACACTGTTCAGTTTTTTTACTTGTTAGGGCAGAGTGGTGAACTCTAAGGTTGTAAAATTTGTAGAAGTCGTCATGAGTGTTATTTTAAATGTCATTGCAGTAATTTGTTACTGCAGCAGTAGGAAAAAGTACAGGCAGCATGAAATAATCATTGTGAGAAAAGTTCACTAGTAGTCAGGCAAAGGGATCTCACTTTAGGAGAGATTATAATAAATTTTATTCTACTAAATGAAAACTCAGTGTATAATGTTATTATACTAAATGCATCAGTATAGCTTAGCTTTGCATAAAATTCTATAACCCAGATATAAAAAGGAAATTTTAGAAAAGTTTTTCTTTGTTTATATAAAATATCTATGAACATTTCTCTAAAGATCACCTTTGAGTGTCTATACCACAGAATACCATTAATGTATTTAAAACGATACCTTTCCAAAATTTAAATTTGTCCACCGATTTTTGGGAATATATCTGTAGAATTTAATCAGCAAAATTGTATAGCATCTAACTCTAGATGCTCCTATAGGACATTTAATTCTAGTTTGAATGAGAAAGTTTTGTGAGGAATCTCCAAATTGATTTCCACAGTGGTTTCACCAATCTACACTCCCACCAGCAGTGGAATAGGGTTCCTTTCTCCCCACAGCCTCTCCAGCATTTGTTATTCTTTGATTTCTTGATGATAGCCATTCTTTCTAGGGTGAGATAGAATCTCAATGTTGTTTTAATTTGCATTTCTGAAATGACCAATGACTTGAACATTTTTTCATGTATTTATTCACCATTAGTATCTCTTCATTAGAGAAGTGTGTATTTATCTCAGATGCCCATTTTTGGGTTGGGTCTTTAAATTTGGAAGGCCTGATTTTTTTTTAATTCTTTACATGTCCTAGATAGAAGTCCTTTTTCTGAGGGGCAGTTGGCTAATATTTTTTCCCAATTCATGAGTTTTCTTTTTACTTTATTGGTGATATCTTTCGATGTGCCAAAACTTTTCAATAAGGTGAGATCCCAGTTGTTGATTCTTTGAAGTATTTCCCATGCAGTTTTCAATCTCTTTATTTATTTATTTATTTATTTATTTATTTATTTATTTATTTATTTATTTTTTGGTTTTTCTCTGGTACCGGGAACTAAACTCACGACCTTGCGCTTGCCAGGCAGGCGCTTTTGCCGCTGAGCTAAATCCCCAGCCCCATCAATCTCTTTTTTTTAGAGTAGTATAATTTTCACTGTATAGATCTTTTACTTCTTTTATTAGATTGATTCCTAAGTATTTCATCTTATTGCTGATGTTTGATGGTGTATTGAAATGAACAGTTAATGATTACAATTTTTTATATTCTGATCAATTGTGCATGCTTGTGTCTGGTGGTCTGAGCAACTGATTTGAAAGTAACAATATGCAATGAAATTACAGTGGTGAATCCTACTATCTTGTCTAGTGAAACTCTGTATTATACCTATTGTTTTCTTGAAGAATTATTTTCTTATTCCCTATAATGGTTTGAGCAATCTTTCATTCTTACATCGGGTAATCTGAGCAAGGTAATTGAGGATAGTGATATGTAATGTAAAAACCACTGTTGATTCATATTATTTTGTCCTGAGACTTTGTATCACTTTGAATGTTCTTGCTTTGATTTGTTTGTTTGTGATACTGGTATGCTGCTACTCTTATTCTTTGTTCATTTGTTTTTCATTTAGTACTTTCTTTAAAATAAAAAGAAGGAAAAGTTTTAAAAATTAGTTGCTTAATTACACAATTACAACAAAAATAAGTTACAAAGGAAGAACAAAACAAATCCAATACTTTTACTGAATCCTGGGTGTGGTGGTACTATATGTGAAATTGTGGTTTCAAATGAAGTTCAAATATTCCTGCTTTTTATGTAGAGAAGATTATTTTTACCTGCATTGCAAAACTATATTGTTGTTTGTTGATATTAAAAAGCCTGTGTAAATCTCTTTTGATAAAAGTGCAAATAAAGGTGAATTATTTGCCCATATAGTTTAGTGACAATTTCAGTAGGTAGTTAAATCAACTTGGCTGAAGCAAATGCTTGTGTCACTAATAATTATGTGTGTGGACTCTTTCAATTGTGCTGGACTACCCTGGGGAGTAATTAGCATAGTTGTTTGTTGGTTTGTGGGGTAACCTGCACTTTTTGACTTGTCTCCACTTCCTGTAGCTCCAGCGAAATATGATCTGACGTGCTTGGAAACGCCAACTACTGACTCTGACCTTGCATAACATGAGCTTGCTGGGCCTTCTTTGAAGAGGTGGTCTGAGCAAATCTCCAGGCTTAAAAAATGAAAGCTAATTAGGTACTAAGAAGAGCCTAATTCTTTTGAGACTGAAAGCATTCCATCTGTTTTGTTCACAAATAGTTGAAAAGAGTTAATAGCTTTAAAAAAGAAGGTCTCATTGCAAATAAGTAAGGCTTTGTATTTATTTGGGTTATTATTAGAATACATGAATTTATTTTCTCAGTAAATGTTCAGATTTTATGACAGCCACTTGAGCATCAATTATTTTCTTAGTCAGCACAACTGGTTTTCTACAGTTTGAACTAAAATATGAATTAGTTATGGATGAAATTAATCTTTGATTAAAGTGTATAAAGACCTCATGGCTAAAGACATGTAGTGGAGGGAGTTTCCCAAAAACTATATTGTAAGTTAAATATGTGACACCTTTCAATGTTCACAATGCCTTTAAAGTTTGTTTTTCTTTCAAAGAATATGACAGATATTTTAAAGGAAGAATCATTAAAATGTTATGATAAGAACTTTAAATGAAGAAGATTATGTGCACCATTTTAGAGAAACAGAATCTAGAAAGTTTCTGCTACATAAAGTATATATTTTAGGTATTTTTAGTCCACACTTAGGAGAGAAATTCTTTGCACACTTATTAATTTTAGGCTGTTTCTCTATGACATGACCTAAAGAAATATGATCAAAGATTCTCATTTGACCAATCGGCCTGCCCTTCCTCTACAACTGTGTTTATTTCACTTTAAACTGGTGTCAAGCTCTTCCTGGCTGATCACCTTAATATTTTGCCTTAATCCTCTTGCCTGGTATGGATGTGTATTAAGTTTCAATTATGTCTTTCTTAGTTTGTTTCCTTGGCCAGTGATAGATTCTAGTTCTAACTGTGATGGAGGTCTTTACACATATCAGGGATCCAATGACTAGCAAGGCCCAAATAGCCCCTTTTTTTCATTTATTTTGTTTTTCAATGTCCTGTAAAAGTTTTATTGATTCCATTTTTAAAAAATTTTTCCTTTGAGTGGAAGCTCTCTACTATCCTCATGGATTTCTTTACCCTACAATGGACTAAGGCTGAAATAAGGGTCACTTGGAGAACTAGACTTAAAGTTTTAGGAATCAAATTAGGTTTCTTGTGCTTACGGAAAGGCATAGTCAGAATGCAAGCTCATGATGGATTAGGTCATAGGGGCATCTTTGACTATGGAAATTTTATATAGACCATTAGAGTGCTACACATGTTACCAAAGTAGGCTTGGGTGACTGCAGGCCATAACCAAAAAGATCAAACTGGCCAAGGACAAGCGTGGAACCCTGCAGAAAGTAGGGATGAAGGGGGTGGGGTTAAAGTGACACAATTCAGCTGATATAAAGGTATCTCCTTGGCATAGTTTAGAAACATCTCTGGACTATTTCACTAGTTCCTGACCTATATGAGAAATGAGGCTTAGCCTGACTCTCCATAAGTGGAACGTTCCACTCTGCCTAGGCAAGAAGCCGTGTTCTTTTAGACTTTTTCACTTCAGGTTCCCCATAGTTCTAATAGTTCAGCTTTGTCTGAGTCAGCCTTCAGTATATGTGGTCTCTACTCTGTGTAGTATAAGGGGTGCAGATTCTGAAGGAAAAAGAAGCCTTTGAAATGGGCTTATTTTAAGACAGAATAGTTAAAGGCAATCTGTTTTTTAACTCTGGGAAGATTAACATCTGGCTCTACTATCTCTATCATCTCTATCCCTGTCTCTGTTTTATCTCTGTCTCCATCTCCTCTCTCTCTCTATCTCTATGACTCTCTATTTTTAACTAGCTGTATTTATATCTATACCTATCTACATCATGTATCTGTCTACATCTACGTGTCTATCATCTATCTATGTATCTATATATCTATATCTATCTATCTATCATCTATCTATCTATCTATCTATCTATCTATCTATCTATCTATCTAATCATTTATCTACCTAATCTGTGGAGAATCTTTCCTAGCTTCTGGCTTCAAGTTAAAGAATGAAAGGACCTGGGATCTAGTCTAGCATGCGGTCATGTGGAACAGTAAGAGAGAAAAGGAAAAGAGTACTGCAACACTTGGAGGTAGTTTGCATAAATTTGCATTGCTTATATCACATGTTAATGTAAATGTTTGGAGGTTTGCCATATATTTTATAGCTGTTTTCTCTCTTGGCTGCATTAAGAGCCAAATGATATACTGTCAAACTGATATATGATCAAACTATCAAAATGACAGTTTGATTAAGACGTGAGGTAAGCTAGGGCTGCCATAGACAAGACATCAGACTGGCGTCTTACACAACAGAAATTTCTTTTCTCACAGTTCTGAAGCAGAAAAGGAAAAGATTACATGTAAGCATGTTTGGTTTCTCCTGTGTGTCTTTTGTTGACTTGCAGATTTGTGCCTTCTCTGTGTTCTCCCACGGTCTTTGCTCTGTGTGTTTGTATCTCTGTTGTCCTTCTTCTTGTAAGACACCAGTCAGTGGGTTAGGGCTTCACTCCTGCTACCTAATTTAATCACAATTACTACTTCAAGGATCTACTCAAAAAGCAATCACTTTGAGGGGTTAGGGCCTCAGCAACTGGGGGGAGCAGGCACAATTCAGGCTGTACAACTTCCCTCACTTTTTCCACTTTGGGCTCATAGTGACCTGTTTTTTGTAGAGCTCAGACTCTGCTTCATATCTGAACCGTGTTTTCCTGAGTGTTATTCTCTAATATCTGTAAAAGGGACCCTTCCTGTTCCTAGTGCTGACACAAACCAGAACTAGACACAAATTCTGTATGATATATTGAAAAATCCAGAAGGGAATTCTGGGCCTAAGATCAGGTGTGACTCTAGCCACGGTGTATGAGATACTACTATTCATGAAATTTGAAAATCTACAAAATGACTAATTGGAATTTTAACACCCATCCCTACAAAACAGATTTTGATAGTCGAAGTAGGTCTTTGTATTTTTGAGAGGTGCGTAATAACAGAGGAGCTTACTTGTGACATTTTTGCTAAAGTGACTATTGCCAAGAATATATATTTTAGAAAATGCAATTAGCGTGTCTTACCACAAAGAACATCAGTTGCAGATATACAAATCTCCACAATGTAAGAAATAGTTTACCTGGAAGTCAGAGTGATGTCATATTTTCTCATTTTGAATGTGCTAAAATCTGAGATTGTGGGAGAACACTATAGAGAAGGATAAACAGATTGGTCTCTATGATCACTATTTGTTCTGCTTTCTTAGGATTGCCTTAAACAGATTCAGCCTAAAAGTACCTAGAGCAAGTAGTAGTCAATGATACTTTCCATTTATCAACACACAGTGGATATGACTACACAAAGATAAGATCCAGGCAATGTTAAAGTTTGGTTTTCAGATAGAATGTAATTATTAAAATTAATAATGAATTGAAAAAGTGGCAGAAATAGAATACATAGCAATTTTTCAAAACTTCTGCTCTAGAAGTGAGAAATAAATATATCTCACAGGGAATCAATATATAAATATGCATCACAGGGCATCAGTGTATAAATAAATATATCTCACAGGGTTATTGTGAGAGTTAACCATCACAAGGTTTATTGGTCACAATTTTTAGGGCATTGTTCTGATTAATCCTAGGGGAAATTTAACTGCTTTGTATATTACAAGCCATATTAATTTATTATGTTTTATTAATTTTTATTATAATTTCATCAAACTATTAATGACCATTTTATAAATAATGCCACCTTATCACGCTTATTTTAAAAGAGAAAAGAGGATAATGTTTAGTCACAGTTCATGTTCTGCAGTATCTATATCTTCTTTTATAAAAATTCTATCTTCCCAAAGATTCTGGCCTAGATTTTCAAAGAATTACTAAAGATCCCTGTACAGTCTTTGAACACAAAATTGACACTCAAAACTCCCAGAAAAGGAGAATCAATCTTCCCTCAAGGTGGGGCACTGGGGCTGGGGATTTAGCTCAGCGGCACAGCGCCTGCCTGGCAAGTGCAAGGTCGTGAGTTCGATCCCCGGTACCGGAAAAATACCAACAAATAAATAAATAAATAAAATAAAATGGGGCACGGAGCAGCTAGACTGGAGCTAGCCATCAACAGCCACTCAGGCACAACAGGCTTATGGACAGGATACCAGTGAGACCAGTGGTACCTCTCATTTTGTTCCACTATTCTATTTACTTCCAACCAAATGAAGAAGAAATTAAGATCAGATTCGGCCTTTAGATACTTCTTGATACAAGTCAGGGTCAGAGAAATGCTTTTGTTGATTTTGGTAAAAATTGCCTCTGTCTTCACATAACAGAGGGTTGAATTTGACTTCAAGATGCCTGACTTCCCATGTATGCATTATCAGCAGCTGTCTGCTACCAATCTTGATGAATATTTGACGTAGCAATATTCATAAACAAGGCACCCTTCCAATATGCAAAATGCTTCTTATTTCACAAATTCCAAAAATAAATTAAATAAGAAAACTTAAAAGAGATTCAAGTTCTGGGCAGCAATGAAGTTTATATTAGAAGCAGAGAATATAGTAAAGTTCTGTGCCAGTTCTTAATATTAAGAAAACACACACACACACACACACACACACACACACACACACACACACACACGGGTCTGTTTCCTTCACTCTTAAATTCTGTGCATTACATGTATTCTAATACCTGGTTAAGAAAGATACCTGTATACCTTCAAGTAGTCAGTAAACAAGTGAAAGTGTGTCTTAAAATAAACAAAACCTTTTGTAATTGTGATATTGCTAAGGGATATTAATTTTTTATTTCTTCCATAACAATTTACCACAAATCCAGTGGCTTAAATCATCACTCATTTCCTACTTCACAGCTTTGTAGAACTCCCGGTGGTTTCTGTACTTCAAGTCTTGTAAGGAAGAACTTGCTGCTGGGTACGTTCTAGAGGCTTCAGAAAAGATTAGTTCCTGTTTTTATTACTGGCTGTCAGCTGTGGTCCCTTCTCAGCTCCTAGAAACTCCCTGTGTCTCTTGGTCTGTGACCCTTTTATCTGCAAAGGGGGATATGGAAATTTAAGTTTTTCTGCCTCATCTTTCCCTCTTCTGTTACAGTTCTTAGCCTCCGGATGGGAAAGGTCCCTTCAGTTGGTGCTCAGAAAGTGAAGCACGGCTCATAAAAATATCCACTGCTTTTATTTTGTTGGAAAAGTTGAGTTGGGAAACAACAGTCCTCTGACACACATCATAGGAGGTTATATGTAATCACACCTTCATGAAAGGATCTGGAAAGTTTTGTCTCTTCCTTTTATTCCCTGATAGAGGTTGCGTGGTATTAGTGTTCTTGTTTAAGTGTTAGATAGAATTCTTCAGTGAGACAGAAATATTTATATTGACTCAACTTCAAATTTTGATAACTTGATCATGTTGATTTTTTGTACAATCTTAATTTTAAAATATTTTATATCAAAATATTACATATTTTGATTTATAAATTTTTTGGTATTCCTATCACCATAGTTATTGGTGCTTTATTAAAGAACTTCTTTGATCTATATACTATCTTGTACAGATGAACTGATCTTATTTATGAAGGTCACCTCAGCTCCTTCAAAATATTAATCTGCTTTCTGGCTTCCAAAGATAAGGGAAGAAAATGCACTACTGTATCTCAAAATTGTTGAATTTGGGACCTTCCATCATGGAGTATTTGTGAAGCTTAGATAAATTGATCTTTCAGGGTTAGAGAAAAACTTTTGTTGATCTAGGTAAAAATTGCCTCTGTCTTCACAGAACATAAGGTTAATCCTTCAAACAAATTGTCCTTTTCAGTTTGCCCAAATGTTAGCCCTATTTAAGACAAAAAATTGGTTTGGAAAAAATTGAAGAAGCATAAAGCTAAAGAGTAACAGATTCTGGAAATGTAAAAGTGACATGATTTTTAATGATAGCGTGAAATATAAGTTTTCATTATTTCTTCAATATATACAAGCATGTTTAGCTAAGGAGAGCTTCCACAAACCTACAACCATTGTGTGCTTCACCTCCATTCTTTACCTATCAGGGACATAATTCCAAATCCTCCTAAACTCCAACCCACATGTTGACATTCACGGAGGAAAAAGTCTCTTATGTTCAAATATAAACCAACTTATGCATTTGCAAAATAATTCAAGTTTAAAAGACAGTAATAATAACAAGAAGTAAAATATACATCTAAATTTAAGAGCAAATCCAGCAACTTTAAATTTCATGTGAAGCCTTTCCAAGACAACGTCTGGATTAGGAGAAAAGTGTCACCAAAATTCACTAAGATTTAGTCTGATGACAGTTGAATAGATAATTACGAATCTTTCACAGAATCATTAAAAAGCATAATGCCTGGCTTCATACAGAGTTAGTACATGGAATTTTCAGAAAAGACTGATGATCTCATGTTAATGGTTAAGTGTTAAATAGAAAAAGTTCAAATTTCTTTACTAACACAGTACTTGTATTAGTTTCTTATTTCTTTCATAACAACTCACAAGAAATTCAGTGGCTTAAAACTTCACCCACTTATGATCTCATCGCTTCATAGAAGTCTAGTGAGTTCAGATAGTTTCTCTTCTTCAAGTCTTGCAAAGGAGATATCAAGGCTGTGTTCCTTCCTGAGGAACCAAAGAAGAATATGTTCCTATTCTGCTATTGGCCCTCAGCTGATGGCTATTTGCAGCTTCTAGAAGCTGCCTATGTCCCTTGGACTGTGACCCACTTCATCTTCAAAGGTGGCTTGGAAGCTCAAGTTCTCCCTCTTCTTTTGTTACATCTCATTGATGTAAGGGCCTCGTACTGGACCCTCATTGATGTAATTGTTTTCAGATGGAAAACGTGCTCTCAGCTGGCCTCATAAAAAATCATCTCATAAAAATATTGACCAGTTGCACTTTGTTGGACAATATGAGTAATTATCAGACATGGATATAAGGAGTTGTGCATAATTAAATCCTAAATAATGATCAAAATAAAATTCTATGAGTACTTTCTGAATATTTTGGAAAAGTCTGTAAAGTTTTAAAGTGTCAGCCATGAAAACAAGGTATAGCTCCTCAAAGTAGAAAAATCCACACTCCAAATATTCTCTGCCTTTGAAGCCCTGCTACAACGATCAATATAGACTAGAAATTTTTCAGGCTCTTCCTTTAGATCAACATTTATACCATCAAATTATTTTTTTCTTAAGTGAAACATGGTCTTCTGTCTCTTTTATACAATTGTAAAATAATATATTATTATTGTTTAGGGCCCTTTATGGTAGTTTGATAAGGCAGCAATAGAAAGTTAATACAGGTTTTTAATAGAGTTTATGTATTTATGTTTACTGCTTTTAAATGAGTTCAATGAATTAACCACTTTCTTATTGAATAGCTATGAAATTGGATAATGCTTCAATTTCTGTAATCCAAGGAACACTCGTGACACTTTGTATTGTCTTACAATCAAGATTTGCAGCTTGGGTGTCAGTGGCTTGCGAGAGAATCCTAAGACAACAGTGGGCTATATTTATAAGAAATCTTTCATGATCAATGCTGTTGATATTCAGAGGAATTTTGTGGTAAAAATTAAGTTATCAGTAACTCTGAATAAATAAATGATTTTGATAATGAAGCATAAATAAGAATTATAAGAGAAAGCTTAGCCAGTTTATTTCACTGTATTTTTAATATATGCACTACAACGATACATGATAAAATATAGGGATAAATGAGTCTAAACAAATTTTGCACAAGCATTACATTAAAAGTTTAAATGATAAGAAATTGTTTTTAACTAGCAGTGTTAATTCCTGTAGTTGGTGATATTTAAAAATTGTTAATATCAATAGAAGCCAGCCCCTTGCTATGCATTGAACTGTGTCCTCTTTTCCCCTGCTATCTAATTTACATGTTGAATTTCTAATCCCTAGTACCTTCAAATATAACTTTTTGAAAATAAACTTGTTGCAGATGTAATTAAAGATGAGGTCAGACTGCAGCCGAATGTGTACTTCACCCAGTATGTTTGACATCTTTATACAAAGAGGAAATTTGGACACTGACAAGCACATGCAGGGAGAATGTCGTGTTATTACTGTTTTTGAAAGCCAAGACACTACTAGAACCTAGAAGAGAAGTTTTAGGTTCTTCAGAAGAAATGTGGCTTCACTTGTATATTTAATATACCCCAAAATAAATTTCTGTTGTTTTTAGTCACCCATTTGTGGCTGTTTTGAGAACAGCGTAGCTAAATAATAAATCTAAAAGCAGACTCTTACATTACTTGTGCTTTCCTTCCAGTATGTATACTTTAAAATATTGCTTACTACTGGAAGGAGGTAGACGATAAAATGCTTACTTTCAGTCTAATAGAGCAGGCTGGCAACTTAACGACCTGCTCACTTCAAGTGGCCACAGTGGCCCTCACTGTGACAAATTCAAAATAGGAGCTAAACAGAATATTATTAGACGTTACCGTGTGGAAACTGTACCTAAATGCCTTGCAGAATAGCGCTGGATAACAAAGTCACAATTTATGTGGGGAAAATGTTAATATCACTGGACCCAAAGTGTTATTGGTTCTCCTTTTACAATGGCTCCTAGACATATTCTTCTTCTCTAGATTTAGAATGATTTTCCACATCCGTATTTTCACATCTGGTTCCTTTAATTTACTCTGAATATTGCTGCCAAAGAGATTGCCCAGTTTTATGATGTCTGAACCTTGTGTGTTTTATTATAATTTTAACCAGTTATTTCTATAAATGAATGGGTTCACTGTACATGCATATACCATGTTTTGATGACTCTCTCTTTTGCTCAGGGTTGACTAAACTCCTATTTCCAGAGTTTTGTTTTAGTTTTTAACGGAATCTCATTCAATCAAATCAATCTATTTCTTACGAAAGCTCCCTATGGAATTTCGGATCCGAGCTCATGCTCAGGTTTGCTTCTGCCTCCATGCCCGTCCTCATGCTACTTTGCTTGTCCTCAAATGACCATCCTCTTTTGTTCAGCATTTAAGTTGTATCTAATGGCTCACAAATCTCTATGTAATCTGATTGCCACTGCCTCCCTGATTGTCTCCTCTTACTCTCCTTTCCTCAGCCTTGCTTGCTCAGCGCACACCCGCTTACTGTTCTTTCAACTCCGAAGCCATGTAGTCTCACTCGAGGCCCTTTCCACCCACCATTCCCTCCACCTGGCGTATTCTTCCTCAGACCATCTGAGGGCAGAGCTGACACTCCACTGTCTTCCTCTTTCTGCTCTCAATACTCTGCTCATTGTAGCCGAGTATACTCATTCTTTTAAAACATTTAATCTCCTTCCTCCTTAACCCCTCTACTTTTCATTCTCCTTGTGCTATCTGAAGTTGTCTGCAGACAGTTATCATGCCTATTTGTCACATGTTTATCTTGCCTAGGAATACAAGCCACAGTATATTAGATAATTACATAAATAATCTAGGTTCTAATATATTCCAAATGCCAGAACCATTCTTAGGATATAGTAGAGGATTAATGACTATTTGTTAGACTAAATCTGTTTTCAAATTTATAGTTTTCACTTTCCAGACAAATGCAAATAGTTCTATTGGCTATACATGTCTTACATCATAAAATTATCATGTCATATATTTATCTTATTCCTTAAATGTATGCAAAATTTTTCATATGAGTTTTATATACAGTTTAATTCAGCATATCGTTTGCAACTAGAATGTGTGAACTAGAAACTATGTGTGGTGATCTCAAGTGACTTGATCGTGTGTTCATTTAGGTAAAAAAAAACAAAAACAAAATAAAACAAAACAGCAACAACAACAAACCACTGCTGAGCATCTACCAAGTGCCTAGAATTGATTGGAGTGCATTAAGGATATTTTCTATTATTGTGCAATATTTTGATCTTTGTCTGGTTTACTTTTCTTTTTGTTTTGTTTTTTTTCCGGTTCCGGGAGTCAAACTCACGACCTTGCGCTTGCCAGGCAGGTGCTGTGCTACTGAGCTAAATCCCCAGCCCCATCTGGTTTACTTCTTTGCTAATTGGCTCTGACAGGAAGGAAAAAGAGAATATCATTTTTTGACATTATTGATCTTCATTATGAGCTCTTAAGTACCTTGAACAGAAGAGGAAGACAGAAGATAACGTAAAACAGAAGTATATAAAAGGGGTAAGGAGGTTTAAATAAAAGTGGAGGCAACTTGTCTAAGGAAAATGAGGAATGATTACAAAAGAAGTAAAATTAAATACTAGAATATTAACTAGGAGTTCTTAATCTTTAGACAGAGAAAGAGGTAAAGGCAATGTAGGGCAAAGGCTGAAAGCATGAAGAGATACACAAGCATACAGAAAGAGAGACAGAGGCAGAGACAGAGGCAGAGACAGAGGCAGAGGCAGAGGCAGACATTCATCTTTAAAGAATCTGGAGATGTTTATTATGGGAAAAACTCTAGTACAGAATTAGTATGGGGCAGGAAGGGCCAAAAATTTAAGTATGAAAAACTATGAACCATTTTAAAATTAGAAAGAATATTAATAAGTTTATACTTTAGGTGGAACGCTCAGGTGGCAGCAGGCAGGCTGTTTTGGGAGATGTTATTGGGCATTTATCTATGACAGCTTTTCTTCTTTTAATTTTAAAAATAAAAGGAGGAAAACATTAACAGACAGACAACATTTTACAACATAGCAAAAGAACAGTACAGACAATACGGAGTTACAAACAAAGTGGTAGGGAATTAACAATGGTTGTTTTATTACATATTGATATCTTCAAAGTGGCTTCTCATGAAAACAGAGATAGAATGATACTCATGGTAGTGACACCTGAGGCATACACGGTAAGTTGTTAGTTTTGTCCTTTTAAAAACAATGAAAAGAGACAATAAGGTGAAATAAATAATTGGAAGATATTCCTTTTAACTTTACTTGTGAGGATTTTAATCCATGAATATGGTTTTGAGACCACTAGAATATTACCCCTAGAAGTTGGCTGGTAGAAGATATATGGTCAGATATTGGAATAGACATATTTCTCTTGCTTCAAACGATATGAAACAAACATTAAGAGAAGAGAAGGTCTCTAGGATAAAACTAGTCCGTATAGTTGAGAAGGATTTCCTCAAGAAAAATAAATGTGTTACCTGTCTAAATTTGCTTCTCAAAGATGGCGGATGTTAGTAGGAAGGCTGTGAGTTAGATGGAAGGAGAGTCCTTCTGCTGGCTAGGAAAGTTAATGTGATTCTAGACCTGCTTGTAGATAGCAATCTCTCTATATCAAAATAGACCAGAAATGAGCCAGGGGAGAACTCCCAGGCTTCTCAAGTTACCTGGAGAATAGAGAACGTAATGATTTAATTTAAAAGTAAAGACCCTAGCTAGTCTACTATAACCATGTAAAACACACAGTTCAAAACAAATGAAAAAGAAGTTAACTGTTAAAATTTCTGCTGGAAGAAAGAAGGTGTTGGTGAAGTGAGGAATGCATTTGGCAACTGAGGGGGAAAGGAAATGAAAATGGAGAAAGCAGGGCACAGGGAGAGGAAATTCACATTTACACTACAGCCTGCCCATGTTTTATTGAGTAAAATTGGAAAACTGGGAAAGTGGCTGTCACGTTGCCAAGTGTAAAAGTGATTTGTGTGCCGTATAGAATCCAATGACTCATTGCCAAAGTGATAGTGAATCTACTTTTACTGTCTTTCTGAGACAGTCAACCACCTACCCATCTTGACTTTTTTATCACCCTGTAATTCATAATATTTTAAAAGAGGCAGCGATGTTTGTGCATAGCGGTATTATTGCCATTTTTTGGAATGATGATGTGATATTCATCCAAAGGTTCTGTTTGACTGTGGTTTTTGTTCATTATTTCTTTTTGCCTTTTCAGGTATTTTTTTCTTTTCTTTTTTTTATATATGCAATTTTTCAAAAGTAGTAAATTTAGTAGACTTGAATCTTTTCCCATTTACCAAAGTTGCTTATACTATAAAGGCTACTCCTCAAAGTGAAAATTCTAATAACCTTTCAGTGCCTGGGACTATGTTAATATCAAGCATTTCACCTGTCAATCAGTTAATTTTCAAAAAAAATTTTGTTAATTGATTCCATTTGCTTCATCTATTACATCTAGAAAAATGCATGTATAGGATCTTATGCCCATGTTTAAATTTATCTTGGAATTAGTCCAGTAAACTATAATTATTCTCAGTTACATACTATATGAATATAACAATTTTATCCCAAATCTCAGTGTTTTAGAGGAATGATATTTGCCAACAGATGATATATTGTTATAATTTAAGCATCAAAAGATTCTCTAAAGTAAGACGCTGAGATAATTTTAGCAAACCTTTTTTATGAAACCAACTTTGGGGGCTTTCTGTGATAGCTCACAGGACAACTTTTATTAGTATTTTTGGCTAACTGAGTTTGGGAATCAGTGAATATGATATACTTGGAGCTCTGTAAGATTCATTTGTATATAAACAATTACAAAAATTTCTCTCATAAATTTGTATTGGATTTCTTTTAATGCAGTGTTTCCAAACCAACTGGATGATTGAAAACTTTTCTCATGGTATCTGCATTAATAGCTTTGCAGGACACAACTTGAAAAAAGCCAATTTAGTTTCACAATAATATAATTAAGGAGCTTGATAAGATCCTCAAGAAAGTCAAACTGAAAACACCACTATTTAAACCAGGACTGAGATATCTGTAGATCTTCCAACTATTACTTATTGACAATGGTAGCTATCAATTTGCACAACGACATGAGGGTTCTTCATTCTCGAAGTACTTTATAATTTCCTTTAAATCTCCTGATATGTGATGAGACAAAGCAACATTACACTGTCCTTTTTCTATTTTTTCCATGTCTAATACGATGCAATAATACAGCTAAATGACAAACAAAGTAAGAGTTTGCTTCTAAGCCCAGGTTCAGGTGAACAAATTGAAAGCCTCCCATTCTTCTTATCCATATATTGCATTTATGCAGAATGAAAAGACACAAAAACTCCTCCGCTTTCACCCCTTATCCCTTTAATCTTTCTGTGCAAAGGTATCTGACAAACAATTGAGGTTTAGCTCCAGGGGTTTCCAGTGGGTTCTATCTGTAAATGCACAGCACAGGGGCAGCTCATTGAAATGGACAGTTATATAGTTATTATCGTTCCTGAAATACTTTTCCTGAGATGTGGACTTGGGAGTTTCTTCTTGGGTCTTCTTTATCTCTATACTGTGGAACCTGAAGCTATTAGCAGTGTGATCAGGGATCCTTTGTAGTGAGTTCAGCATTTGAGAAGATCACTTCATGGCGAATCTAGATGCCGGAGCGTCACCATGGAGAGGGTGCTCGTTCTTCTTGTATTAACATCGTTCCATCCGTTTCTAATAACCAAATGCATCTGGATGAAGCTCCAAAGCCAAGTTCCACAGATCTCGTTTAACTCAATTACTTTTTTTAAGAGTTTGTAAAGTTGAATTTCTGAGCAAATGGAACAGGAAACTTTCTTTCCTGTAAGACAGGATTATGAAAACCTATAGAGCTGGAACAGCTATAGTCATTTTTCAACTGTCAGGGGGGAATCAGAATCTAAGGAAATGAAGATGGAGCTAAGATTATGTAAAGTGGATGCCAGAATAGAAAGAGAAATTCAGTCCTGCTGATATTGTCTGATCAAATGGTAGTTGTAGAATAGCAACTAACTTTTTAATTATGTGAACCAATCAATATTCTTTTTTCTCTTTATGGTATTTGAGTGGGTTCTGTACTATAGTCAACTAAAAGTATTAATGGAAACCTATCGTTTCATATATATATCATGATAATGTGTTTTGCTTGTCTTAGAATATGTTATCTTCAAGATATTTTTAACTGCTTTCCATTTGATATGGTTCATGCCCCTCCATGGTTGGTAGCAGACTTTTAGGGCTGGTATTAGAATGTATTTTTAAAAGTTTCCTTTAATATGGTAAGAGGTATTGAGGACTTTCTCTTTGTAATGCTTACACAAGTCTGGTCATTGACACTCAGGTTCAAGAATTAGGTTTCGTAAATTTCAATTTCTATATCAGAAAACAATCTGGCTATCAATGAAAAGGTAATTTTAGGATTGCTCAGCTGGTCCCATCTCTGTATGAAATTTGTAAAAATGACATCAAGAAAACAATTTCTTTTTACTAATAGTTGGTACTTATTCTGATTTCCTAGTTTCATTTGTTTCACTTAAAAGAAAATATATCGGTGTCTCAGCACCTACTCTGATAGAAGAAATAAAACCAAACAAAACAGTAGATTCTGAGGAAGGGAAATGATCACCCCTCTGCTCACTTCTTTCTTTTTATTCTTTCTTTTATAGCACATAGGTGGCAGGCACTCTGCATGGTATCAAAAATAGTACGCAACAGATACTTTCAAGAAAATTTAAAGTGAGGGAAATGTATGTAAATCAAATAATGTACCGGATCATTATTATAAATGGTGACTTTTTTTTGATGGAAATGTACACTGTATGATGCAAATGTAAAACAGGGGGAAACGACTTGGTAAGGAGGAAGCTGTCATAAAATAATGCTCTCTGAGCTTGGGCCCACACTGCAATGCAGATGTGAGGTGCCTGCGAGAGGAAAGGGAAGAGTACGATGTGGCTCTGAGATAGGAGAATGCATGGCATGTCTGAAGTATTCAAATAGACTGGGCGGGTATTGGTAGAATACAGACGAGAGAGCAGAGCTGGAGTCAGGGACAGTTGGCCATGCAGAACTCTGCAGCGCGGTCACAAGCTTTAAGGCTTTGTTCTAAGGATAGTGAGAAACTATTTTATCTAGAAACTGGAAGGGGCATCATAAAATTGGAATTATGAAACACTGAAAAATTAGTCTATAAATTAAGCACATGTTCAACCACCCCCCCAAGGTTACTCTGTATAGTGAAAAAAATAATTTAAGTGAATATTTTGAGATCAATGGGAACATCCCTGTAGTGCTTTGGGCTAGAGGTAACGCAGGACTGAGCATGGGGAAGGTGAGTGTGTGTAGGGTGGAGGAAATCAAGCTGGACTGAGGAGGTGAAGGGAGAAGACGTCTTCCAGTGTTCTTTCTCGTGGATCTTTGAACCCTCAGAATTTAGCACAATGCCCAATTTTAAATAATGAATAAAATAATCGTTGGATTTAAATATCTCAATGACTCATGCAGTATTTGGCTGGAGGCAAACTGATTCGATAAAGATAACTATTTAAATAAATATTGACATAGTCAACTCAATCATTCTCTCTCCTTTAGGAAATGTTAACACAGGCCTAGGAAAACACAGTGGTGAGCAATTATAATGTATAAACAGCAAATGTAGCTTATTTAGACCCAAGTTCCTACATTTGACTTTTAGCAATGTGGTTTTCAGCTAAGAACTCAAGAGTCCTTCTCAGAGGATGACTCTTCTGGAAACTATTCTAAATTCATTTACTTTAAACATAAGGAACCATTTCCAGGAAATAACTGAGTCTTTCTGGCAGGAATTTTTATCACCAGAAACTCAGACATTTTACAGAATGTAACAAATAAGTAATATAAATATTATATATTCAAAGGGATTTTTAATTTTAATTAAAGTCTACCCCCATCATGAAACAAATCTTATTAAAAATGTCTTCTCCCCTTAAGATGGTGGTAATTTTAGGGTAATATTGTCTTCCCAGAGCCAGAATATCTCTGATCCAATGTAAACGTAACATCTCAGGCATAAAAAATAAGGCAAAAATGATTGCATAATAACATTTTAGAGGTGAAAATTATCAATGACATTTGAATGAATAAATGTATTGCACTTATTTCTCTGAGAAATTAATTGAAAAAAAATTTCCAATATTCATGGCATTTATTTCTAATAAGGGACAGTTTTTTACATAAAGTTGCATGAAGGTGTTAAATTAATTCCCAAGGTATTTAGGATGTACAGTACCATGTGATGCATACACATCTTGTAGAAAGAGTCAAGGAATCTGAAATCACCTTTGGTGCATAGAGTTTCTCCTCACAGACTAAAAGGCTAATTGCTTTACAGTTTTAAAAGTTAGATAACTTCCTTATGTCTTCCAAACATGTTGGGGATATAGCTCAGTGGCACAAATTCCTGCTTGGCAAGCGCAAGGTCCTGAGTTTGATTCCCGGTACCAAAAACCAACAAAAAGTACCCATTCCAAATTCCTCAGTAAGACCTTTTTGGCCAGGGATATAGCTCAGTGGCATAAGTACTTGCCTGCAAATCTGAGGTCATGAGTTCAATTCCCAGTACCAAAACAAACAAACAAACAAACAAACACATTTCCACCTCTGAGTACATTGCTTCTAATCAGTGTAACAATGTTCACTGAAAACTACTATTTTCTCTGACACATTTTTATTTTTATTTCTTTATTTCTTTTAGTCTTTTTGAGACAGGATCTTCCTATGCAGTTCAGGCTGGCCTTGAGCTCACTTTGTAGCCCAGGCTGGTCTCCATCCTCCTGCTTCAGCCTCCCGAGTGCTGGGATTACAGACATGCACCACCGTGCCTGGCTTCTAACACATTTTTAAAGTAGTTCCTACTTTACATTAAATGTTGCCAGAGAAGCTACTATTTTATTTGTATTACTTTAGTCTGTTGGGACGTGTGTATAGTACATCGTGGTCTCATCCCTTGTGTGGCACTGGTACATGTATGTAACACATCTGAATTCTTTTTCACCCTCTTTCCCTTCCCTCCTTCCCTGCTCAACCCATCTCTTGATCCCGTCCCACTTTTTCTTGGTATGTGTTTGTGGTATATAATGCTTCCATTCCTTGTATGCATATCCCTTGGTACATATAAATGCCACATTCTAACTTCCCTGGGTCATTGTCTATCCCTTTGTCCCATCTACCTCCCTCCATCTACTCATCCCTTTCCTCTTTGAGAACAATCTGTCCCTCTACTTCCTATTTTCTATATTTTATTTTGCTCCTTACTTTTACTCTGGGTTTCTCATATAGAGAAACAAGAAAAATAAGAGAAAAGATAAGCAGCAAAAGCAGGAGATAGAAGAAAGTTAAGAACAAAGAGGAAAAAAAAAGACGGAAAAAAGATAAAAGGTAACCAAAGGGACTAAAAGAAGAAAAAAAGTGGGAGAAAACATCAAACCCTGAAAATGCCTGAAGGAATGATAAAAGTAATGCAAAACAAAAAAATCAAAAGAAAAGGTCGCATCAAAGAAAAGGTGCCTGTGTTACTGCATGAGTGGCTTCTCTCCCAGTCTGCAGTTTTGGACATCAGCCAGACAAGATTTTCTATGCCTGGCTTCAGGGCCTAGGGATTGTTGAGGTGCCCTCCTTGCACCAAAGTCCCCTCTGTTCATTTCCACCAGACTGTAGTTGCTGTTCAAGCCAAGGCTGTCCTTGCTTCCCCGGGAAGATGGGGAACGTGATCAGCCCTGTGTTCTCTGGATGTAGAGTGGAAAGCAGGGGATCAAGTGGGCTGCTGGACTAGTCAATAGGTGTGGAGTCTGGTCGCTGCCTTCTCTCCTCAGGTGTTGTCTTGATCCAAGATTGAGTGGTTTGTGCTCTCATGTGGGAGCAGGGCACCTGTTTTAAATCTGTTTCCAGAAAAAAAAAAACCCTCAATATTTCTGAAGCAGCTCTTCAAATTTGTGTATTTTGTAACTTTAGTAGACTTCTAACACCAGCAATGATGTCTCCTGGACAAAGACAATCTGATAGTTACCGTATCATTTTTCAGGGATGATCAGGATGTTGGAAAAGAAAAAAAAAACAAATTTCCATGGCAGCTGAAACACGAACACTGGAAAGGTCCCTTGTGCTACAGAGACCAGCCTAAAATTGTAAATTGTATTTTATTCAAGGCCCTTTATGTTAATACGTGTGCATGTTGTTTCTGTTACTTATGCTAGTTGAAGGGTTCTGTAGGTTTCCCTTCAGGCCCAGCATGCTTTATTTGTTTGAAGACATTTTACCGAATCCTCCTGCAGACTCACATATTCTCTAATTGCCCTTTCCTAGGTATTATTAAAATGATCATATATTATATGACACTGTAATATGAAACAGGAATGAGGCCAAAGGATATTTATGCTAGGGAATGTAGAACTTTGGTATTTTTTTATATTCTCAAATGTTATTTATTTGTTTGAGATTATTATCTTTTAAAGGCTTGTAGGGCAAGTAATTCCATTGTAATTGCATTGGATTTTTTGCTTAAATCCACTCCTTTGAATCTAGGACACTGTACACAGAAGTATTATACTCAGTCTTTTTTCTCTATATAGTAACCTAGGGCAAGTCTCTTGTCATCTCTAAATGTCGGTTACCTCATCTGCCAGTTGAGGCAAATCTTCCTAATGGGTTACTGTGTGCATTGGCTTTTACACCTTTCTTGTAATTTATACTTATGACCAAAATAGTAAATTTTGAGGTCTGGAAATCCCCTTAAAAATTATTTAATTAAAAAACCCTCATCTCAAATGAGAAAATTATCACTGTAATAAGCTAATAATGTGTATGTTTTACTCACCAAAGAAACTAAAATTATATCAAGAATATTTGCTTCAATATAGACCTTCATTCTTAAGCACCCCCTCTATCCCTTGTTCCTACTTATACCTATTTACTAATCAATGCCATTTTTCCTGCCTTCTCTGCTCTACTTCTGTTGCTTTTTTAAAGATTATCAATGTTTTTTCCCAATTACCATATGGATGGTGGTTTTTTATAAGAGAAAGAAAACAAGGCTGCCAGAATTCAGTTTTGCTTTTATTCACTGTAGTTTCTCTAACAAGTTGCTTATCTGTACATTACTGGGGAACCCTGCAGTGGGCCCCAATTTCCTGCAAGACGTTACAGCCCATGACTAAAACAAAGAGCACGAGTCAAGATGGCGATGTAATGGGGATCTGGTTGACCAGTTGTTCACAGGGAACAAAAGGTCGGAGGTGACCAGAACTTCAGTATTTATTATATACATTGACACTGAGGAAAATGGTGAGGGGATTATGGGGATTATCGATGACTCAGAGGGCCGTGGTTGTTTTATGTTAATGGGGATCTTTATGTTGATAAGGACAGTGGGGAGAGGTGGCAGGTTAATACATTTCTCCTTCCAACATAGTGAAACCCTTTTCTTTTTACTGCTTGTTTCTCAAGGAACCAGGGTGTCTTCATCTGATGTAATCTTGCTCTGGATGTCACAGCATCACAGAATGAAGGGGTCTCCACTGCGACCAGTGGCACATGGAGTTATGTTTCCACATACTGTAGCCAGCTTGCGAGGACAAGCCCTAATCACAATGTAATTATGAAATGCGTTTCCTCAAAAGTTGTATAGAATGGCCCTCTACAGTGCACTGATTTTTCTTCTCCATGAAATATATTTTCTCTGATTTATAAATTTAATTATTAAACCCAAATGCTTTACACACACACACATACACACACACACCCCACACACAAACACCTATTTTCCCCCTTCTGCTCTTCGCTTTGCTATTCTGTGCTATGGAAGCTATTAAAAATGCAAAATTTGACTCATGTACTCATGAGTCAAATGTTTAAATGTTCAAATCAGTATAACCATATTTATCTCCTTGAACATTTCTTATTTCTTTGAGTTAGAACATTCAAAACCTTTTTATAGCCTTTTCCCTAAACATATAGGATATTATCATGAGCTATAATCACTCCACTGTCCAGTAGCCACTCCAGAGCTTATTTCTCCCATCTCACTGTAACTTAGTATTTACTGACTAACCTTTTCTTAACTTTTCCTTCCCTCTCCTCCCAGATCCTGGTAATTACTATTTAGGATCAACTTTTTTGGGATTTCACATATGAGTGAGGTAATATGGTACTTATATTTCTGTGCCTAAAAGATCATTAGACATAAGGATCTTCAGTTCCATCCATGTTGTTTCAAATGACAGGGTCTCCTCCTCCAGGCTGCATAATATTCCATTTGTAAGGACATCACATTTTCCTTATCCATTCATCTGGTGGTAGATGTTTAGGTTGATTTCATTTCCTGGCTACTTTGAATAGTGCTTTAGTAAACACTTGAGTACAGACGTCTCTTTCACATACATTTCATTTCTTTTGGACATACACAGTCACATAATAGCTGAATCATGTGGTAGTTCTACACTAGTTTTTTGAGAAATGTCCGAACTGTTTTCTATAATGGCTACACTAATTTACATTTTCACCAGTAGTGCATAAGAGTATTTTTTTTTCCTTTGAGTATATTTGGCATCTCTAAATGTCAGTTACCTCATCTGCCAATTGAGGCGAATCCCCCTAATGGGTTACTGTGTTTTTTTCCTTATCATCACCAGAATTTGTTTTCTTTCGTCTTTTTGATAATACTTACAATAACTGGAGTACTGATGGTATCTCAGCATAGTTTGGATTTTTATTTTCCTAATAGCAATACTGAGTATATCAGTATATACACCTATTGACCAGTCATATGTTTGTATACCTATTGACCAGTCATATGTTTTCTTTTTAGAAATCTCTGTTTAGATATATTGCACAGGTTATAACTGGATGATTTGTTTTTCTTAGTGAGTTGTTTGTGTTCCTCGTATATTCTGGATACTAACCCCTTATCAGATGTTTAATTTGTAAATATTATTTCCCATTCCTCACTTGTTTATATATTCTTTTTCCCTGTGCCTTAGAGGTCTTATTAAAAAAAAACCTTTGCCTATTCCAATATCATGAAACATTTCCCTTATGGTTTTTTCTAGCAGTTTGATATTTTTGGTTCTTATATTAAAGTCTCTAGTCTATTTGAATTGATTTTTATGTGGTGAATGAAATGGATTTAATTTCATTCTTTTGCATGTGAGCATCTAGTGTTCCCGGCACCATGTGTTGAAAAGATTATTCTTTCCCCAATACATGGTTTACTCCCTTTAGTTATGGTCAGCATTTGGTTCTCTTTTGAAACTTTGCTGTCTTGATTACCTTGTTCTGTCCTCGTTTGGTTTATCTTTTATGATTGCCCTTGTACTGGTCTTGCTTCTAATAGTCATATGTTTTCTGAGTTTCTGCACTTCTGCTTCTCTGATTTTTATCTTTTTTTTTTTAAATCAAAATTCATTCTCAGAAAACAGTGAGAACTTAGAAGGGAAGGATTCCATTTGAGTTCTGAAAACTACCAGGATGAGGGAATGTCAAATATCCATTGCACCAGGCAGACAGAGGACTGTGCTGAGGCCTCAAATCAAACACACAAGTGGTGTACAGATTGAAGGCACCTTTTTGAGTTCAGGCTTGCAGGTTGGAAATCCAGACATTAGACCCCAGAGAAGCATATTCACAAAACATGAAATAAAAACATTCAGTGCCAGGAATTTGAGAAAACTGAATTTGGGAAAACTGGTAAATGAAATCAGAGAAAGAGTGCCATTATACAGATCTTTACCAGCCTCAAGAAATATTGGTCAGGGTGTGTGATTTTCCTCAATGTTTTCCTTGACTTCACCTCATCCATTATTTCATGGTGACTTTTACAACACAAAGACAATTTCCAAAACATTGGCTCTAAGCTTTCCGGTTGGGGGCCCTTACTTCTACTTTTTTTTTAAACTCAACAGGTATGTTCCAATGCCATAACCTCATCAGAACTCCCACCTAATGACATTTTTATATCATTAAAATCCTCATCATATTACCATCTGCTTTCTTCCACTCACTTAGAGCTGATGGATCTTTATTATAGTTGCTCCTTTGCATACCATAATAAGTCTTTCATTTATTACATTCATGTGGCAAAACCTCAGCTCTTTAAATCTAACTATCTGGTTACTCTATGCATATGGATAAGCACTAAACATTTCTAACAGTGCATATGATATATGCAAGCATGTGCACATACACACATACAAATATATGACTTATCTCACATTAAGGTCATGACCCAAACTACCAAAGTGGAAATACAACATGACAGTCATTTCTGCTGTACTTTCTTAGTATTTTCCCCTTTCTGAAGGCCAGAACCATTAATGTAAACTCATGTCTTCTTAGACCTTTCATGATGTGCACCTACCTTCTTTCTATGGCCTCCCTGTGGTCTGTTGAACCCTTGCCTTTCAGCTTGCTTCATATTCGGTTTGCCTCGTACATTGGGAATATGGAAACAATTAGACAGGAACTCTTTCATGGCCTGACCACTTGTTCATCTGTTCACCTGTGTCAGCAACCACTCCTTCCTATCTCCATAATTGTTTTGTCCCTGCTCCTAACAGCATAAACTTCCCCCAACTCACAATGCACACTTTTCCCAGGTTGAAATTCAGGCCATTCATTTATTCCTATGAACAGCACTGAGTAATTATCTCTCCTTCATATGGAATTATTCTGCATAATTTGTGGAAACATACTTTCAACTGTGCCTGACGTAGTAAATCAAAAGCTCTCATGAAAATATGAGGTAAATAAATATTAACTCTGAGCTTTGCACAAATCTAGTCAGAGACTCATAAAATCTATAGAATTTATTAACACTATTTCTTTCATATTGGATTTCCATTCCTGAGTAAAATATATTCTCCATAGTATTATTAAAATCATATAGATTTATTCCATTTCTATTTTTATGGTAGAAAACCAAAGGCATGTTTGGCAGCATATTCTAGTTTACACAATTTATTACAAATTAAACTCAGGTTTCTTTTATTGCCTGGGTGAACTCCAAATAGTGCTATCTTAGTCTGTTTTCTGTTAGAACAAAATACCTAGGACTAGGTAATTTATAAAAAATAGAAGTGCCTTTGGCTCATAATCTAGCGGCTGGGAAGCCGTGCACATGGTGCCAGCATCTGCGCAGCATCTGGTGAGAGCCTTCTTGCCTTATCCCTACACCGTGGAAGATGCGGCTTAGTGGGAACACTGAATGTGTTAGCCGGCATCTATCTTCCTTTCCTTACGAATCCACTAATGCCATCAGGGGCCCAACCCTCAAAACCTCACATCATCCTAGTTATTTCTCAAGACACCACTTTCAAATATCAATAATTAATGAATTGGCAGATTAAAGTTTCAACAGATGAAATTTGTGGAACTCATTCAAAGCAGAGCAGGCATTTTTCATATTTTCTCTGTCACTGGCAGTTACTTGCAGGGGACAGAGTGAACTGTGCTGGAACAGTTTGGAAAAATCCAGCAAATAGTCCCAGGATGAGGAAACACCTGCAGGCACATTGTTACCTGAGTTTTGACAAAGAGGAGAAAAACATGTTCTGGAGGACAGATAGTATCATGTGAGCATCTAGTGGTGCTGGGAAAACTGATTATGCACATGCAAAAGACGACTGTCTACAGCCACACCCTCACCTTATATAGAACACCATATATAGAAACACTTAACCTGCTGAAAGATGAAATAGGTACAACTCAGAAAAATAAGGATTTTCTGAACAGAACTCAAATCACACAAGAAACACCATCAAGGACCATCAAATGGGATGTACCAAATTAAAAACTTCTGCACAGCAAAGGAAACAACCAACAGAGTAAACAGGAAACCTACAGAATGGTAAACATGTTACCAGATACATTTTGGATAGTGGACTAATATCTAGAATATATAAAAACTCAAAAAATTAGATCCGAGTATAAATAAAGTACAAAATAAAGGATAGATAATAGGAAGTAGGGACATAGAGAGTTCTCAAAGAGGAGGGGACCGAGAGATGGAGGGAGGGGAGAGAGGGGGAGGAGTTGGGATGAAAGAAGGAATGAAGATGTGTCGTGTACAGGTTACACAAGAAGTGTAAACACTATGTACTGCACACATGTACAAAGAGTAAAAAGGAAAGGGATCAAGAGATGGCGGTGGGTGGGAGGGAAGGGGATGAAAAAAGGATTAGGGTGTGTTGTGCACTGCATCCACTCCCTACAAGGAATGTAAACATTATCCTCTTCTGGGTTCCTATTGCATGAAGTATTATTTTCCATCCTTTGATTTTTAATCTGTGAGTATATTTTTGAATTTTGGTTTTTGTATACTGCATATTTGGGGGCTGTCTTTCTGAGTTTTGGTTTAGTAAAGTTATTTTTAAAAAAAGGAATGTAGATATTATCTACTACAAATATGCACTAGTAAAAATATTAGCCTCCCCGCAATACCCAGTCAATAAATGGGCAAATTAAATGAATAGGTATTTCTTCAGAGAAGTACAAATGGCCAACAAACATAACAAAAATGTTCAACAGCTTTCAGCGTGAGAAAAACGCAAATTAAAAACAACACTGAGATTCCATCTTACTCCAGTAGGAATGGCTATCATTGAAAAATCAACTAACAACAAATGCCAGTGAGACTTCAGGGAAAAAGTAACCCTGCTATATTGTTAATGGGAATTTAAACTAGCACAGTCACTATGAAAATCATTGTGGAGATTACTCAGAAACCTAAGAATAGAAATCCACTTGACCTCTCCATTTTCCTTCTAGGTATCTTCCTGAAAAAGTTATATATTTTGCAGTATGCACACTTAGCCATGTTTATTGTAGCACAACTCATAATAGCTCAATCTGAGAAGCTGATTAAAAACATGTCCATGAATAGGTGAATGGATAAAGGAAACATGGCATATAGACATAGTGGAGTACTACTCAGCCATAAAGTAGATAAACTTGAGTCATCTGTAGGAAAAGGGGCGCACCTTGAAACTGTAATGTGAAGTGAAATAAATTAAAACAAACTTAAATATTCCATGGTTTCTCTTTCATGAAAAACCCAAAGTACAAATAATTTAAATAGCAAAATCAAATTTAGGTAATAGAAAATAGGAAAATAGGGGCTGGGGATTTAGCTCAG
>NW_004955446.1:17988645-18002314 GCF_000276665.1 Chinchilla lanigera | reverse complement strand
AAAAAAGAAAATAGGAAGATAGATCCTTTTCAAGTAGAAGATGATGTATAGATGGAGAGATGAAAGAGACTGGAGAGAAAGGGGAACTAAAATGAATTCAGATATTTTATGTACATGGAACAACTCCCATGATGAATGTAATCCTTATGAGCAAGAAGCATGTATTAATACATATTTAAGAAGGACAAGAAAAATACTTCAATATCTCCTGTAGAAAGCAATGATAATAATAACAATAATTTTCTTCATTAATGTCATTATTTTGGTTGCTACTACTGCCAAGTCTAGTTTTTGAATGTATGGTTGGTGCCAGTCTTGGTAATAGGGGTTTGTAGGTACCTCAGTTAATCCTAAAACATATATCTAATTTATCTGATAAAACTAAATAATGCCTCTGTCTATATGAGTCTATAAAAACTGGAACATAACCAAAACAAGAAAATTGGAAAACTAGAAAGAAATAAGTTTTGATGGGAAACTTTCTAAAGAGTTTGATAACAGAGGCACCATATGTCAGTAATTTTAGCAATATAATTTCCTCTCTGAACTCTTTCATTTTTTCCCTTTGTTTCCTAATAAAAGCTGCTATGGAGTGTCAGTTATTTAGATAAAGCATCTTAGCCATTTTAGGATCTCTGTGAAACTTGTACATAAAATAACAAGATAGGAACATGAGATTTGTTTGGATTCTGAGCAAAGGTTAAAATGTTTATAATGAATGCCAGCAAATGGTTCTAATATAGAATACCCATAAGGCAAACCCCTTGCCTTCCAAATCTTAATATAGTTATTTACATTACAGTATCTTTTTATATCACTAGAAAGTGACCTTCTCAGATATATACTCACAGGGGGCCTGCCCAAACTCACCCTATCATCTTGCTAAATGAGAAAGGTGGTTTTCAAAAGTTAAAGTACTTGATCATTTGCAAAGATTGTTAACAATCAGGATGGCTGGGCCCACTCCCAAAAGTTTGATATCACAAAATGTCTGTCATTAACAATTTCTTCTTATAATTGGGCTTCATTTAGTCCCTGAAACATATATCTAGATGTCTAATATTATCTATTTATCTCTACTACTTAGTTGGAAAAGGGATGATTATATTATTTTTACTTGTTATAAAATCTGTGGTCTTTGAGGGCTGGGGATTTAGCTCGGCGGCAAAGAGCTTGCCTGGCAAGCGCAAGGTCGTGAGTTTGGTTCCCGGTACCAGAGAAAAACCAAAAAACAAACAAACAAAACAAACAAACAAACAAACAAAAATCTGTGGTCTTTGTATTTCTAAACTGTCCCAGGGCTGATTGTTTTTATATTATGCACACTACACTTATTTGTATTGAGTAATGCACAATCTTTAATATTTTATGCATCACATTTATGAAATCATATCCAAATGATATAAACTTCACAGTATATTCAAGTGAAATTACATATGCATATCTTTTGAAAGTAAGCAAACGTAATTTAAATGATTCTTGTTGGCATCCATTCTTACAGTACTGTTGGGGAATGTAAGTTTTGTCACAAATTTTTCTCTTTCCTGCCTTAAGGCAGTTAGTTATCCTATTCTTGGTGACATTATGTTTGTTTCATGGACCCTCTTTAAGAGTTTTCTCTTGAGAATCTAGAGTATTTATCCTATGCTGATTTTCTGTTATTTCCACCTTCAATAATAGCTTTTTATACACATCTTCATTCACCCAGTATGTGGTAAATGTTTTGAGGAAAATTCTTACACTTCTCTTGTATTGGACGGTTTTTGCCATACATGCTCAGTAAAGAGTTGTGGAAATGTTGTTAACTGTATGACAATGAAGAATATAAAACCCTTTGGATGAAAGGCTGAAATTAAAGTATGTATCTGGGTGCAGATTTACACTGTTCTTTTAAAATGCTGAGAACATCTTTGATTTTACTGGGTTTCAGAAAGTTCAGGATGATGGAAGGCTATGACTATTATAAAATATTGTATTAGACTTTTTGTCATTAAATAAATGTTCTCCACCTATACACATTTTTATAAATTATTTTCAGTTTATGAATCAATTATTTCTTAAATCTCCACTTTAAATCAGACATTTTATAATCTAGTAAATGAATAATTTATAGAAAGCTAACCTAGTTGTATAAATGTGTGAGAACATGTCTTTAAGCATCCCTATTTATTTTTTATTGTATTACAAGAAATAGTCCAGTATTACTCCATAAGACGATAATTTTTGTTTTGTGGACAATGTTTTCTAGTTTTCAGAATTGACATGACAAAAGTATAATGCATATTTATTAAATTAAGCTGCAATATTATATATTAACATACTAGTCACTGCAAAATTTCATATTTAGATTCCACTCTAGAGGCTATATGTAGTATACCATCTTAATAGACACAGTAGATTTTTTAAATAAATATTTTATTTCATAATTTGAAATTGTTTGAGCCACAAAATCATTGCACTCTATGTTAATGTGTCAGTGATCTGTGTCTGTCCAGGCTTATTTACTCACTGGGAGAAAGAAAGATGGCACGTAGAAATAATTATTTTTTCTCCACATTTGTTTAGTCCCAAGTGAAGAATTACAAATTCAAATTAAAAATAACTTAGACAATGGTATTTTCTTAAATCAGAAATAAATTGCTGTTTTTAGTGTACTACTATATTCAGGTAATTTAATTGCTCATATATGATATTCATCTCTTGTGTACAGAATATGTCATATATAGATAAGAAAATCCTGTGGTTATTGTGGACATTGCTGCTTTTGAAGCCCTGAGTCTTCTTTCAGTATATTTTTATTAATTTTAAAAATAGAAATATAACAAACTTATAACTCAATTTACTCTTGATATCCTAGAGTATATCTCTTGATATGCTCTAGATAGGCAAAAAGATCATGCTTTCGCTTTCGATTGAGTGGGAAAGCAGAAACTTGTAATTACGCAGAACCACACCCTTCATATAAAATGCATATTCTACAGTCCCTACATACAGATCCTAAAGCATACATGACACCAATTGGATTAGATGAGACAAGTCATTCTCAGCTTATCCAATAGGTGGAGATGACCACGGTAAAATGTGAACTACATTTATGCACCTAAAATCTTCGTCTGCCTGTCCTTCGTCATTACCAAAGGGGATTAGGGATGGGTGAACCCAGCCATGTTTTGGGTTCATCAAACATCTTGAACTACTTTCCCAATGTTCTGGGTTAGGCAAAACCCAAAATGTGTTTTGCCAAGCACATTTTCTCTTAATTCTTAAACCCAGGAGTATTTTAAGGTAAATTTAATCCATATGCTTCTGATTCATTTACACTAAACTCATCAAAATGTTCTGTCTTAAGAGTTATTTGATGTGCAAGAAGCTTTCTGAATATTTTATAAGCCCTTTAAAGTCCTGTGCATTGACTTTTTACGTTCAGCTGGGCCAAGACTATGAGAACTCAAACCTCAAACTGACCAAGTTTGGTGACAGTCTAAAACATCAAGGTTCATTCAAGTTTAAACTTGATTACACATAGTTCAACCCTTGGTAAGAATATATGTTAACATTATTTTTTTTTCAGAATGTAGATTGTGTAACACAATGAGTGGTGAACAAAATGCAAAATAGGGCATGGAAATATAAAGAAGCCAAGTGACAAATAATTCAAAGCAGATTGAATGTCTGTTCTTTAGCAAGAACCATGCATGAGCTAACATAATGGAGGATGACACTGCATCTGTTTTCATTTTTGTTTCTTTTGGGAGGACTTTCTTCTTTTTTGGACTGTATTTGAATTTTTCTGCAAGTTCTCTCCTATTTGTATTTTTTGGGTGGTTACAGCGCTTATAGCTAGCATTGCAGTGCTAATGCTAAATAGAAGAAAATAATGTCTAATGTCATACATAAAGGATAGGATTTTGTTATAAAAAAGCTATAGTGAATCACTCACTTCATTTCCTAAGATATCATCATACCATTATAGCTACTCAGTCTTTGCAAAGGAATAGTGATTAGCATTATTTAATAGCTAGATTCACTATTACATTTGGTATTTATTTCACAAAATCAAATTGACTATTAAAGTACTAGCTCTTGTAAATTTGGATTAGATAATACTTATTAAAATTTGCAACAAATGATATTTTGTTGATTATAGATAGCTAAGTTTATTTTTTCTCTTTCATAATTTCTTCTACATGATTCAGAAGACCTGGCTATATTTAAAACATAATCATCATTAGGAATTTATCAGTGTAAATAAAAAAATCCTGAATAGTAATCCAGAATAAGAGAAAGTAGTAAAAAAAAACTATCATAAAAGAATATTCATCACACACTAAAAAGCTAAAATCTTGTTTTAACTTTTCAGTTACAAAAATTTCTAAAAACCAGACCCAGACATTGAATAAAGTTAAATAAACATCAATAATAATTTTAGCATAAGTTTTGACAGTTCCACATGAAAAAGTTTGTTTTTCCTACTGTTGTTGGCTTTAAAAGCATTGTAGTGGCTTTTAATTTTCTGTTGTAATAAGACACAAATGATAATAAATATCTTTAAAACCATTATCTCAGTTACCCTATATTCTCTTTCAGCACTTTCCCAGGAATGTCGAGGACTGACAGAGATGGAACAGTTCAGTGCAGAGGCTGAGGTGTGAACAATGTTGCAATGAAATTAACTAAAATGACACACTTGGATATTTTCTAATATTTGTCTTTTCATTTTCTTTACATGCCAAATTCTATTTTAAAATGGCATTCTAGGATTAGAGTTTTTAAGAGTTTGAACTTTGGAATTAATACATTTTAATTTTTCACCCTTGCTAGTCGGTTACCGTTAAAAGTTACTTGGCCTTTCTTTAACCCCAACTTTCTCCTTTGAAAAGGAGAACAGTAATAGAAGACTTTTTAAATTACTGAAAGTGAATATATACAGTATCATGGTTTGAATGCTTCTCTCAAATTTAATCTGTTGAAAACTTGATTCGTAGCTCAAATCCCCTCCATATTTTGGATATGCCTTGCCTGTCAGTCCCCACAATTGTGCAAACCAAAACTTGAAATCTCTCTGTTTCTGTCTCTATTGCCCGCTCCTCTCCTCCCCGCCTTTCCCTCCCTTTTTCTCTCCTCTCTTCTCCTCCCTGCTCCTTATCCTTCCTCTCCTCCTTCCTCTCTCCCCCTCCTCTTCCTTCTCTCTCCCTTTGAACTGCACACTGAGATGCATTCCCATCCACTGTTTAAAATGTTTTGAGAGGGAGTCTTGCTAAGTTCCTAAATTGCCCAGGCTTGCTTGGCTCAAGCTTCCAACCTCCTGCCTCAGTCTCCCATAGTGCTTGGATCACAGGTGTGTGCCACCATGCCCACCTGTAATCTTTGTCTCTCTCTCGCTCTCCTTTTTCATTTTTCTGTTTCTCTGCTTGAGTCTTAATATAAGATTCATGTATAGATTCACTCAGCCAATACTTACCATGGTTTTCCTGTTTTTGAAGCAGAATTCTAGATATCAAAGAATCTGTAGAGAGTAAGTTGGATATTGTCTCTATCATCATTGGACTGATAAAGGTCATTTCTTTATTTTTATGTAAGTAGTTACAATAGCATGATAGCATTTTAAAGCAGAAGTGCAGGAAATATAATTTTGTTTTGATATTACTTTTTTGAGTGTACATATAAAATACATATCTTTTTCTAGTGAAATTAGACCTATACTTTAATACAGTGATTAATTTTTATATTTTTTCTGCGAATTTAGAGACAATGTTAACAACTGTTAACAAGTTAAGAGCTTGTTAAAAATCTACTAGTAAAAACACTAATATAGACAATTTTAGGTGAAAAAATATTTAAAAATTTAAACTTCCTGAGTTCAGTGTATTTATTGGATAAGTATTTTTTGAGTTCTATTTATAGGACACAGGTAATAAGTCAGGAGTTAGCCTGGATTTTGATAAGATGTTAATCAGATTTTTAAAGTAAGAGCTTTCTTCAATTGCATATTAAAGTGCTTTCTTGCTGAACTGGATCAACATAAGATAAAGTATATGCATATTTTCACTTTCAAAACAATACTTTGGGTAACTACAAAAGCATTTTCATTATAGATGTCAATTTCTTTTATTTTAAAGTGAAAAATAAAAACTATTAAAATGATACAGAATTTCAAAACAAGATGATAGGAAATCAATGATGGTTTTTATATTTATATTGTTATCTTCAAAGTAGTTGTTCAGATTACCAGATATAGGCATGCAAAATTGATCAAAAAAAAATAAGCATTAACTATTTCTTTCAAAAAACCAATAGAATTTAGTAGTACAATTATCTTAACTATAAACCCAAAAGTTACAATATATATTGTAAAAGGGAAATAAACTGCTGAATAGATATCAAATTAAAATTTTTTTCCTTTAATTGTTTCTTTAAACATATCCTTTAAATTATCCTGAATGGAAAGAAAATGTAATTGGAGACTTCCCAGTTTCTCAGATCTTAATAATCTTGGAGGTTGAAACAAGTGCTGTGTTATGAATATTTATTTTTTATTTTTTTATTTTTTGTTTTTTTCTCCAGTACCGGGAACTGAACTCACGACCTTGCACTTGCCAGGCAGGTGCTTTGCCACTGAGCTAAATCCTCAGCCCCAATATTTATTTTTTAGAAAAAGAAATTCCCAAACGTCAACAGATTTTTGGGAGGAATAATAAGTAAATAAACTTTTATGTACTTTAGGATTGTCTTTGTATAATCAAATGTTTTAAATGTTACGTTATGGAAATGTTGCTAGTGCATTTTTGTATCATTAAAATTATTGCCATTGCAGATCTCACAAGAAAGAACTACCATGAATGATCTGTTGGTACACCAGAAAATCTTGAAAATTATTATTATTTTTTTTTTACTTTTGTAACCAATTTTATAATAGCCATTTCAATACTTATAACTACTCATTTTTATATTTAAACATATAAGGACAAATGCTATAAGTTAATTTTACCATAATTCATGTAGAGATCCATAGGTCTTCTGAATTTATTACGCTATAATTATTTCAGTTTATATCTGAATTATGATGGGCCCATTCCTTGATTGTGTAAACTCTCCAATGCCACACAGTTTTCTCTGCTTAACCTAGTTTTATCATTTGAAATTGTCATTGCTCTTAAATTAATAATGCTGAAATTCTTACTAATTCTCAAGAAAATTGTAACTTAAAGAATTAAAAAGACTCAAAATCTCAAAATGCCTCATTTAAATGTAACATGATTTTCAAAAACTAAAATGATTCTGTAAATTACTTTCTTTCAGATCGTTGTCTTCATTGATATGCCCAAACAAGTAAAATACTGACAAACTGTCAAATAATATACCATTATGGAATTTAAAAAAAAGGGAAAAACATCTTGAAGGACAATCTGTAAGCAGTTAGAAGACAAGAGAATCTTGATCTCTCAGCAACTTGGTCCATAATGAACACAGCATGCCAGACCATAATAATGGACTTGTTTGATAGAGTTACAAAACTAACTGGATGAGGACGGTACACCGACGTCATGTAGTCAGTCTCCAGTGAAGCATTTGAAACAGTGGATCAAGAACTTTTACTTAGAAATTAATTATAATTACCTTGGATGAGAACAGAGTCACAGCGATGGGGAACTGGCTGAAAGATCATAAACAAAAATAATAATTGGCAATGTACCCAAATGAAGGAAAACTGGGGCAGGGTTTTCAGTTTTTACACTAGTCAGAGATTTATAAAGCTTTCTTGGTTGTTACAGAATATTTTCCTCAATAATTTTGAGGTATAAGTGTTTTCAGGGGTACCATAGTATAACAATAAAAAGAGACTTAGATGTAGGATTTCATATAAATTAATATTTAATTTAGAATGTATGAGTTTGATTTAAATCAAACTTTGCAAATGACTGTTATGAGAAAAGTATGCATGTATAACACTCAGGCAATGACTAGTATCTTAAAAGAAAGACTTAATATTCTCTAGGTCTTGCTACTTATGCATCTCACTTACCTAGCAAGATAATTTCAATAGCATTCATATTAGAAACATATCAAAGAAATAAACTACATTTCCCCCTTTTATAAATTTATGATTATACCTTATTTGTCCACATTAAATAGATTTCATAATAACAATTTAAAAGCATTCTGTATAACAGAATAAAGACAATATAATACAGTTCTTAGCAGGTAGGAAGCTAAGAGAAATAGCTCTGAACTCTATAGTCTTTACTGAAGAGAAAAACGATCTATAGATATACAATGAAATATGGAGAGTTTCTCCAAACTGGACTGCAAGATATTTTAGCAGTTACACAATGTTTTAAACTTATGTATACTAGGGAAAATAAGTAATTACATTCATGACAAATATTTCTTAAAACATTTAATTGAAAAAATAAGTCATCTCAAAAAATACTAAGTGGAAAGGGGTACAGTGTTATAAATGTGCCAAACTTCAAGTTATTGATACATGAAACACAGATGTCACTAAATGACACGTCCCAACTATTTTCCTCTTCTAATTTTTAAACATTAACAGAAAAAATTGTACCAAATCTAAAATAGTAGGAATATATCACTATTTAGTGTCTTAAATAATGAGTAAATTTACTGCTCCAAACTCAATTGTTACCTGAATTGGTATTCTGCTTCAAGATTCTACAGCAATTTACTTTTTATTCATAAAGGCTAAAAGGATAGAATTACAAGATGTGTTGTGGCTGGAGAAACATGCACTGGCTGAGGAAAGGCGTATTTTGAAATATTTCATCCAAGCAGAAGCAATGAAAATTTTTGGTTTGCCCAACAGCCTCCCAAGCGTGAAGGTGGGATTTACATCACTGATTGTACTAAAAAGTCACCCTGAGGAGCATGGAGGCAACATTTAAGAGAGTATCCTCAGAGGAGAGAGTAAGTGACCTTTTGTGCCTTTTCCACTTCTATTTACATGATTTTGTTGTCCTCATAATCACTGTTTTGGAGAACAATTTATTGGCAGCCTGAGTGTTTTTAGTCATGACCTTGGGAGCTGTTGGGCTGCATTCAGTGAGAGCTCAGCCGTCATCTGCAAGCGTGGTGAAATTTGGAAATGGCATGCCATTGAATCCTATCCTTCCCTGGAGCATTTCTACTTGTAGAGGCAGCTTTTGGAGATGAATAACTCATTTTACAAGTGGATTAGTAATAATGACCCTACCTACATCTTCTGCTTCACCAGAATTCTGTTTGAGTAGCATTACAACCCTTCTTACTACCTCTGTCCGAAATACTAGCATGTGTTCATTGATCCTTTTCTTTCGCTTAGGATATTTTTCCTAAGTGTCTACCCTGCTAATTGTACTGCAAGGAAATAATGAAAAGATGCCACTAAAGAACTAATCAGGGAAATGCACGCTATGGTCTGAATGTCTGTTCCTCTCCAATTTTGTATGCTGAAATCCTATTTCCTGAAGTGGAATTTTTGGGGAGGTGATTAGGTCATGAGAGTAGATCACTCATGAATGGGATTAGTGGTTACCATGGTGGAATGCTTGTTCTCTAAAGCTTGGTCTTCGTGGTAGCAGTACCGGGAGGCAGGTGAACCTTCAAGGGGCAAGGCTAAGTGAGAAGTACTTGGGTCACTGGGGCTGGACCATCAAAGGTCTCAAAGTTCTCCAGTCTCTGTCTCGGTTTCTCTCTGCTTTCTGGCTACTGATGTGATGCTTGCTTTGACATCACCATGATGTATCGCCCTAATCAGTTGCCTAAAAATACGCCCCACACCCCCTCTTATCACACCTCTAAATTGGACTTGCAACTTCCAAACTGTGAAGTAAATAAATATTTTCACTTTATAACTTAATAGTCTAATGCATTTTGTTGCAGTAATATAAATCTATCACAGTACCTTTATAAAAGAGTCCTACAGATAGGCCCCTGGTCCCTTTTACCACCAAGTAAGAGAGTACCATCTGTGAGGCAGAAAGCAGATTTTCACCAGAAAATCAATCAGCTGACACCTTGGTCTGCACTGTCAAGTGTCCAGAATTTTGTGAGTTAAAAATTTCAGTTGTTTAAACTATTGTTTAGACTACCCAGTTTGAGACATTTTGTTATAGCAGCCCAAACAGTTAGTAATTATAATAAAATAATTTTTCTGATTAGACTATATAGATGTTTAGGAATTCTATTGGAGGAACACTAAACCTAACCTTGTTAATAATCATAGGGATAATGGTGAATTATATGTTTGAACCAAATATATCTCAGACAGTTAGTGTGTGTGTAGGATATAAAATGTAGGTTAAGCATACAGCCTATCTGAAAGAAGGATAGTACAGAATATGCAGTTAGGAATTATTCAGCTCTCATTATCTGAAAGGGAGATAATGAGGGATGAGACAGAAAAGCACTGTACCTATTTGTTTTACACTGCTATAATAGAATATCTGAGACTGGTTAGTTGATATTAAACATAAATTTATTAGCTTATAGTTTTGGAGACTGGGAATAAAATGATACATCTGAAGAGGGACTTCTTGCTGTGCCTTGCCCCAGCAGTACATGAGAAGGCAAGAGGGAAATAGGGTTGTACCAGTGTCCCCTATGAAGGTGAAACTCTCATGGTCTAGGTACCTCTTAAAGGTCCCATTTCTGAAATTTGGGATATTACTCTAGCAGGATACCAACACAATACCAGAGCTAGAATAATTTTTAAAGGGCATCTACAGGGGTATATTTTATAATTTACTTTTATTATTCAGCTTTGTAGCTAAATATCCAAGTGGGCTATTAAGATGTCATTTTCCAAAATAAAACACAAATGTGATAACAAGTAAGAAGAGAAAACCCCGTTTATTCTGACCTGTGTTTATGTAAGTGTGGTTAAGTGTGTGTGAACACCTACATACAAAATGGGTTTGGATAGATTTTCTCATAAGGAAAATTTATTAAAAATAGATTTAAAGTATTTATTTTGGGTAATGGGTAACAATTGTTTTATTTTTGATAGTTGAAATAGTATTAATTGTCATGAAAGTAAATAAAAACATGGATGAATAAGAAACATACAGACACCTTCAATGTCTTTAATCAATGTGTTGTTTTTGTTCCATTCTCAGACACTTAATAGGGAAGTTGAAGAACATGCATATACATATGAGATTCTTTTTTTCCCTCAGACAATAACAAATTATAGAATGTCATAGTGCTGACAGCAGGAAGAAAAGGTAAGGAAGTCAAAGTTATGAATGAAGTTTTATTTGTATTCTATGTAATTTGTATTGTATGTAATTTATTTGTATTCTATTCTTTATTAGTGTGTGTGTGTGTGCATGTGTGTGTGTGTGTGTGTGTGTGTGCACGTGCCATGGAAAAATGAGTTAGAGAGACTTTAGTAGACATATTGTTCTTAATAGCATAAATTGCTATAAGCAATAGACACAGTCCTGTAAATATGAAGACCATTCTTTTTTTGATCACTGGCATGTGGCTGTGTATATAGAAATCTCATACAAGTGAAGCAATCAGTCCATCAATTGGTTATTTTATTTACTTAAAATCAGAAGAGTTAGTATGACTGATTCCCTCTCCTTGGATGTTTGGACATTACATATATAACCCAGATGTCAGCTGGGGCTACTTTGGTCCCCTTGAGAGATCTAGGTAAGATTGGTTTGAATCATGATACCCACCCTGCAGACAGCCAAAACCCTTTTCAAAATATTAGTGAAATCCAGGTAGCTTGAGTTCTGATGGTTACTTTTTCTCCAGCTTCCTCTTTCTGCATTTTCTTGTTTGTCTTTTGTATGCAGTACATTATTTCAGATTCAGACTTTAAAATTCAAAGAAAAGTTTCACAAAGCCAAAATGTAGTTCACTCACATAAAGCATTCATCAGTGCAGGGAACATCTTGAAAGATTAGGACAAGAGGATTTACAGGAGAGATGCATTTACCTTGCTGCAGAGCAACACACCCCAAACACAAAATTTTACATTTAGTGTGAGGTCACTCAAACTCTTCCTGCTATTCCCGCTATCCTTCTGCATCATTTCCATTGGTCCAGAAGGCCCACTGGAAGTGTGCTGTGGCATACATTAGTGCATTTGTTAACTGTACTTCATGTAATAAATTTTTTTTTTCAGGTACAGGAATTGAACTCATGACCTCACACTTCCCAGGCAGGTGCTATGCCGCTGAGCTAAATCCCCAGCCCCACGTAATAAATTAAATATATTTAATCACCGCCCAAGATGTAGATCATAACACTTTGTAAAAGCAACAATTGAAAATCATAAGTTTACTTGTATAAGAACATGATTAGACTGATGGGGATGATTCATGCAGTATGAAAATGGGCACTCATTTAAAGTAACTGAAAATCTGTCCAGCCTTGTAGTGGTTCATTGATTATGTCAACTTGAGAAGTTTAGAAGCATAAATAAACTTGGTTCAGCAATTGGCCCAGCAATTCTACACCCTAGGGTGTAGAGGAGCCACCCTAGGGTGTAGAGGAGCCACCCTAGGGTGGATCATCACCTAGATAATATAAAAGGGAAATGAAGAAGGACAGAGGTACTTCCACTCCTTTTGGAGAAGCTCCAGTCTTCACCTTCAGCTTGGACTTGTCTCCTGGCTTCTAGTGCAGACTCTTCGGCTTCCACCTTGGATCCTTCAGCTTTCCATCGCGGACTCATCGGCCTCCTGGTACGGACTTGCATGGAACTCTGCAGTGAACTCCAGACCCTAGACTGATTCCTTCGGTCTTCAGCGTGCAGACACCCTCTGCACATTTCCCCATACAACTCTCTGGCTGACCATCGTAAGCCAATCTTGTAATTTCTTATGATTTGTATATCTTGTGTTATATCTGTTTCTCCAGTAAAACTCTGACTGATACAAGCCTTAAAAGAAAAAATCCTAAAATAGATGATGTAGTCACAAAAATCAAAATGCAAAATGATGAGTGTAGCAAGCTCCCAGTTCTGGAAATATATATTTTGAAATGAAAATGTATTAAAAATTGTTATAGTTGTTCTTTTTAGGGAAAGGTATTTAGTTAAAAAAAATGACTTACACTTTCAATTTTATACTGAGTATTGTTTAATTTAATTTAATTTAAATCTTTTAATGAATTAATAATACATGAGTAAATTTAAATGAATGTCATTACCTCTTTTAGGATAGTTCTCTCATGGTTATCACAGAAATAGTCAATATTAGAAAAAATCAAAATGACAGCATATTTCTTTTTAATTTTAAAAATAAAAGAAGGAAAACATTAACAAACAGATAACCATTTACAAAATAGCAAAAGAACAATACAAACAATACAATACAGAGTTACAAAAAAAGTGGTAGGAAATTAGCAATGCTTGTTATATTACATATTGATATCTTCAAAGTGGTTTCTCAAGAAAACAAGTGGAGACATGCAATATTGATCAATCAAGGAATCATTAACTGTATCTTTCAGCAAAGAAATAGAAGACAGTAGTTCAACTATGTTAACTATCCTGTATATACATACATACAAAACTTCTCCTTTCCCTTCTCTTTTCCCACATCCCAGTTGCCCTTTACCCTTGAGCATTTTCCTTTCATTTCACAATGTCTATCATACCTCCTAGTTTTTATTCACTCTTTCAGGTTTTACACTAGTGAGACAATGTGGT
>NW_004955446.1:17976680-17984666 GCF_000276665.1 Chinchilla lanigera | reverse complement strand
TTTTATTTCTCCATTGAATTTGAGGGATAGTTTGGCAGGGTACCTCAGTCTTGGTTGGAAGCTGTTTTGTCTCAGGACCTGTAATACTTTGCTCCAAGCTCTTTTCGATTGGATGGTTTGTGTTGAGAAGTCTGCTGTGATTCTGATGGGCTTTCCTTTGTAGATAATCTCTTTTCTCTAACAGTTTTTAATGTTCTGTTCTTTTGCTGGAGATCTGGGAACTTGACTATTATATGTCTGAGTATAGTTTTATTTTGGTTGTGGTTGGTTGGAGTTGTATATTCCTCATTTACCTGTATATCAGGTTCTGTTTCCATACTTCAGAAATTTTCTGCTATTATTTCTGCAAATATTCTTTTTATGTCAGTTATGTTGCCTTCTGATGTTTCATTGACTCCTATTAATCGTACATTATTCCTTTTTGCCTTGTCTTGCAGCTGTTCAATTGATATTTTCTGGTTCCTTGTTGATTTTAAGAGATCCTTTCTTTCATATTCACTAGCTGCCATGCTGTCTTCAAAATCTGAAATTCTATCTTCAGCTTCATTCAAGCGGCTTTGGCAGCTTTAAGTGGAAGCTTTGATTTCCTGGAAGTGTCTTTGAATCTGGTTCATGTGTTCTAAGTCATTTTTACAATTTTCATTTAGTGTTTCCATCCATTGCCTATGTTCTCCTATTTTCTTATATGTTTCCTCTTCAGATATTCTGAGCATTTCCTTCATTATTATTGTCATTTCTTTTTTTGCCTGAGAGATTATTTCTGATCTCATCTCTTCTATGGCCTTATGGAATTGTTTCTTTACTTCCATTGCTACCATTTCAGCTATTTCAGGCATGTGTTTACCAAGTTCTCCTATGTCGATGTCTCCTGGACTTGTTCTGAGTGGGGTGGAGTTCTGGGATTGTGTTTTAGTCCTTTGTCTTGTCATGTTTGATACCAGATGCAGAAAGCTCAGTTTCCCCCTTCAGTGGCTGCACAGCAAAGGCTGCTAGTGTCCCTAACTTTCCTGTTGGTCAGGTTTGCCCCTCAGTGTCTGCTGAGATGCACTAATTAGTCTGGGGTTTTCTGGTAGTTGCTGAAGTGTATCTGTTTATCCGAGGTCTCAGACATGGGCATTGGTTTCAGCTGATGGCAGACAGTCTGATCCAGCATCCCCTTGCAGTTCAGGGCACTTGTATGGTCCAGACTCAGGTTGCACTGATGGGACAATCCTGGTCCAGTAGACCTGTATCCCCAGGCAGTTCAGGGTACAGGAAAAACCCAGACACGAACTGCAGGGTCAACGGTTTGTGGACCACCTGATTCTGTGTCTCCAGTCAGTTCAGGATGTGTACAGGAGCCAGATGGGGGCCTCACTGACAGCAGTCACAGACTGTCCCTGTCTGTGACCTCCAGGAGGTCAGGGCACAAATAAAGCACAAACTCAAACCGTGGTACCAGCAGCTCATGGGGCACCCATTCACTCGGCGCAGGGCATGCATAGGGAGGACCCACATGCAAACCCCGGTGAGCAGTCCCCAGGTCTTCTAAGTGAGGAGCTCTTGTCTGCCGTGGGTTCACAGAGACTGTAAAGGCTGCGGAGTCCCGGGTCACTAGGTCTGCCCCCAGGAAGTAGGTGGGAAATACCTGGCTCTCTCTGCAGCTTTCAGCTGGGAACCATGGTGGCAGCAGGTTGCAGCCTGCCTGGTTCTGCTTCTCTAGTCATTTCAGAATGTGAACAGGAGCCAGACCTGGGCCACTCAAACAGCAACCACAAACTGCCCATGCCTGTGACCTCCAGGGGGTTGGGTGCAAGTAAACCACAGACTTAAACTGTGGTACCAGCAGCTCTTGGTGCAGGGCATGCGCAGGGAGGGCCCACACGTGAACCTTGGTGAGAGCAGTCCACAGGCCTTCTGAGTGAGTAACTCCTGTCTGCCGCAGGTGGAGTTAGCATATTTCTTCCCCCTTCATTCATTATGAGCTCTAGCCATCCTGGCTGTCCTCCTGCCTGGTTGATATGTCAATTTCATTCCAAACCAAAACCTTTGCATTTGCTAGTTTTTCTGCTTATTTTGCAATTCTCTTCTCTAGATGCCTTATTTCATTTGCATTTCTGCTCAAGTTTCATATCAAAGATGCCTTCTGTGACCATCCTATTTACCATAAACTCCCTGTTCCACGTGGCCATCCTAGATCACAGCCCAATCGCTATCTATTCTTTACAGCACTTACCACACCTTGAAATTATAATGTGTCTTTCTCTTGGAACTTTCACTTTATGAGACAATGGCTTTATGTGCTTTTTTTTGCTACAATTTCAATATCTAAGAGTAAGCATTCAGTCAATTGATGTATGAGTTAAGAAATGAAAGAATGAATAAATAAGTGTTGATGTGCCTTCTGGGTCTCATTTTCTGTAAACTATTTATCAAGAATAGTTTTGCTTTTAAGAGAAATTCATGTGTCAAATCTCAGATGCTGCATTTATTTGTTTTGACTATTTGTTGCCTTTTCCACATCATTTATAACAGTGACTCCCAACCTGACTGTGGAAGACAATTTTTTCAAGGACAGGAATTTGAGGGGAGAGATGCAGGGAGGAATGGTTTCTGGATTAGATGGTGGTGAGGAACTCACAGCCTAGGTTCCTTGCATGTGTAGTTCACAATTGGTTCAGACTGCTGTATCTCATGCTGTCGCTGACAGAAAGTGGAGCTCTGGCGGTAATGCATGCAAGCCATGGGGAACAGCTGTAAAAATAGAAGAAGCTTCACTTGCTTACCAGCTGCTCACCTGCTGCTGGGTGCAGAGCTTCTAAGAGAAACCTTCTAAGAGGTTTCTAAGAGGTCTGGTAACAGTCAGGGGAGGGTAAAGGGTTGGGGCTGGGGTGGGGACTTGATTTATGACTCAAAATTCAGAGTAGGATTTGATAAATGTACTAAAAATAAAAATAATAATTCCAAAAACTTTAAATCATTACTTAGTATTAAATACACATTATTGTATGTAATCCTCTCAATAATCTTCTCAGGTGTAGTCTATTATGATGTTCACCTTACAGAGAGGAGACATGCAAGTCCAGCTCAGTAGCTGCTGACTTTGGATTTCCAGTGGATCATGCTATTCTCATACACGTCTCTGCAGATTATTCTACTTAAATAAGGGTATGCTTTTTGCACCATAGGGTAAAGAATAACACAAATTTCTAAAGATTTTGACAGAAATAGTAAGACATGATCAACTGAATTACAGACGTGTGCTCTAAAACATATCATTTCTGTTTTTCTCACACATCTGTGTATGTTTTATGCAAGAGCTAAATTCTGTTTTCTGTGATAATAATTTCTAGCATTAGAGGATACTTTATAGACTTGTCATGGATGGGGGAAACCGTGGTTTTAAGGAAGACATGGACTCTGTGCTCCAGAAGGGACTGCTTGTCCCATCCTCCCTGAACCTATGTCATTCCACTAAAAGCACCTGGGGAATATTCCATGAGTGATCTACAATTACCCTGAAGTAGTCTCCTTTCCCTTAGAATGAAGTCCCTTTGGTTCCCCTGAGTTAACACCAGAAACAACAACCTCTTAAGGCTTCCCCCATGTGCAGATTCTTAGTCACATAAGCTTTCTGTGTCCTTCCCTCTGACCCAATCCTCACTCCTCCCCAGTCTCTGAATCCTGCCATTGAACCTACAAGGTCATATAGTCTGGTGCCAGAAAAATTTATTATCTTTTTAAGTGTTTTTACAAAAAATTGTCTCCTCTTTTTTGCACTAACTGAATCCTCCCTGAAATATGGAAAAGTAGTTCTCCTCCCCTTTGTACTGTACATCATCGGACCTGGAATAGGGTGAGTTCTCTGGCAAGAGGAAGAATCGCCTGCCTCTCCATCTACTCCAAAAGAAGTCTGTGTCTACTTTGCAGCAACTGTAAATATGTCCCCATGCCTCACAAAAAGGACTTTACTAAGCGTATTAGGTTAAAGATCTTGAAATTCGAAAGTGATGCCGGGTTATCTAACTTGGTGAGCTCATTCCAACTATAAGGGTTCTAATAAGAGGGAGGCAGCAATGTCAGAACTGGGGAGAGATATCAAGACACAGGTTTGAAGAGGGTCAAAGTGATCATAAGCGGAGGAATCCAAACAAACTAGAAGCTGGAAAGAACAAGAGGACAGATTTTTGCCCCGGAGCCTCCAGAAGGAAAACAACCCTGCTGAAACTTGCCAGAGAAACACATTTCAGACTTGTGACTCCGCAAAACTGAAAAATAACAAAAATGTGTTACTTTAAACCATTAAGTTCATGGTAATTTGTTACAGCAACAATAGGAAAATAATGCAGATGTTCTTCCTGCTCATCTTGTGACTTGCAGACCATGTTCCTCCTTCCTCTTGACCCCCAGCTCCTTTAGGTACCTGCTGTCAGACTCAGCCACCACTGCTCTTCCTTACCGCTGTTACCCACCCGTGTTCTCATTCTGCTCCATTTATTGACTATATTTGCTCACTATTATCTGTCTTTCTCTCCATCATGTTTTAAAAATCAGTTTTGGTGTCCCCTATATCAATATGTGAGTACTTTCTACCTGACTTCTCAATCCTTGACCTTCTTCTCTATTGATCCTTGTCTCTAGCTCATCTCTACTCTTAGGGTCTTACTATAATTCTCATTAGGAATAGCAACATGATTACTTCCAAATGATCAATTTTAAGTCTTACTCTGGACTGTGAAAAGGATTCCCTTCTCATATTTTCTGTTTCACTTCCTCTAGTACCCTCATTCGTACATCCATCAGGCTTAGTTTATTGACCTGGCTACTTTCTTACTGTCTGTCATCTCTTCATAAGTTCACTTTGGCTTCATCATTTGAGAATCAATGTCCCATCACCTATCCCATTGTATAAGCCCCCAAGCCCCTTAAGTGTCTCTTTCTCCACTGCACTGGCATGAAGAAAACTAATCCAGGTGAAATCTTAGCCACTGGCTTTTTCCTTCTGACAAGGCATGTTTGTATCAGCATGCAGATGGAATTCGCTTTAGATGTATGACCGCAAATACCTACTGGAATTGTAACACTGCCATTAATTCTACTATATTTTAAAATTTATATTTTTTTTCTATTCTCAATCCATCATTTCTCCTTCATCTCTTTTCACTCATAGCTGATTAACAAAATTCTTGTTTTTCAAATTGAGCCATTGAACAAAAAGTTCCTCACCTAACAAGCACTAAATCTACCAAGTGCTTTCATTGTCTGTATAAAATCATCTGCTCTGCGTCACCCACTCCACAGTGAATGAACTCTCTTTTTTCTTATGTAAGGTTAATTATTTTTCTTGTATATTACTCAAGTCTTTTGTTTATGGAATGATCAACTCTCCTCCTCCCTTATACTTACAGGATTCTTGTAAATCTTGTTGTAATAAACATCAGATAAATTTTCAATTCGTTCTTTGTTAGAAGATATTTTAACACAAAAATACACAATAATGTCTTGCAGATGAAAAGTAAAATCCCTTATTGCAGCATCCCCCATTGTCACATTTAGTAAAACTCCTCAAATAATTGTGTATATTGACCATCTCCACCTCCTCCCTATGATGACAAGCATTCACTTCTTTATTCCTGGAACATTTCCACCTGGTTTCCAGGGCATCATATATTCTGGATTTTCTTATGTCTTTGAGCCCGTCTCACGACAGTCCTTTGCTGGATCTTCTGTGTTTTTTTTTTAAATCTCTAAATGCTGTAGTGCTTCACAGATAGGCATCGAGATATTTTCTCCGTTCTGCTGTGAATGTTTTTAAAAAGCAATATTAAATTCATCCTCACAAAATTTTAAATGGTTTTTATGCTTGTTCTATATGTGAGAAAGCTGGGAGTGGGCCTTCAAAGACGCAGAGACCCAAGGCTACAGTGGTACAAGGGGTGGAGTGAGGAACTGAGAAACAACCCTGATTAAAGAGCGCTCAGGCATTTCCGCACCATCCTTGTTTACTGTTCAATTGTCATGCTGGGGCTTTATAATGCCTACAATTAAGACACCTCATTTGGAATACAGATAAAGTAAGGTGAAATTGCAATTTAGTCTGCAATGTCTATCCTTTATGGCTTCTTTCTCACTATTGCTTCCGCTTTAACCTCTGGCTTCATGCACCAAGAGTTCTAACTCTATCAATTTTCTTCTCTTACTACTTTTGCCAGGAGCTTTGAGATAAAGTTGAATACCTTCCTGTGCCAGATTCAGATGTGAGGGTATCCAAGGCCCTGGGAGGCAGGACCAAAACTAGCAGTGGTTGCATATGAAGGCTTTGTTCTTTGGGAATTAATTAACTATTTATCTCATTGGCTATAATATGTATAGCCTACAGACATTTGACTCCTCTACAGCTGTGAGTGCACTGAACAATAAATCCTGTAATTACTTTGTCTGTGTTTAACTTATTTCTGTATAACAATGCAAAAATCCTAAAAGTCTTTTGTGGAAGCAAACCGAGGCAGGTCATTTTTAGTATAACAAAGCCTGTTGTATACAACAAAGTTTTTGGAAAGTCAAGGAGAAATTTCTCTTGCGATTGCCTACAACTGAGTAGTTCTGGGAGAATTTTTTCATTACTTTTCCAGATTCTTGAAACTTTCTCTTTTCTTGGCCTTTTGGGTCACTTTTTAGAAAAACAAACAATAACTTCATGTGCACATGTTCACAATCACTTGTGTGATTTCTTCATCCTCTGATGTGGGACATAAATGATATCAAGATTTACTAGTAGCTTATTGGAGAAGCAGCATTTCTCTTCTCAACTATCATACCTTAAAAGAAGAAAGAATAAAGGTTTGTGTCTGATGATTTCATTCATTCCAGAGTTTTCTGTAAAGTGGGAGCATCAGAAAATATGTCCATTATCATCAAAGAATTTAACGTTTAGTGAAGGCCTATTATTTGTGTTTTACGTACAAACGCTTATTTAACCTGGGTTTGTTTTATGTCTAAGCATTCACAATTTACATCTGCGTAGGAGGTAAAACTGAATAAATTCTACAGAATAAAGTATGTCTTGTACTTTGTAGAATATTAAGTATAGTAGAATCTTTAACTTTTTAATAAGTTCAAGCCATTTCCTGAAACTGGAATATAGAAAATTTTAAACTTTTTCATCATTTTATTCTTTTCTTTCTCTCTCTCTCTCTGTATGTGTGTGAGAGACTGACAGAGAGCAATTACAAAGTGTATCACTGCATCAAGTGATAAATTATGAGGGACATAAGCAAATTGCCTGTTGATTCTTTCTCAATCTGGCACATTAAAATTAACACAAAGAAGATACTGAGATGAATTTAGTAAGTTTAATTTTTTATGAAGCCATTCCTGCCACAAGGAATAAAATTAGCATTTACAAATTTACAGCAAAATAAGCATTTCCCACATTTGTAATGAATTTATTAGTCCGATTACATAAGGACAAGTCAAAATGCCTCCATATAACTATTTTTTATTTAAAAGAGAAAAAAATTAAAATGATACAGAGTTTCAAGACAAGATAACAGATTAACAATGGTTAATATATTATATATTGTTATCTTCAAAGTAGTTGCTCAGATTAAAAGATACAAGCATGAAAGATCAATCAAACAATATAAGCATAAACCATATCTTTTAATAAACTAATAGAAATCAGTAGTATATTTATCTTATATATGTAGTTTTTTTTTGCTTTTCCTCTTGTTCTTTTCTCCTTTCCCCCAATTGTTCTTTACTTTTGAGCAGTTTCTTTCTCTTTCACAATATCTATTGTACCTTTTGGATCTTATTTACTCTTTCATTTTCTTACACTAGGGAGATAATACAATGTTTACACGTGCAAGTGTAATTTATTTCACTTATGAGTATTCTCAAGTTGCATCCATTCACCTATAAAAGCCTTGAGTTTATCCTTCTATATGGCTGAGTAGTACTCCATTCTATAAAAATACCACAGCTTTTTATTTCCAGTATTCAGCT
>NW_004955446.1:17974869-17976580 GCF_000276665.1 Chinchilla lanigera | reverse complement strand
ATCTTCTGGAAAAATACTCAGAAGGGGAATAGCTGGGTTGAATGGGACCTCTAGACCTACTTTGCTGAGGAATCTCCAAACTGATTTTCACAGTGGTTTCACCAGTCTGCATTCCCACCAGCAGTGGAGAAGAGTTCCTATTTCTTCACAGCCTTGGAAGCATTTATTATTGGTTGATTTCTTAATGCTAGCCATTCTTGCTGGGGTGAGGTGGAATCTCAGTGTTGTTTTAATTTGCATTTCTCAAATGACTAACAACGTTGAACATTTTCTCATGTATTTATTTGCCATTTGTATTTCTTTACTTGAGAAGTGTGTATTCATCTCAGCTGCTCATTTTTGGATTGGGTCTTTGAATTTGGGGGGGGGGGCTGATATTTTTTAATTCTTTACATGTTCTGAATAGAAGTCCTTTGTCTGAGGGACAGTCAGCTAAAATTTATTCCCAATTTGTGGGTTTTCTTTTAACTCCGCTGGTGATTTCTTTAGATGTGCAGAAACTTTTCAGTAGGATGAGATCCCAGTTGTTCATTCTTTGAACTGTTTCATATGCAGTTTGGTTTTTTATTTCATGAATTCTCTGCCTACCCCTATGCCTTCAAGGCTTTTATCTACTTTCTCTTCCAATAGATTTAGTGTTTCTGTTTTAATATTGAGATCTGTGATCTATTTTGACTTGAGTTTGGTGCATGGTGATAGACTTAGGTCTATTTTCATTCTTTGGCAGGTGGCAAGCCAATTTTTTCAGCACCATTTATTAAAGAGGCTATCGTTCTTCCAGTGAGTTTGTTTGGCCCCTTTATTAAAGATTAGGTAGCTGAGTGTGTTTGTGTTTGTGGCTGTTTCTTCCAGTCTTTTCCATTGATCCTCAGGTCTGTGTTTTAGCCAGTACCAGGTTGATCTTATTACAGTAGCCTTATAGTATAATTTCACGTCAGGGATTGTGATGCCACCTGATTTGTCCTTATTGCCCAGGATTGCTTTTGCTATTTTGGGTCTCTTCTGGTTCCAGATGAATTTAAGGAATGTCTTCTTGAGATCTGTGAGGTATGCTAATGGTAGTTTATTGGGAATTGTATTGAATCTGTACAACAATTTTGGGAGTATGGCCATTTTCACAATGTTGGTTTTTCCTATCCATGAGCAAGAAATATTGTTCCATTTACTGAAATTTTCTTCAGTCTCTTTCTCACGAGTACTGCAGTTTTCATTAAATGGTCTTTTATTATTTTGTTAGATTGATTGCTAAATATTTCAATTTCTTGGATGTTAGTGTGAAAGGTAAGGTTTTCTTCATTTCTCTCTCAGTCTGTTTGTTGTTTGTGTATAGGAATGCTCTTGATTTTTGGGTGTTGACTTTGTATCCAGGTATACTGCTGAATTTGTTGATTAATTCAAGGAGTCTTCTGGTAGAGTTTTTGGGGTCTTCCATGCAAAGTATCATGTTATCTGAAAATAGTGATAATTTTTACTTCTTTCTTTCCTATCCTTATACATTTTATTTCTCCCTCTTGTCTAATTGCTTTGGCTAATGGTTCCAGAAATACATTGAACAGGAGTTGTGACAGCAGATATCCTTGTCTGCTTCCTGATTTTAAATTGAAAGCTTTCAGTTTTTGTCCATTTAGAATGATGTTGGCTGTTGGATTGTCATAAGTGTCTTTGATCAGGTTGAGGTAAAGACCATCTCTTCCTATTTTCTGTAGAGTTT
>NW_004955446.1:17947464-17973933 GCF_000276665.1 Chinchilla lanigera | reverse complement strand
CCACAAGGGGGATAGCTGGGTTGAATGGGACTTTTAATCCTAGTTTTTTGAGGAATCTCCCCACTGATTTCCACAATGGTTCCATCAGTTTCCACTCCAACCAACAGTGGAGAAGGGTTGCCTTTTCTCCACAGCCTCTCCAGCATTTTCTATTGGTTGATTTCTTGATGATAGCCATTCTTTCTGGGGTAAGATGGAATCTCAGGGTTGTTTTAACTACATCTCTCAAATGACCAATGAAATTGAAAATTTTTTCATATATTTATTTGCAATTTGGATTTCTTCATCTGAGAAGTGTGTATTCATCTCAGATGCCCTTTTTTGGATTGGGTCTTTGAATTTTGGGGGCCTGATTTTTTTCAATTCTTTATATGTTCTTCATAGAAGTCCTTTGTCTTAGGGACAGTTGGCTAAAATTTTGTCCCACTCGGTGGGTTTTCTTTTCATTCTGTTGGTGATTTCTTTTGATATGTAAAACTTTTTAATAAAATGAGGTACCACTTGCTGATTCTTTGAAGTGTTTCCCATGAAGTTTGGGTTTGGCTCATGAACTTTCTGCCTATGACTATATCTTCAAGTTTTCTACCTACTTTCTCTTCCAGTAGGTTTAGTGTTTTTATTTTAGTATTTTTATATTTGACCCACTTTGACTTTAGTTTAGTACATGATGCTAGGCATGGGTCTACTTTTAGTCTTGGGCATGTGGAAAGCCAGTTTTTCCAGCATGATTTATTAAAGAGGCTATGTTTTATCCAGTGAACATGTTTGGTTGCTTGTCAAAGATAAATTGGCTCAGTGTGTTTGTAGTTGTGTCTGCATCTTCTAATCTGTTCCACTGATCCTCAGGTCTGTTTTTTTGCCAGTACCATGCTGATTTTATTACAGTAGCTTTGTAGTATAATTTCAAGTCATGGATTGTGATGCCTCCTGCCTTGCTTTTGTTGCCCAGATTTGCCTTTGCTATTCTATATCTCTTCTGTTTCCAAATGAAGTTTAGAAATGCTTTGGCTATATATGTGAGGTATGCTAATGGTATTTTGGTCAGGATTGCATTAAATCTGTATAACAGTTTTGGGAGCATGGCTATTTTCACAATGTTTTTTCTTCCTATCCATGAGCAAAGGACATCTTTTCATTTTCTGATATCCTCTTCGATCACTTTTATCAGAGTACTGTAACTTTCAATGTGTAGATGTTTTATTTTTCTTTTTTAGATTTAGTCCTAAGTATTTCAATTGTTTGGATGGTATTGTGAAGGGTGTTGCTTCCATCATTTGTCTCTCAGTGAGTTTGCTGTTTGTGTACAGGAATGCTATGGATTTCTGAGTATTGACTTTGTAGCCAACTGAATTGGCTTATTAATTAAGAAGTCTGTTGGTAATTCTAGAAGTTTGTTTGGTAGCTCCATCTAACTATTTTTGAAAATTCCATTTAAAACTCAAAAGATAATTATTTTTTATTAAAGGGAATTATCACAAAGGTGAAACATATCAACTGTTTTTCCTTTTCTAACTTTTTTAGTTTTTAGTTTTTTGGTAGTGGGAATCAAAGTCAGGAACTTGCACTTGGCAAGCAAGGCACTGTGCTGCTGAGCTATATCCCTGACCCCTCAATTGTTTTTCCTAATAGTACTGAGTTTCTTTAGAGAACAGCGCTTTGAAGATAAAAATATGTGATGCATAACCATTGTTAATTTCCTATTATCTTGTTTTGAAATTCTGTACTATTGCTCTTTTCTCTTTAAAACAAAAAAAAAAATAGTTGGCTACTGGAATTTATTAGTTAAATCATAAGTTTGTAAAATGACTAAAAATAAAATTGAAACAAATTCATATCAAATTCTAAGAATCTTAAATGATGAACTTGTCCCTGTGTTACTGTGAAAGATTCCGCGCCCTAATCATCTCACTAGTAAATATTTCTGTTTATTAAGCAGCTTTCATTTACTGAAACATTATTGTGTTTCTGAATTAGATGTAAATCTGTAACTTTGGACAAATTTCTGAACACTTGAGGCTTAGCATTTAATTTTTTCCATCTTCAAAACTGGAATTAATATATTACCAACATTATTTATTGTGAAGTAATATGAACATACATGTAAAGCAGAGGTTGCAAGCATCAGATGCAGCTAAATCTGGTGCACAGACATGTTTTGTGTGGCATGCACAATGCTTCAAAAATAGACTGAGTTAATATGTGAAATCTGGAGAATTTTATATATATAAGTGAAAATTTTTTTATTTCTTTGAAAATTCAGCAAATCTGTCTGTAGAAGGCTATGCTCAAGCATGAAGTAATCAAGTTGATGACCTAGAATTTCAAGTCTTTCGTGACATCTCTGATCCCACAGAACCCAAAGTCCTACTGTGTATTCCGACCTAATCTGATATCTTCAGCTCTTTAACAAAAGTTCCCCAAATGTGTAGTTCATCTATCAGTCCAGCTAGATAATCTCCACCTGGTCCTCAAGCTAATAGGGTTCACCTCTCTACCATCCAGTGAAATTATTCACTGATACCAGTCACTTACTCCTGTGGGGACTAGAAGCGCTCTATCCACTTGCTACTACAAAACCTGACTTCTGATCTCCTCTGATACTCTCTAAATCAAGTGTAACATCTGTGTGACCCCGCTCCCCAAGGCTGTAAGTGTTTGGATAATAGATGCTGTTGGTATCATCTTTCCATTGCCCGCTGTTGCATACTCAGCACCTTAAATGATTTATAGCAAAGAATCCTTTCTTCTAAATGGTTGTGTAGGAAGCTATTTGAACAACCAACTGCTGAATGGAAGCTGTGTCTTGCAGAGAGAAAATTTGCTTTGTAGTTCTTAACACTCATGCTCAGTCCTCTCCACTGGTTGGTTTTTACCTGCCTGGGTCCCTTGACCTCTATGTTGTATAGAGTTTAGCCCAACTATGTCCACACGAAGTTCTCAGGAGATATAGTTTATTGCTACAATATGCTCCATACAAAGATTGAAGCAGAAAGAACTGTCCATTGCACAACTGGGAAAAGATCCAGAGAGAAGGTAACATCCAAAGTGAACACTGAGAGCACAGAGGTTGTGCTAGTGGTGGGAACAGAACAAGGTGGGGCTGTGAGGAGGCTCTTTCAGGTCATGATGTCCCCTTCTAAGTTGACTTAGATTCCTTTTCAAGATTGTAAAAGTCTTTATCCTCATTCATGTTAGGTCCTCATAGTCCTAAATTTAGTTTTACTCTGTTATTATCCAGTCAGTGCTGAGAAAGACTAAGGTAGAGCAGCCTAAGCAAAGACTTGGGGGTTGGAAATTCACAATCAGAGATCTTCAAAATAATAATAGATGACTTTTGGCACAGAAAAACAGAATACATAGTTAGAAATATCTAGTAGGGTCATATTGAAAATCAGCTGAAGTAGGATTATAACTTTATGTCCTGCCTGAGCAACTCAGTGAGACCCCTGTTTAAATTTTTTTTAAAGATCAATTTCCTATTAATGTACTGGACTACATTTTCAAGTCAAATTTTTAAGCAAAAATTTGATTGTTTGATTCATACTGGATGTGTCAGATGCATGACAGCTAAAGATTCAAAAGTGTTCAGTGAAAACAACTTATTAGATGTGTTAAAGCATTCTTCAAATACTTTATGCAATTTGTAGAACATAATTTAGAATTTTAAAATAATTAAAAGTCACATTTAATAGGAAAGTTTGAATGTTAGAGTCTCATGTTATTAAGAGTTTCAGCATTAGTGGCATTAGTTCTATATATGTCTTATAAAATTCAACATTGAATCCATCAAGGATTGCAATCCCAGTGAAAATACCAGGCAGAAATCTTAAAGACATAGGATAAATGTGCACCTATGTTTATAACAATTTGTAGTGGCTGAATCTTGAAAATTACCCAAATGCCCATCTACTGAGGAATGGATGCAAAAAATGTGGTTTTTTTTTTTTAATATAATGGAGTACTACTCAGCCATAAAGAAGGACAAACTGGAGACTTTTATAGGTAAATGAATGTAACTGGAGACCATATTCATAAGTTAAACAAATCAAACCCACAGGTGTTTGTTTGTACTAAACTCAAGATAGATCTCAAGTGGCTCTAGGGCCATTTTTACTATCTTATTTCTTCCATGAGCAAGGAATATCTTTCCATTTTCTGATATCCTCTTCAATCACCTTTTTCAGAGTACTGTAATTTTCATTGTATAGATTTTTTACTTCTTTTATTAGATTGATTCCTAAGTTTTTCATTTCTTTGGGTGCTATTATGAAAGGGTATGGCTTCCCTAATTTCTCCCTGTGTGAGTTTGTTGCTTGTGTATAGGAATGCTATTGATTTTTGTGTGTTGACTTTGTATCCAGCTACACTACTGAATTTGGTTATTAACTCTTCAAGTTTTTTGGTGGAGTTTTTGGGGTCTTCTATGTACAGTATCATGTCATCTGCAAATAATGATAATTTCACCTCTTCCTTTCCTATCTTTATCCTTTTATTTCTAACTTTTGTCTAATTGCTCTGGCTAATGTTTCCAGAAATACATTGAATAAGAGTAGTAATAGTGGACATCCTTGTCTTGTTCCTGTTTGTAGAGTAAAAGATTTCAGTTTTTGACCATTTAGTATGAAGTTAGCTATTGGTTTGTCATAGAAGTTTTTATCAGTTGAGGTAAAGACCATCTATTACAATTTTATACAGGGTTATTTTTTATCGTGAATGAGTTTTAGACTTTATGAAATGCTTTTTCTGCATCTATTAGGTGATCATGTGATTTTTGTCTTTGGTTCTGTTAATATGGTATATTATATTTATTGATTTGCATATGTTGAACCATCCCTGCATCCCTGGAATGAATCCTACTTGGTTATGGTGCATGATCTTCTTGATGATTTGCTGCAGTCTGTTTTCCAGTATTTTATTGAGGATTTTTGCATCTATGTTTGTCAGGGAGATTGGCCTGTAGTTTAGTTTTATGGTTGGGTTCTTCTTCAGTTTTGGAATCAGAGTAATACTTGCTTTTAGAAATTGTTTTGGAAGTATTGATTCCCTTTCAATTTCCTTAGACTTTCAGCATTAGTGGCATTAGTTCTTGTATATAGGTCTTGTAGAATTCAACATTGAATCAGTCAAGGATTGTAATCCCAGTGAAAATACCAGGCAGAAATGTTGAAGACATTTCAGGGTTTTTTTTTCATCATGAATGTGTGTTAGATTTTGTCAAATAGCTTCACTTCATTTATTGATATGATCATGTAGTTTTGCCCTTGATTCTCTTTACTTGGTGTACTACATTTATTGAGTTGTGTATATTGAACCATCATTGCCACCCTGAGATGAAACCTACTTGTTCATGATATTTGATCCTTTTCATGATTTGTTGCATTCTATTTGCCAATAGCTTATTAAGGATTTTTTTCTCTAAATTCATTCAGGAAATCGGCATGTAATTTTTTTTAGGTGTTTCTATCTGATTTTGGATAAAAGTGATACTAGCTTCCAGAAACGGCATTGGATATATATCTTCCTTTATAATTTTGCTGAAAAGTTTGAGGAATATTAATATAGCATCTTTAAAGTTCTTAAAGAATTTAATAGTGAATTCAGTGATGAATCAGGCTCTGAGCTCTTCTTAGTTGGTAGGTTTTTTATTACTGCCTCAATTTTCTTTGCTTGGGTTGTTGAGACTTTTAATGTATTCTTGATTTAGTTTTGGTAATTTATATGAGTCTAAAATCCTGTTTATGTTTTCAAAATTTTTTAATTTATCAAAATGCAATGTTTACTGTGGTTACTGCCATCGGATTTTCAACAGTGTCCACTGTAATTTCTCCTTTTTTGTTTTTAATTACATTGATGTGAGGATAAACTGGTAAATTATTATTATTTACTCAGAGAAGTCTTAAATACACTAAGAGGATGATAAGTATTCATCCAAAAGGTACTAGAGGACACTAAGAAGTCCAGCATAAGGCTAACTGGAATTAGAGAAATTTAGAGAGAAATGAGAAGACATTACACATGAGGTAAAATTTTTATTTATAGAAATCCTAATAAAAAATTTCCAAGTTTAAGAAAATACTTCAACATACAAGTAAGTGAAGCTTACAGAACACCAAGAACAATGAAAAAGTTCACAATGAACATTTTACTCAAATTTTCAGATGTCCCACCAAAAGACAAAGTCATAAAAGCTACCAGAGAAAAGTAAAATATCAGTTCAAAGGGTAAACTCATTAGGATGTAATAATCTGGAAAAACAAACTAAGAGTCATACAGATTAGAAAAAAAAGTAAGGTTGTATGTATTCATGAACAACATGGTTGTCTATGTAGAAAACTAACAAAAGTATAAAATGGCTACTAGATCTAATAGCAAAAACTGAGTTATTTAATTTCCACATATTTGTACATTTTCAATAGCTTTTCTTGATTTCTAGTGTTGTAACAACATGATAAAAAGTTACTCAATAGGATCTTAAGTAGTTAAAAACTTACTGAGATGTCATTTATATCTTTTCTTATGATCTATTTTGGAGAATAGTTCATGTGCTAATAAGAATGTTTCCTATGCTACTATTGGATGGAATGCCCTATGTAATTGAACTTTTCAATCAAAATCTCTGTGATTCAGCATAGTTTTGATACTGTACTTGAAGTAAAACTTGGAATTATTACCTATAATGTCTTCACTGACTGACATCATGGTAAGTAAATTATACGTTTTGTGAAATCTATTTATAAAGTGTCACTTTTACATGTGAGTTTTGTGCATTACTTTGTTAAGAAAGTGGTTCTGTTGTTCAAACACTTGATGAGAAAACAGAAACTAAACAAAGCAAACACAAATATTCAGGCAAGAGCTGCTAAAGGCCAGAGCAGACTTGTGGTGATGCAAAAAAGAAGGAAGCTTCACATAGGAGCTTAATAAACTCACGTCATAATTGTCTCAGAGAATGCACCAGGTGTAACATTCTCCCTGCAGCTATTGCTTGTGCATCCCCATTTACTCAGAAAATTCTGGCCAATCATTACAGAAAATTATTATTCATGCTAAAATCTCTCATTATAAATAGTGTATAAAAACCACTTTCTTCCATTTGAATCATTTGATTGTGGCTGGCCATTTAAATATGTAGGATTATAGGAAGAAAAAATCAGATCTGATGTTTGGGTGACTGAATGGACATTTATCTTTTTATCATCAGATGCCTCACAAAGCTAATAACATGTATGACCACATATAAGGGAAAGGTTGGGGCTGGGGATTTAGCTCAGCAGCACAGTGCCTGTCTGGCAAGTGCAAGGTTGTAAGTTCGATTCCTGGTACCAGGGGGGAAAAAAAAAAAGGGAAAGGTTTACTGTTTTACTCCATCTAGTAAGAAACATCTTCAAAACTTTATAAATGAATAAAATTTTAGCATAATATGCAAAACAAAAAATAAATCTTTCTTATTTATTTCTTTATTTGTCTCAATTATTTCCTCAAACCAAGATACTGTATCTTGATATTAAAAAAAAAAGGCATGGTAGAAAAGTCAAGTTTGTAGTCTCCTGGAAGATCTCTAGTGCATACTCAAGCCTTTATTGTAGATTTCTTTCCTCATTCTAGGCAGTCTGATGAAGGACACCCTTCCTCTTTTCCCGTAACTTTCCACACTACCTACCTCTGTGGCAGGACTAGTTTTTTTGTTCACTGAGAAAACTGTACGACTGAAATCCTACTTGGTGGAACATTTCTGTTTTCTATTTCCTTTTCAGAACAGTACAACATGTACATTTGGTGGTTGGTCGTAAAATTATTGTTTCCTACCTTAAATGAGAAGAGAGGAATGTCAAATATTAAACAATTGTCTGCTCCAAGGTTGACAAAGCAAAATCACATTTAAAAAGCCATTGTTAATGTGACCTTATACCTCCAAATTAGAAGACCATCTACTATACATGAAGATTTCACATTTTTGTAGGCTATAGGTGGTGAATCAAATGGCAAATCATGAATGTCTTTAAGAATTTAATTTCCTTTTGATAATAAAGAACATCATTTGTTGTTCAACTGAGGGGCCTACCTTTCTACTTTTACTTTGATATCACTTATGTATAGAGGTTAAATTGAAAATTGAAATAGTATCTCAACAATAATACTCAAAAATCTCACTTTGCTTAACTGTATCAATAAACTATATGTAGTAGTTGAGAAATTTCAGCAAGATATGTATGTATATATATATACATATAATTGAATATCTTTTTATGTGAGCATTTTTTTTCTGACTTAAAAACTGAGGTATTCTCTAAGGCAAAACAGCGTGGAGAGTGTTTATTTACCAGATGGGAAGGATAAGGAAGCCGGAATCTCATAACAGACTTGACATGACTGGTGTGTGCCGTGCCCTTTCCTTTGGTAATTCAGCAGCTACTAAATCCTGCTGTGCTTCCTATTGCTGGCTGACAAGAAGCAGAAGCCTCTTCCCACAAGTGACTAGCGGCAGATGGATCAAGCCACTGAAATGCTACGCCCTACACTTTCATCTGTCCAGCGGAGTGGGGTCATTACAGAGTGTGTTTTTACACACTGCTTCTCTTAGGGCTGCAATTTATGTGTAGTGAGGCACTAGTTAGCTTAATTTAGCAAGTTTATTTTAAGCAACTTCTGTATGCCTGGCAACATGCTGCATGCTTTGCAAAGGTGGAAAAGGTATAGGGGCAGTGTATTAGTTTATCGTGTTTAAGTTTTACAGGAAGTAATGATGGTAAATCTAGGAAGACATAAATAAATCAAGATCACTTGGTCTTTACCTTTCCTATAGATTAACAAATTCATTCAGGAGTACTGAACAGCAGTTATAAAGAGAAGTAAGCAAGATAAATATGAATACACATTTGAAAAAAGTAAAACAATTTAAAATATTAAAATTTCTATTGTGTATACTGACATTTCAGAAAGATATTAATTTAGGCTCAGGATTAAAGAAGGAAACAAAATTTATTTAATTCTGAACTCCTATCCTTTTTTCTGAGAGAGGATCTTACTTTATATTTCAGGCTGGCCTCAAACTCACAGCAATCCTCCTGTCCCAGCTTCCTGACTGCTAGGATCACAAGCATGCACCACCATGCCCAGCAATGAGTTCCTGTCTATTGATCCATCAGTCCATCCATTCATCTATCCACCTACAACTCATTCACTCAGTCAACTCATCATTTGAATTCAATGTAAAGTTTGATTTGGTGAAAACTGAAATCTTAATAATTTCTGACAGAAAGGGAAACCAGTCTGGACCACACCTCTTGCCTAATGTTTCCCTTCTAAAAAGGCTGGGTCTTGAGCCATAGTGTAGTAAGAAGGAGACTGATAAATGTATCCAAAATACCAAAGAGAAATCCCATCGCTCAGATTTTATGAGTCCACAGATTTTTTTCCTCTGTTTAAAAAATTGCTCAGTTTTCTGTGTGTCATTATCTGTTGCTCCTTAAGAACTCTGGGAAGCATAAACTGGAAAGCACTGTCTGCTTTCGGACTTGCGCCATAGCCCAGGGCAGGAGGAAAACATGGGGGCAGCTAGCTCTTTGGGCCAGTTTTGTAGGTGTGAGTGAATGGGAACAATTTGCTGCCTCCAAGCTGGAACTGATTCGAAGTATTTATTTAAGAAAACTGAACAGGTGGACAAATTGAATAAAATCCAAACTGCGTTTGTTGCCTTCTAAACCCTTAGCAATTTAAGTGCTTAGTAATAAAATGGAAGGTCTAGTCTGTCTGCTTTTGATGACTCCATGAGTGTGAAGACACACAGGACTACTTCATTTGTATGTAATTTTGATATATTCAAAAATAGGCATTCACTCAAATTAACACATGCAATATAGTTTTTAAAAAATCAGACACATTACTACAATAAATTTTCCAAACAAGAATTAATGTAGATAGTCATATTTTGGGTTAATTGATCACTTTCTTTCCAAATTAGAGCTCTGAAAACATGACAAAGTGTTTTCTTTCTGAGTGGTCAGGCAGAAATGTTTACACCAATATAAACACAAAGTATATAAGGTGAGTCAAGTGACATATTATCCTATTAGAACATGCAGTGCTTGGAAACGTATTAGCGGTCACAGGCTGATTCTCCAGATATTTGTGGTGGCTAACATGGACATGAGGGATTTTATTGGATTTGAGATACCTGATTTCAATTTATTTACTTGCAGACATTGGGAACATTATTTGAACTTTTCAAATCCTCAGATTTTACCCATAGAATCAGATTCAGGAGGTCTGGCAGGGCCTGAAAAATCTATAATATTGTAAGAGCTTCAGACATGGGTTGGAATTCTGCCAATCATACTTTTGCCAAGGTGTGTGTGTGATTTGTCAACTAGTTTGTAAATTAAATAAGGATTGCTTTAGTGAATCAGTTAAATCCCATCCCCAGTTTCCCAGGAGTTTTGACAGTTCCACTGCATGCAAATCTTAGTCCTTTAAGGTAAATACTGTCGAAAGAGACTTCTGTAATCCTTACACTCTCTAGAAACCTAATTACACTGTCAAGCTGATGCTAGTGCCACCACCTCTAAGTGGTTTTCCCTCATTGCTGTGATACATCCCTGTGCTGATGGGAATTCACAAACAATTTCACTAGTTGGAATTTCAGTGTAACATATGTCTGTGTGTTTTTTATGAGCATGATTCTCCTACTGCTGTTGTATCTATTATAAAGATCTCTCAATAACACTGCTTCCCGGGGCATCCTCTGTATGGGAACCTTTTTCCCGTAAGGCTATCTCCAATTTTATGCAGACGGTATGGCAGAACAATTAGGAGCACGGACTGTAAAATCAGGCTCCAGGCACTAATATTCCAATATCATTACTTAATGATCCATGTGGCCCTCATCATGCTGCTTCATTTCTTTTTTTGTTTTGTTTTGTCTTAGATTTTTCTCATGTATGTATGTGGTACAAAATGAACACATTCTCTGTAGGTATTTGGCCTGTATATGACATATCTCAATTCTTTTTACATTCTCTTCCCCTCCCAACGTCTCTTAGTCCCTTCTTATTTGACAAATATTTACTTTGCTATTTTCTATTGTCTATTTTTTATTTGATTTATTTATACTTTGTTTCTCATATAAAAGAAACCATAACATTTTAAGCTTGTGTGTCTGATTTACTTCACTTAACATTATAGATACAAAGTGCATTTATTTTCCTACCAATGACTCGAATTTATTCTTGATAGCAGAGTCATACTCTGTTATGTATAAATAGCACACTTCCTTTATCTGTTCATCTGTTGATGCTCATATAGGCCACCTCCACAATTTATCTCTTACAAATTTTTCTATTATGAACATTGATAAGCACAAATCACTGTAATATGATGTCTTTAACTCTTTGGGAAAGGTACTTAGAAGAGCAATACATAAGTCAAATGGAATTTCTATTCTAATTTTTTTGAGGAATCTCTGTTGCTTCATTTTTGAATGAGGGGTAAGCATTTTCATTAGGATAATTGTGAAGATTAAATGAGTTGATACATGTGAAATGCTGAGAACAAGACTTGTTATTTTAGATTTATTATATAGGCTTAAAGATAAGTGTGTTGTTTGAACATAATAAGGAAGGGAAGACTTTTAGACTTTTCTTAGATTTTCCTTTTACATTTCATTCCTTGTGTAATTGTAAAAATTGACAAAACTTGCCTGATATTCGTTCTGGAAAAGTAAGGCATGTAAAACTGCAAATAACTACATTTTTTTTTTATCCTGCTAATTTGGCAACACAACTATACGATGGAATCGAAATATTGCTATTTCTAAAACAAAACAAAATACAGAAAATTGACATTTAAGCAAAAGAATTTCATAGGAAGAAGTATGTATAAAAGCAACCAGGAGCACTGCTGTGCGGTAGCAAAGAACATTCTTTCCAGTGTGCTTTGCTGTCACTGGGAAACATGCACACTTTTGTGCATTTGTCCTGTGCAATCTTCCACGCTGTTTTCAGTGGAACAGATTCTCATTCTGTGAATGACTTTAAAGTAAAAATAATGTGACCAGTTAGAAGTTCAACAGCACAATGCCGAACGACCTCTGAGCATGTGGAATGAAGTTTTTCATAAATTTTGATTTTTTTCAGAAAATTAAGTGACATTTTAAAATTGCTACCTTATGCTAAAAATTTTAAATATAAAAATAATGAAAGTAATGCCCTCTTGATAAGTAGTGTTTGCTGAATAGAAATATATTTTTACTCTTGAAAACTCTCAGAAACTTAGAATATTTCCATAAACCACAAAAACATTACTTCTGTGCAAGAGCATTATGGCTGTGGTTTATATTGTCATCTGCACTTCTTGATTGATTTATAACATAGTTACCCAGCCATCTCAGCTCATTAGCTTGAGTAGTTTTCTCAGCATAGGTCATGTGCCTTATCAAGGCTTTTGCTCACTGTAATGCCCTGTTTCTCAAATCCTACAATTTCCAAATTATTGCAAAGATCTCCCAGTTCCCCCAGTGATTTGTGTCTCCCACTTTCATTGAGGAAAATTATTCACTGAAAAGACTTACAGTATGTAAAGATTTGGGACAACATACCTTGGGTAGGGAGGGGAGAGCTACCAGAGCTGCCAAGGCTGTCTGATTTCACACAACTCTGTTACAACTTAGAAGGGATTCTGTGTCTAGCAGGCAGGAAGATTCAAACATTTCTTATGAATTTAATTGCCTCCTAACACTACTCATTTTTTCACATCTGATGATACGATATGTTTTGTCCATTAATAAGTATAGAAAGCAAATAAATGTGTCCTTTTAAAATGTGTTACTATTCTACAATGATTGCAAATAAAGAAAATAATTCCATAATCTATATCCTGGTACACAAATAAGAATGATTAGAAAATGATTAGAAAAATGTATGTATAAACTACATGTTAAAATAAAAACATATCCAGGCATGGTGGAGCATGCCTATAATGCCAGCACTTGGGAGGCTGAGGCAGGAGAACTTTGTGAGTTCAAAGCCATCCTGGGCTACAAAGTGAGCTCAAGGACAGCCTGAACTGCATAGAGAGACCCTGTCTAAAAAAGACAAATAAATAATAAATAAATAAAATGAAAGCATAACTGCTAGAGTAAGCACAATTGGATAAAAGTATGACAATATTCTTGTCTACTCATGATACGCATTTAGAGAATGGCTGTGTAAAACAAAAGGGATCTGGAAATATTTCATTTTTAAAAATGCACTGAATGTCAAAACATTGGTTACTAAGACATTTCATCTCTTACTTTTCATGTTCTTATAAATGGTTTGATGATAGGCCAGGATTTTTATATGATCCACCTGGAATGTGAAAGCAAATTCTTGATTTACATATGCAAGTAGTCTCAGAAATGTCTTCCTTTGCAGGGTCAGGTCTTGGCTGTGCTTTGCTAGAGTAGCCTGTATCTTGCTGAATAAGATACGTAAATGTGTGGGTGAAGAATTTTGATTGTGGAGGTTAGCTTCCAAGAACAATTTGGCCAAAGATTAAAATTTGGCATATTGGGGCTCGGGGTGTAGCTCAGCAGCGTAGCACCTACCTGGCAAGTGCAAGTTCTTGAGTTTGATTCTGGTACTCCACACCAAACAAACCAATTTGGAATAGTATACTGAACATACTTTTGAGGTTTCTTACTTTCCGAAATTTCATTCAACGTTCCCCAACTGCTCTCCCAAATCCCTGGCTGAAATGAAGAGCTACATATTCTTTATTTCTGATGATTTCAGCTGTGTCTGTACTCTCAGGATCTCCTACATGCATGCTTTATTTTAAGCACTAGGCATTTTTCTCTCTCATAGTTTTTTGGGAAGCAAGTAGGGAAGGTAAAATAGTGAACAAAGTAAGGATTTCAAAAGGCAGATGGATAGTTTTGGATAGACAATTTATGTTTTCAAGTACAATTAATTTTCTAGTCAAAAATCTTAAGTATTTAAGAGTTAAAAAAATCTATTCATAGATTTATTGGATTTTTGTTTATTAAATTAGACAATATCTTACTGAGGCATAATACTGAATGGAAGAATTGTAAATGTGACTATATTGATTGAAACTTTATATACGTCCTGGTATTTTTGAAAATACATTTAGAAAAGAAATTAAATGAACATTTTAATTTCCAGAGAATATTTTTAATATCACGTTCTATGTTTCCAAGTCATGTAATATAAATTATATTGATAAACGTGCATCAACTTTGTGATGTAGACTATTATTTTCAGAAGAATGACTTATGAATGGAAACAATTATGATACAGAAGCAAAAGAGAACAGGACTTGGTCAGAAAACCAATGACTACCCTTAGATTTGGAGGATTCTCCTTTTTCACTGTAACTTCTGAGCATCCAATCTAAGAAGTTTATAACTATGGGATACGTTGACAATATTTACTTCACTGGATTTGATTACAGCCCACTCTCTGACTGTTAAACATCTTATGGTAGAAGTAATATCTTATTATTCTCTCTATTTCATCTTTTCTGTTGTCTATATCTCACATCTTTTCATAAAGTTCTGAACACAGGAAAGATCTCAGTTAATACATGGATCTGTAGATTTCATTTGCTGACTATGTCCATTGAGCATGCCTTTTCTAACTGGAAGGAAAAAAAACACTCATAAAGAAGAGCAGCAGAAGACTATTGGTTAGAAAATTTATAAAGACTAGTATTTCATTTGATTAAATATCTTCATGCACCAATACTAACAAATATCTTTTTACATATGGAACTGCAGATTGACTCTACAATTGTCAATTCTGTGAACTTTGAACCAACATTTTAACCTCTCAAAATTTCAACTTCTTGGGGCTGGGGATTTAGCTCAGCGGCAAAAGCGCCTGCCTGGCAAGCGCAGGGTCGTGAGTTCGGTTCCCGGTACCGGAGAAAAACCAAGAAAAACCAAAATTTCAACTTCTTTATGTCACCAAGTAAATCTAATATTGATCTCATATGTTGCTATATTAATATAATAAATTTCCCAACAATATTCCATGGCACACAGAAATTACTCAGTAAGTGCCAAGACCCTAGATTGTTTTCCCAGTCTTCTTTTTTTTTTCCTCTTCTGATTTGGATCTAATCTATCACACAAAGGTAAACGGAAAGGCTTTGGGGAAGAGACCGCATCACTAGTGGGTTTAGATCATAATTTGGAGGTGTATTGAGAGGCAATGAAAAGTGGCTCATGGGGAGGTGACTTTGGAGACATTTGGGGTGCATGGCTCCTTCCTTTCTGGCACTTGCTTCTGTGTCTGTTTCCTGGCCGCTGTGGGGTGAGCAGTTCCCTCTGTCATGTCCTTGTGCCACGATGTTCCTGCCCTACTACAGTCTGTGGATCAAGTGTCTGAAACTCTGCGTCTAAATAAACATTTCCTCCTTTAAGTTGTCTTTCTCAGATATGTTGGCAAAGTGATGAAAAGGTAACACACTCCTCTTCCACATCCAAACAGAGCTATTGTCACTTTTTTTAATCTATTATTTTACTGAGATTTAGTACTCTCTGCTTTATGCATATATTTTGTTCATGTCACAACTAGCTTTTGGAAGGCACAGAACATGTTTTTCCTTGTGCTCTACTACCATGTTCTTTTAATAGAGTCCTGAGTGGTGCTGTTTATATGATAAATGTTGAACTTCCCTGCTTACCAATTGACTGACACAACCAGAACATCTTAATGACCAATAATTTCACATATAGATTTCTTTGGATATGCTCGTTACATTGGTGCTTCAGATTTGCACTGGAAAATCACATCTCAAACAGTAGTTATATTGGAGTGGATGGGATGAAAGTTGAGGACAGGGAGGAAAAACTATTTCTTAAACTGAAATGAGTTCAACTCTACTGGTGCATATCTTCTGATCATAGGTGAGCGATACTGACTTTTCCATTAATGGCTAATTACATTACCCAGAGTTTGAGAAGCTGCCTCGGATGGTGAGATGAATTTGCCACTAGATTTATCTAAGATGAAATGTCTTCAAGAGAATGGAAATTTTATAAGTCAGTGAAACATATACATTAGTTTCACATAAATTTCTCATGCTTTTATATCATAGGGTTTGAAGAAGGAAACATTTAATCCATATACTAAAGCATAGAATTTATTGTCTGGTGACTGTATACACATGGAAGATTATGCTTCCTATGTACATTGAGAGGGTTTATTTATTTTATAATAATATTTACCACAGTCTTAACAAGACATCCACTTCACAACCAAGGACCTGTTGTAAATAGCCTATAAATTGTTTTCACATAGGAAATTTTTAAAGCATTGCTTAATTTATTCAGCAAAAATTTCTATTTCTTCTCTTCTTTGCCTAAAAACATATCGTATATATGGCCACATTGTCCATTAGCAAAGACAAATAAGGTAAATTTATAATACCATGCAGACACTAATACAAAAATTCATAAAGACCACCTCTTTTATAAATTGGCTTTATGTCTTACAATAATATTATTAAAGGTTAATGTAAACTTTAGGGTGGGATGTTAAACCTGCCTATGACAGATTAGAAAAAGGGTTCTGGAACATCTCAAAGGTAAAAGAAAATAGCACATGACAGATTAAAGAGCTCTGAGCAGCGCTCACCTTCCTCAAACTGCCCTTTATCAGATGGATTAGTGTATTCTCACCCTTGGAAAAGACAGACCGCTACCTAAGACAGTAACCAAAGAGCTTGTTGATGGTGACCTGGCGCTAGCAGGAGAAGAGTGGAAGTGTTTATTTCTCCTGTCACTATACTGAAAGAAATAGACAGCATTTGACCTGTGGCTTATCTCAAAATAGCTTCATTAAAGCAAAGAAACAAGCTGAAAAACAACAATAGAGCAAATGTAGCCTAAATGCTTAAAAGGTGGGCATCTGGCCAAAAACTATATTTACTTATTGCTTGGCAAATTAGTCTTCTTTTTGATATCAGTATATGAGGAAAGAAGCATTTTGGTAAAACCTGAAAAAGTATTTCTACTATTATCTCTATTTTGTTGAGAACAGGTTGAATCTTATATCTTAACTTTATTAGGTATAAATTTTATAAAATAAAATGCATGTATTTTAAGTATGCTGCTTGGTGAGATTTGAAAACACAGATATCCTTCTACAAAGGGAACTTTGTAAATGCGGAGCATGTGTCCCCACCATCCCAAAACGCTCCCTAGCGACTCCTAGCGCTCAAGCTCACTCCTCATCCTGGCCCCAGGTCAGCACCGCCCTGCTTTGTTTCCCTATAGATTACATTCGCTCTTCTAGATCTCATACAGAGTATCCATTATATTCTTTTCTGAATTTGGTTCATTTTACTCATTATAATGATTGGAACACCATCCATGTTGTATGAATTAGTAGTTTGTTCCATTTGTGTCACCGAGTGTTAATATCGTTACACGGAGAGTGTACAATTTATTTACAAATCTATTTGTGATTTACAGTTTGTTCCTTACAGCTTTTTATAATAGGAAACAAATTTGTTGTGAGTGTACACCTCATCTGTGGATGTGTGTTTTCATTTCATAGAATACTGTAGGAGAGGAAATGCTGTCACATAAAAAATAAATTTTTAATTATATGAGAGTGCTAAATTGTTCTCCAGAGTGGTTATATTATTTTGCCTAAAGCCATACGTAAGCATACAAATTTTTCGGCATCATCACCAACATTTAATATTTCCAATTTTTAAAATTTTTAAAATTTTACCTATTTGGATAGGGATGCAAAGGTAACTCATTGAGATTTTAATTCACATTTCCTTCATGAATAATAATGTTGAGTATTTTTTATATATTTTATTTGCATATCTTAGTAAATGGTCAGATATTTTTATTTTTATTTGATTCTTAGTATTCATAGTTGCTTGGATATATTTTTACATCTTGTAAGATATAAACATTGGGAAGAATTTAAACCTATAGTTGTCTTCTCATTTTGTGATCAAGACTTTCAAAGGGCAGACGTTCAAATGTTAATGAAAATTAATTTTTTAATCTTTAGCATTTGGCATTCTATTTAAAAGAATGTTTGCCTGTAACTAGGTAATAAAAAATGTTCTATTTAAGTCTCGATTGTTTTTGTTTTTGTTTTTTGCATCACTGGGGATTAAATCCTAGTAGTGCTGAACTACATCTTCAGCCATTTACTTATTTATTCATTTATTTTATTCTGAGACAAGATTTCACTATTAAAACTCATGATAGAGTATGAATTAACTTATTTGTATGGTGCCAAGGGTGATTTTCCTATCCAGTATTTTCCTATGCAGTATTTTGCCTATAGCTGTCCAGTTATTTCAGTATTGTTTATTGAAAAGAATATTCTTTAAACTCAGAACCCTTATATGATCTTCATAAAAACACATTCTCTAAATGCACATGTATAGTCTTTCTGAACTTTCTCTTCTGTTCCATGGGTTCATGCCATTTTGCTCATGGCTTGTCTTGATTACTATGTCTTTACGTTATAGCTTGAAGCAATAAAATAAAATCCCACCAAATTCGTCCTTTTTAAAAAGTTGACTTGATTACTCTGTCTTTCACATTTGTCTGCAAATTTTACAGTTAATTTGTCAATTTCTATAAACACAGTCTGACAGCATTTTGATTGACAATGTGTTAAATGTGGAGAGAACTATGTTTAAAGTATTGAGTCTTCCAATACTTTACTGTAATATATGAATCCATTTATCTCATATTTTAATATATTAATTATAATAGATTTTTGTAGATTTTTTGGATGATCTATATATGCAGTGATATTTTATATGAATAGAAACCATTTTATTCAGTTCTAACCTATATCCATTTATCTCCAACCATATATCAATCTATAACTTCTTTATTTTTTTTCTTGCCTCATTGCACTGGCTGGAACGTCTAGGATAATGTTGAATAATATAGGTGAAGGTAGAAAATATTGTTTAGAATCTGAAGGGAATCTTGTTTATCCATTGTTAACTACTTGTAAATTTCTTGTACACTCTAGTTTCAGAATGTGAGAATGTCCTATTATTCCTACTTGGCTAAGAATCTCCACTGTGAATGAATGCTTAACTGTGTCAAGTGGATCTTCTGCGGATGATCATAAGCTTTCTTGATTAGATTGTTAGTATGGTAGATTATATTGCTTGATTATTGAATGACAGATCATACTTACATTTTTTTGTCCTTCTTTAATATAATTTTGAAGTCAGTTTGCTAACATTTTGTTAAATACTTCTATGATTATGTCCATAAAGCATGTTTCTAATTTTCTTTATTATCTCTTTGTTGGAATTGGTTTCAGAAAATTTCGAATTTCTAAAATAACTTTGAAAGAACTATGATTTCTTACACATTCAGAAAAGGCTTTGTATAAAATTGGTATTTTATATTAAGTATTTAGTGGAAATTTTCATAAAGCCAACAGAATTTAGAATTTTATTTATTATCCTTTAACATTTCCAGAATCTGTGCTGAATTTTCTTTCATTTCCTATATGAAGTATTTGATTTTGTTTCTCTCACTCTCTCTGCCTGGCTCTGTTTTGCTTATCATAGCTAGAAATTTAAAAGTGTAATTTTTTTTCTCTTGCTCCTTTATACATGTACACTCTCCTGTTTGCTTTTGCCTTGTTTCAGTCCAGTTTAGATTTAGTTTACTTTTTTAGCATCTCAGATTTGATGCTTAAGTAGGGCATTTAAAATTTTTCTACTTTTCGATATATGGGTGTATATCTGTAAAGTTTATCTTTAATATCATTTTAGCTATGTCCTTTGAATTTTGATAGCTCTTTTTCCATTATGTTACAATTCAAAATATTTTTAATCATCCACAGATTTATTTTTGATCCAGTGGTTATTTATTTAATTTCAAAATATTTTAGGACCTTCAGATTTTTAAAAGTTGTTTTCTGAATGGATTCTATGGGAAAAAAGAGTATATGACATGATTTAAATATTTAAATTTATTGATATTTGTTTTATACTCTACCCTCTATTCTATATTCTTAAATGTTTCTGTGCACATCTAAGAGCTTCATCTTTTTCTTTTTTGGTACTGGTAATCGAACTCAGGACCTTGCGCTTGCCAGGCAGGTGTTTATGCCACGAAGCTATATCCCTGACCCCATTTTTGTCTTGATGTATGTAATATTCTACAAAAGTTAAGTAAGCCAGTTTGTTAGCAGTTTTGTTAAACTCTCTGACATTATTTCTTCCTCTTCATTGTCTTAGCTCCTGAGACTGAAATATTGAATTATATACCCAATATAATTGTGGGTATGCAAATTTCCAATTTAACTTCACTTTTCTATTTCACTATATCTCAAAATAGAAATCCTCAGGTAAATAGTTAGCTTGAAGCATGTTAGAAAGAAAAAGGAAAACACATGAAATTTTACTTTCCAAGAGTTCAAACTAAAGTGCATTAATGAAAGATTCATGTGTAGGTAATAAAAATATAAAAAAGAAAATAAATATAAAAATAATGGTTTCTTATTGTGGAACTGTGGTCAGGGAAGGCAAGCTGTGGTGCTTGGCTGACAGAAATGTTCTGTATTTTATATAGGTGGTATGCAAAGGTGAACTGGGGAAAAAAATTGTAAAGGGTTTATTTGAGCAGCTCAGATCAGTACTAAATCTAAAGTGGTTGAGGCTCACCAAGGGGGGAGTGTGGAAAGAAAGGTTTTATAGAGTGAATGCAGAAACAGAATGAAAAATTTTCTATTGGCTGAAGCTTGGCTTATTTGGATTGTTCTGGTAGCGAATCCCTGATTATATAGCTGCCTTTTGGCCCTATGTGACTGGCTAACCTTATGTTGTATTTTGTTTATGTAGGAATCTTAGCACATTAGAGGCATTCGGCTTGTTTTTCCATTAAGTCATTTTAACAGTGGTGATCGCATCAGTGCTCATTTTGTATTTGTTCTTCAACCGATAGGATTTATGCAGCACTCTGTGTATAACATATCTTACTCGTTAACACATTTAATGCACATATATACACACGTCAATAATGTTGAAATCACCGGAAAAAGATATTTCCACTTGGACTTCTGTCCTGTCAGGTGACGTTAGCAGGGGATAATTGATCTTCACAGTCCCTGTAAGCTCCTGTGATGTCTACTTTGCTGTTGACATGACACAGAACTTAATAAAAAATCCAGATTTTCAGAAGCTCTTGTTTTTTCTTCCTTTAGTATATATTTCCCTCTTGAAATAAATTCCTTTAAATGAAAGTAGTAGAAGACTTTTAATGTATTCCGTTACATGCTTTATTTTCTAATTTCAACAACTTTCAACACAATATCAGGCTACATGTATGTTTAAATCACAGGAGTGTCCCTGTGCTTGATATGTGTACTCACTAACGGATCTAATAGATACCATTTTATTTTGCACTGTGTAAAACTTTTCCCTTATTTACTTCCCAGTGGGAATTTCTACAAAGTAAATCTGAGAACCTAGAAAGACTGCTTAACAGCCCAAGTTCTAGTCAATTTCACTGCAGAGAACTATGTGAGCCATTATAATTAACTCTGAAAATGTTGCTCATAATGTAAGAAAAAATACCCGTTATGTAGTATGCCATGCTTTTATGGCTAACTAGCATCTCGGTATGAATAAATGAGTTTAGCTTTTTGATAAATGTTTTTCCTTTCTTCAGAATGTTTAGTCCATTTTAGTTATCAAGCAAAAAATTCTGACGCCCAGTCATGCAAAGCTACCGTTCTATGTCTCGCTCTTATCACTGTGATGTTATCTAAGTTATTCATGTAGCTGAGTACTCAGTGGAAGAACTGGTCAGTTTTGAACTCTGGGTAATAGAGGCCAAATATTTTGAGTGACCCACAGAGCAGATGCAGAATGACAACAAAATTAGTTCCAATGCATTAATAGAGAAAAGCATGAGGCATGAAAGGTTGTTATGGATTTATTTGTTTTGAAGTCTTATATTAAACAACTCAAGGCAAAAAGAACTCAGTAGTGTAAATCATAGCCAAGGAAAAGGAATATAAGTGAAAACAGCATTTAATTCACCACCTTTGCTTCACCAGTTCTGTACCCCTTTTTGTCTTATAAGAATGCCCACGAAAGGATACAGACCCTTCTAATGTAAGAATGGTGTATCTTATATCTGTTATGCAATGTTTAGAGCAGAAGGATATGCTTCAGAGTTATTGATGCCCCACATTTTGTTAAGAAAATGATCAACAAAAAAAGATGTCAGTTATTTCAGATGAGAACCTGAACAACTATTTATGCTCCATGTTTGGTGGTAAAATTGTACAGGTTTATTTATATTTTGGGTTTCTCTTATCTTCTCATTTAAGATAGACCATGAGATATTTCAGCTTGCATGTCTTATTTGTGTCACTTCATATTATGGTGTCAGGTACATCCATTTTCTGACAAATACCTGGTTTATTTTTCCTTCTGGCACAGTAGTACTCGGCTGAGTATACATACCACATTTTCCTCATTCATTTATCTATTGATGGACATGTTGGTTGCCTCTAAGATTTAGCTATTATGTATTGTGCTGCTATAAACACAGGTATGCACAGCAATATTATTTCTATGATGCATTTGGGAAGATATGTTGAAGGAAACTATCTGGGTCAAATAGAATTTCTAGTTTTAATTTTCTGAGGAATCACCATACTGATATTCATAGTGACTGTTCTAGCTTCTGTTCTGACCAGCAATATAGAAGGCTTCGTTTATCTCTCAAGCCTTACCAACACTCCTTATTATTTGATCCTGATGTGGTCATTCTTTCTGGAGTACAATGGAATTTCAATGTTGTTTTAATTTGTATTTGTCTAATACCAGTGATGTTGAGCTTTTACATATATTAATAGGCCATTTATGTTCTTTCTCTTGAAAAGTATCTGTTCATTTCACATGCCAAATTATTCATTTGGTCTCTTATTTTAAGGGGTTTAACTTGTTTGAATTCTTCATACATTCTAGATATTAGTACTCTGTCTGAAGAATAGCTGGCAAAAATGTTTTCCCTTTCTGTAGGTTATCTTTTCACTCTATTGGTTATTTCCTTTTCTGTGCAAAAGCTTTTTAATTCGATCAGATCCCATTTGTTGATTCTTGGTAGTATTTCTTCTGCCATCAGGTTATGTTCAGAGAGTTCTTGCCTGTGCTTATGTCTTCAAGAGTTTTAGCTATTTTATCTTCCAGAATATTAAGCTACTGCATGATATCACACCAGGGCATGACTGTTGAATCCTATATCTGAGATTTCTGACTGAAATTCCAGCAGTAATTTCAAGGAGTTAAGTTATAACTCATTTCTTTTCTACCATGGATCTTACTTTTTATCACATTTTATTTAAACTAAAAACAAATTACTAAGATTACAACTCACATTACGATATACAAGGACTATCAGACACTATGCAGCATGTTACAAAGAATGGCGGAACTGTATAATCTGAGTCAAGACTATGTCACTCAAGTTTTCATCACTATAGCAAATATCTGAGATACTTGATAGGAAAGGATTTTGACTCACAGTTACAGGAGTTTCAGTCCATTGGTCCATTGGTTTGGGCTGTGGTAAGGAAGTGCATTAAGGCAGAGAAAGCTCTCTCCTATGAAAACCTTAAGCAAAAAGAGAAAGATGGATCTGGGGTTCCAATATCCCCCTCAAGGCCCGATCACTTAAAGATTCTGCCTCTTCTCCATAATACCATGTCTGGAGACCAGATTTTAACACATGGGCCCTGGGGAATATTTACACAAAGTGTAACACAGAGGTAAGGAATAGTAAGATGCAAACAGCTACGTCACAAGCAATATAAATTATTATAAGAAGAGCTATAACAATTGGAGAAGAATCATTGGTCAAAGTGATATATACATCACTGACTTTAAGAAACATTTCAAGGGTAGAGACTGAAAAGGCTTTTTTTCATACAGACAAGCAGAAAGTGAACCTCAGAGCACATATTCTCCAGATGGACCTTTTCCTATCTCAAGAATAGGTAAACATTCTGTACACATCCAAGAAGAAAGCTAGGGTATACAACAAGGGCCAAAATTATGGTTATGATTCAGACTTTTTTGAATATAAAAAACAAATTAATGAAACAAAAAAAGTACAAAGCCTTAAAATGAATGTGCAATCTAGGTTTTATTTTACAGAAGTCATCACTTGTCAAAGAAATCTCTCATGCAAAAATTCTAAAAATACACATCTAGAGTATGGATATATTCAGTTAAAAGTTATTTTTCCCCACAATGATCATGCCACTTAAATTTTATGACTAAATAGACCAAAAACTGCTAAACTTATTGAAGTTCCTTAATCATTTATATGCATATGATGTAATTTTTGCTGTATCAAAGGGCTTCATTAAATATTAAATTCTTCCTACAAATGGTTAGTTATCAATTAACTTTCTTAAAATTTAGAACTATTCATTCAATACATATTTATCCACTTCTAATTGTAGAGATTTCCAGTTTAGGAGGAGAAGGAGACCATTAAACAATTACATAGAGAAGACAGTGCCATGCTGACAGCACACAAAAAGGCAACTCCCAACTCCCTCTAAAAATAGAAAGTACACAAAGGATATAATGCCTAATTTTATGCTGAAAACATTTGAAGGAGTCAGTAAAGCAGAGTATCCCCATCAATGGAAGTCATTAAAAAGAGAAATATTAAACTCAACCAAAGTACCAGGGATCATTGCTTTACTAACATGGAGAATATTACTACAAGGAAGGTCGCAGTTATGTGGGACCAGTGACCCCACTGTAACCACTGCAATTACATGGGGCTGGCCTTGTCCCTGAAATGTAATTCTCTGTGGTCACTGTCTCAAAATGCACTATAATACTGTCTCTGAATTTGCATCTTGTAATTGAATTGTGGTGGGACAATAGGATGTGCACAAGTGCTTTACAGCCTTGGTCCACAGTGAATCCTACCTTCCACTGTGTCTTTGACTCTCCTGAGAGGGCTGTCAACTACCAGAGCCCCATTTCCTGATACCCTTGACCCCATGCAATTCAATGATTGCTACCCATCTGTACAACTGGCCAGGATCCAGATTCTGGAAGGTCAAATGCACTCAGGGCTGTCACCACTGAGGTGAGCTGACAGGTGACCAGGAGAGGGCAAGCCTGTCACCTAGCTCCCATCTAGGCATTTAATGCATCCTGGATTGGAGTGTCAATAACTTCAAAGGTCAGATGTCCCCTGTGGGTGTGGGTAGGGATCTTTGGGAAGAGCACATACTTCCCACCAGGATACAACACTTTGTCTAACAGCTGGTGGGAGTGGAATACAATAGCCAAGAAGCAACATGCATCAACATGTACCAAATCACAAAGCACTGTCGTCAGTACCTGTCCTGTTCTGTACTTGAAACTTGCCTAGGAGATCATGGCCTTAAGTACGCTAAACCAAAGCAAACAGAACTATTGTCATGGACCAAATGTGTGCTCCTGAGATTTATAAGTTGAAATCCTAGCCCCATATGTTTGGGGGTGGAATGTCTGGGGAGAAATTAGGCCATGAGGGTGCATCCCTTACAAGACTAATGCCTTTACAAGAAGAAAAGATGAATCTCTCTCCCTCTCTCTGTCTCTCTGTCTCTCTATCTCTCTCCTTCACCATGTGAGGAGGTAGCAAGGCAGTCTGCAACATGGAAGAATCCCTCACTCTGTTCTTAGACTTTTATCCCCTAGAAGTGTGACTGTTGTATTACTTTCATTGCATCATATCTATAATATTTTGTTATAACAACCCAATCTAACAGAATTGAGAAACATCATGACAATTTTTAAAAAGTCTCTAACTTTGATTCAGAGGCTAATATTCCTTGCCACATACTAATTCCTGTCAAAAGTTTGCCCATGTGTCTCAAAATGGGATTGGTTGCACAGGATGTACATTCAACCCCTGGAAGACAGACTAATTTGTGATCTGCTTCCTGGGTGCCTCCATACTGGTGACTTTTTTTCCAGGTTATGATGTTGCTGTTGCAGTATGATTAGAAAGTGCTGGGAACCTCACCGTGGCCTTTCAAAGTAATCTGTGATGTTTTTAATTAGTAGTAGTAGTTGTCTGACGGTCACACCCTCGACAGTGGGTAGACTGTGAAGGTTTCCAGTCCATACTTCCTACCATCCACGAGTATCTCCTCTTATTGAACCTTTAAATGGCGTTCTCAAAAATGTAGTCACAATTAAGGTTTGTTATGTACATAAGCCACAATTACAATGGATGTAACCATGTACTGCAAACATGTACTAGTAAAAATAAAAATTTTAAAGGGTGGAGTATGATATACTCAAAATAGATATATAGCACAGTTAAATTTAACATGAAAAACTGAGTTGTTCTTCACCTAAAACCATGTAGATTGTGGTATTAAATCAGAAAAGCTGGAGTCATTGGCACACAAATCAACCAGCAGA
>NW_004955446.1:17934894-17947364 GCF_000276665.1 Chinchilla lanigera | reverse complement strand
TGGCAAGTGCAAGGTCGTGAGTTCGGTTCCTGGTACCAGAGAAAAACCAAAAAAAAAAAAAAAAAAAAGACAAAAATAAAATGAATATCTCTTCTTTGGATGAAGACCAGAACTAAAGGCATGGGAGCTATGGAGACTTGTTCTAAATAACTGATATTCCCCTGTGACAGTTTCTAGACGCAATGTGCCTTCTTTCCCTTCACTGCATCCCTAGTCATAAGCTCAGTCTTTCATTCTGAGTAGCAATTTGGCCAAAAAGAACATAGAAAGGTTCAAACTTAAATTTTGTTCAGCATCTGAATTCCTTTCTGAATTAACCTGGTTGTAGATCACAAGGGCAATGACCACTTGGTTCAGTACGTTCTTCAGTCCCTTAACGTGAAACAAATTGAGAAACATAATGAACTCTATGGGTTCATAGAAATACATTGGTTTCCCTCGCATCTAACCCTTCTGGAAAAAAAACCTTTGTAAGTATGTAGAAGAAGACAGGGGTAAAATTTTAAATAAGGGACAAAACAGTTTTGTGGTGGTGGAGGGAGAGAAATATCTCCCATACCTAGGGAAGGTGGTGGGATTGTGACCACAGCTTGATTGCTGTTGCCCTTGATGCTACTACAAAGTCTACAGGAAACCGCTGGGGATGGATCCAACTCCTGTATTCCCCACATGGGGGTGTGGGTTTCCCCTCTCTACATTTATCCAACTGCATTCTTTTGGCCACTGCGCAGTGGTTCCACAAGACTGACTAGCGTCCCATGGTTGTGGCTTGGACAAACAGGATCGGTTGGGCCAACTGTACCTACGCAGTCCCTAGAAGATCAAGAATTAGAGAGGGTAGGGAAATGGGAAAAAAGAATCAAGTCATCATATACAGGTACAAATTCCCCATGATGAATGTGATCATTATGTATACCTAAAATGTACCAATAAACTTAATAAAAGGAATTAGACTTGATTTTTCAAACTAAACTGGGAACCCTAAGGCTACCACCAGCCAGAACAACACATTGGAGGCACTGTTTGTCAGATGTCTTCCTATGAATGGAGGTTTCACTTTAGGCCTTGAGAATGACAGTTAAAAACACTTTTCCTCTCAGGGTACCAGGTGTACCTGGGATAGTACTTGGGTGGAGGCCAGGCTTTAAAAAGTTTCTAGGTCAATGGAGAGTTTTAATCATCCCTAGCATCAATGAAAGTGAAAAAGTCCATAGCTTTAGCAAAATTATAAAGTAACTCTTATCAGAAAAAGCTTGATAAATCATGAGCTAGTCTTTCCTTTTTATCTATTCTCTTAAATTCTGACTTTTCCCCCAATTACATACCTCATTCCATTCATATATAATAGCTCAAACTGCACAAAATGGAACTGCTGATGGGTTGTAGATGTATGACCTTTTAGTGCTATATACTGAACATGGGTGACACTGAAATTTAAATTATTTTAAAGTGACATAAAATTTAAAAATTTGATTCTGTTATTTCATTAGCAACATTTCAAAACCTACTGTACTGCACAGCACAGATATAAAACCTTTCCATCATTACTGACAGTTCCATTGGCTGGTATCTAGAGCAGCAACCTTCCTTACCAACTCGTATTGATCAGTAATGGGTAAGTGAAGACTATTAAGTGTGCCACTAGCTCCCACACCTGGAGATTTTTGCATGACACCAATTAACTTTTTGAAAATTGAAATGTCATAATATTTTGTGGATGTAGGAATATTTTGAGAATCACATGAAAATGCTTCTATAGTTTAATTTAGTTTTGAGCTTAAATATAAAAATTGATAAGACCATTTTGTTATAGAAGTATAATATAGAATTTGGTCATATGTAGCTGTTACTTTGAAAAGGGGCACTTGATCCACACATATATAGTATATTTCCCAACCTAGGAGCTTAAGTGAAGTCTCCATGCTCTCGTAGCACCTTTGCATTCAACTAATAGAATGATTAGACAAACATGAACATTACATACATAAACGTTACTCACCCTGATGGAAGGATCCTTGGGCAACATTTTAATTAAATGAATGATTTTCTGTCTCACCCACTAAATGTGAAGGGCATGAAGACAAAACTCTATGAACAAACACATGGGCAACTATGTTCTGGACACCCACAAAGTGCTAACAAGCTCTCGTCATCTTTGACCATAAAGCAGTTGAAAACAAACACGTAAGTGTATATTTACCTCAGTTGACTGCTTTTCTTGCTTATATATTTATTTAGAGCTATTATTGATAGTGGAAGCTTTCATAGAAGCTATTCTACCAAATGTTTACTTAAATTTACTTTAGGGCAAGGGTTAAACTTCTGTATAGACTATGGTTGACAAATTGAGTGGATTTTGTCTACTTAAGGACAGTTAGAAATGCCAAAGATATTTTTAACTGTCATATCTAGAAGGACGCTACTGGCCAGAAATCCTGCCAAAGGTCTTAGAATGTATGGAATAGGCTCTCACAACAGAATTATCTGGTCCAATATTTCAAATGAAGCAAGACTGAGAAATCCTGGTATAGACAGAAAATTTAATTCAGAGTGGACCCCTGGTATCTAAAAAGGTGTCATGATTTTTGGAGATTTATACAAGATGGCTTATGTCTGTATGTGCAAATGCGTAGTAGGCGGAAAGGCTTAGCTTTAAGAAAACCGTCAAAGAGATTACTAGCCAGTGACGGAGATTATGGACATACTCTCCATTCCCTGGATTTTGCATGGATCCTCACTTCTGGTGAAAGTCAGCAGCTTTCCACTAATGTACTAAAGAAAACATTTTTCCTACGCAAATTATTTAACTTATTAGTTTAACCTATGATCCCAAGAAGAAGGAGATCTGGCCACTGGGAAATGGAAAAAAGCTGTACGAAAGCTGAAATGCGATGCACACTGCATGTGCAGTTAAAACCATCTTAGAGGAGTGCTTTAAAAGCAGACATTGCAGGCTGAGTCATGTCCCTCCCAGAATTTATATGTGGAATACCTCACCACTAGTACCTCGGAATCTGAACTGAATTGGAAGTACAATTGTTTTCAGTCCAATTTTTTAGGCCAAGGTCATACCAGGGTAACATGGACCCCTAATCCAATATGACTAATATTCTTACTTACAGGAGAAATCTGAACATCGATGTGCACACAGGGAGAACAGCATGTGATGATCAAGGCAGAGAGGGGCTAATGCTTCTATGAGACAGGGAATGTCAAGGACTGACAGCAGACCCAGGAAATCAGGGGAGAGGGTGGGATTGACCCCTCCTCACAACCCTCAGAAGGAACCAACTATGTTACTGTCTTGGATGTCTGGTCTCCACAACTGGGGGACAATACTGAGTAACCCAGTTTGTGATACTTTCTTGTGGCAGCTCTCATGAATTCAGGAGGGGCCGTGTTTCCCCACTTGTATAGCTCCTGATTTACTGTACACTCTTCTCCTTCTGACATTGCTCTTCCAGATTATGTGATTAAAATTAATAACAGTATATTATAGTTCTAATATATATGTTAAGAATTGCTATTAATTTACCATAGATGCACTGAGAGTTCAAGGCCAGCCTGAGCTACATAGTGAGACCCTGTCTCAAAAAGTATGTAGATTATAGTAATTGTTTGTCAGTTTACTAAAACTTTTGATTCTATTACTGCCTCACATATACACAAGAGTTAAGGGGCCTGACAGGGTTAAGAAACTTGTCCAACAACCAGAAGTTTAGGCAACGCAGAGCAGTGTGAAAATATGAAAGCAGGCATCCCTGCAGAACTGCTCTAAATTGTGCAGTTGCTTTGGCTCCGAAATTTGGATCTATTTCCCTGGTTCTGACATCCTCCCTTCGCCTGTCACAGCCTTCTCACAGCCACAGCCTTCAAATGCATCGTGCTCTTCAATCTCATTTTCCCACTGTTTCTTACACCCAATACTTCTCCTGCTTGCACAGCTATTCTGGACTTGTTGAGAAAACCAAAAGTTTCCACCATCATTGATGATGTCATGTGACACGTGTGTACGCATGTATATACAGACGTACACACAGTGTGTCTGTGTGTAGTGGCACTTACAAAGCCACGGTAGTGTGCCATTTATTATTGAGAGGAGGAAGAGAAACTGTAGGATACAAAATGCTTTGGTTTTGTTTTTAGAGGGAAAAACTACTACTCCTGATTATATTTCTACTTTAGTTCTAAAGAAATATCCACTATTTCAAAATAAGGACCTGCCTGGCAAGTGCAAGGTTCTGAGTTCAATTCCCAGTATTCCCCCCAAAAAATCAATTCAAAATAAAATTTAGGATTTAAATATTTTAAAATGCTAGAATTATTAGTTTTTCATTTACTAAAAAATGACTGGACAAGAAGAAAACAAATATGAGGATACCTGGTAGCTCCTTGTTGGCATTTTATACATCTGTAAATTTAAATTGGGATTTTTCATCTTCATAGTAAAGAATTAATGCAAAAATTCTCCAAACTTATGAAACCAGAAGTACAATGTATTTTAAAATTGTTTTGTAAAAGCTTTCCTAATTTTATTATATATTATCTCAACTAATGATAGGTAAATTCAATCAGAGCAATTATCCTAAAATAAGAGGTTAAATAACTGGCTTGATGTGTGTGTGTGTGTGTGTGTGTGTGTGTGTGTGTATGATCAGCCAAAATGGGTATATACATTGTAAAGATCTGCCCCACTCAGATTCCTAGTTTGATATGAGGCTAAGTCCAAGAAGTAGTAATATAGATTTTAAAGGACTAAGAAGAGAGCTGTCTGTGCTTGTAAATGCCCATAATCCCAGCATTCGGTAGGCTGAGCCAGGAGGATCACTTACAGTTCAAGGCCAGCCAGCCAGCCTGAACTGTATAGTGAGACCTTGTCCCCCTTAAAAATCCTAAGAAGGGGTAAAACTTGTCATTTCCTTTTTTGTATGAAGAAATGTATACTATGAAGGAATAGTTAATGATTACTTGTTTGATCAATCTTGTATGTCTCTATTTGTTTTCCTGAGAAATCACTTTGAAGATATCAATAAGTAATACAACCATGGTTAATTTCCTACAACTTTGTCTGTAACTCTGTTTTGTTTGTATTGTTCTTATGCTATTTTGTAAATGGATGTCTGTCTGTTAATATGTTTTCCTTCTTTTATTTTTTAAAATAAAAGAAATGTATACTATGTATAGTATATAAAACATTTAATATGAGTGAGGGTAACTCAGTGTCTTTATTTTCAACTAGTTTCATCGTTTCAATTCAGTCAGATTGTCAATCTAGTGAAATGATGAAATAGTTAAAATCAAAGCAGCTGACCAACAGAACTGATGCATTATGAATTTATTTTTTATGTGTTAACTCCTGTTGATACATATCTTCTCTTTTCCCAAAACACATATGCACAAATGCACAAACACACACCCACACCTGACGATGACAATGTGAACCCTACATTTTTTTCTGAATATTTTATTTCCCCTTCAGGCAAGCAGAAGTTTTCAAACAGCCCTCAGCCCTATCCTACATTCTCAGACCTCCTATCCATGCTGAATCACCCAGTCAAATGTCACCACTTCCTAGACACAGCTGGGGCGGGGAGTTCCGGTGCTGCATGGCACAGAGGATAACTACAGTCTACACAGCTAATTATAGATTTCAAAATAAGTAAAAAAAAGAATTTGATGGCTTCCAATATGTAGAAACGGTAACATCTGAGGAGATGGAAATGGTAGTTGCCATGATTTGATCACTATACACTCTATGCATGTATCAAATTGCAGCAATGTGCTCCCCAAGCATGCAGACTTATTTATCAATTACAAAGTGTCCCCACTTCCCCAATTCATGCTGTTTCTGTTTTTGCTGTTGACTCACGTAAAGAAACGTTCTTATGCCATATTGAAATGAACAAAGTAGAGATTTCTGACTAGCAATATGTAACATTCTTGAGAGTTTATTGTGATCAAGGGTTTGTCATAAAATTTTTGGTTGCTTTCAAGACACAGCCTCAATGAAAATGGCTTCTACCAATCTGCTCTGCCACAAATGGGAAGAGCTATGATGCATGGGGGGTAGAATGCCCGATCTAATATCAGATGAGTACAAAGATATCTGCGTTAGAGTGAAAAACGAGCCTGCGCTATGCCTGGGACATTTGCTGAACTCAGGAGATTACTGACTGTGCAATTCTCCCTACTACTATCGGTTGCTGTTCAGAGATTTAAATTTCCTGAGAGGGTGAATAGGCTTGGGAGGGCACCATCCGGGAAACTGCAGAGATTGCTAGTTCCAAGCTCGATGTGGCGTCAGTGTACTGAATCACTCACCAGGGTCATTAGTGAAAGAGCAATAATTAGAATGCACTTTGTTGAAGAAAATGTTGAAGATTATATCTGAGCTCTCACTAGGATCACAAAGTAAGCAATATTTCTTCTGTCAAAGGTAATTGATAAAGCAGAATAATTTGTTCATATTCTTAATTTCAGACGCTATTCCGTGCACAGCACAGTTCCCAGTCAGATTTCTAAAGCATGTCAGTGAAGGAAAAATGTATTGTAGGTGATTCCATTTGAAAAATAAAACAAATAAATATAAAGATATAAGCCACTGAATTTAAAACCTGACTAAGTCTGAGTGTCACTTCCAAGAAAAAAGGAGGTAGATTTGGCATGTCTGAAATAATACCTCTTTCATTTAAATTGCTTGATTCCCATTGCTTAACTCTGCAATATGTAAAATAAAATTAAGGCAGCTAAAGATCTTAGGAAATCTGGAATAGCAGGAGAATCAATAACGTGGTCCAAATAATATCATGGACTATCTTTGTTGATACCTTCCCATATCTTCCTTTTTTTTTTTTTTTTTTTTTTTTTTTAAATTTTGAGACAGGGTCTCACTATGCAGTTCAGGCTGGCCTTAAACTCATTTTGTAGCCCAGGCTGGCCTTGAACTCACAATGATCCTCTTACCTCAGCCTCCTGAGTGCTGAGATTACAGCCGTGCATTACCACGCACAGCCCCCTTCCATATTTTAAGAAGCTATCAGAACTACCACCATCAGACACTCATATTTTATTTTCTCTAAGGGAGCACAAGAAATCCAAGCTTTGCAGGGTAAGATTGACTCAAGGTTTCTTAATTTAGTGTTTCCATCTGACCCATCCCTTCCTTCTAGGTCTTTTTGCATGTGTTCCTTTAAATGTTTTACCTGTGTTCGCACAGTCTGCCATATTCTCATTCTCTTTGTCTTGACTAAAATCAATTGAGCTACTTTCCTGAAGGACCTATCAAATGGAGTCTCTGTGTTCTGTTTATTTCCTTCCTCTCCTAAGGCAGGTATTATGTTATGACTCCTTGCTACCCATTACTGCTTTGAAAATATTTGATTTCCATCTTACCTTATTCGTTTCAAACCTCAACATTTCCATTTTTGTTCCATGCTATGTTTTCCCCGTATCGTGGCTCTCCTTAAAATAATCTGCTTGGTGGACAAATAAAAGTTATACACAGAATGTACTCATGTACAAAATCCTTCTAGCATCCAATCATTTCAGGTAATAGTATCACCTATATCTTATCTACTGTATTTTACCACCTGCTAATCAACAAAAGACTTGAAGTCTTCCTTTTTTTCCTGTTACCATCATTCGTTAAAACCATTAGTTTATCAACAAACCTTTTTTGGATTCACCTTCAAAATACATCTCAAATCCATGATTTTTCTCATCACCTTCACACTCCCAACATTTTATGCCAAGCCATGGTTACCTCTCATCTGACAGTTGGTGAGCAGATCTATCTGTCTCTCTATCTATCTGTCTATCTATCTATCTATCTATCTACCTATTTATCTATCTTCTATGTATGTTTTTTTTTTTTTTTACTAAATTTGACTCAACATGGAAACACAATGCTGTATCAACACTACAAGCCAAATAATGTTAGCCCCCTTTTAAAATAATTATGACTTCCATTAACTTGGAATAAAATTTTCTTATTCTGACCTAAACCCTGAACAGTCTGGCTCCTGCATGTTTGTCTAGTTTTTTTCATGGACCTCAGGCACCTCGCTCCTGTCATAGTGGGTTTCCTTATGCTTTTTTCTAATGTCTCTAGATATCATTGTTCTTGGGGTTTCTTCCGGCTGAGCCACTCTTTTCTCAGTTCTTTGTTTGATATTTTATTCTTATCTTTTAGGTCTCAGTTCAAATGCTATTTACTCAGAGGCTGTGTCACTATTCTATTAAAAAGAAGCTCTTTTTCCCATCACATGTCTCTGTGTATACTCCTCACAACAATTTTTATACTTTTTATTTAATTTCATTGCTCCATGTGAGAAGATGCATTTTTGCCTTATATATCACTGTACCTCTAACACATGGTACAGCGCCTGATGTATCATAGACATTTAAATCTTTGTGGATTGGCTGGAAAAATGCACCTTGCATAAATGATACAATAATAACTTCACACAATTTTACATCATAATTAAGCACATCCCTGGATTATAAATTATTATAGACAGATATAACAAGGATAGTGTGACATAGAACAAGGTGTCTTAGTGACACCACCATCATCAAATTAACCTGTTGTAGCTTTATTCAAATTCTATTTCTAAAATGAGTCTCGATTTCCTTCAAATCATTTTCTCCATTGCTTCTTACCAAAACTTCTACAGTTTTCTCAACATCTGTAGTTGTGTAGCTTTAGTTTTATAATTATCTCTTATTTTCAGTGTCTTGACTCAAAGCTCCAGGTTTGGCCGAGGCATCCATGTAGAACATAAACTACTTTGGCATGGTTTGCCTTATATGAGTAAAAGATCACTTCTACCTCCAAGTTCGTGGATTGCTGACTTCCCATAATCGTAGGTAACAGAGCCATAAAATCTGTCTTCATCTGTAAGCTGCTCATGTATGCTTCTTTCCAGCCTGATTTTACTAGGAATTAAATTTGATCACTACAGAGCTTCATCTCATCAATATATCACTACTTTCATTCAAATGATTTTCTTCAGTGAAGCAGGGTGATCAATTTCAAGTAATGTTGGCCTCCATTACAGACCCATGTTGTAGTTAAGTCTACAAAGCATAGTCAACCTTTTCCAGGATGCTGAAACTGAAGTTTAATGGAAAAATGGAAAAAATATTTTTAACCTAACTTACAAAACACTATTAATTTTAGACTCAAGGATGTGAAGGACTTTGATTTTATGGTAGAAGAAAATATATCTGATAATCTGAGTAACTTCATTGAAGATAACAATATGTAATATAACAACCACTGTTAATTCTTATCATTTTGTTTTGAAACCCTGTATCATTTTTATTGTTTTTACTTTGGTTTGTTTTTGTCTATGTTGTTGTTATTTTATTATTCTTTTTTATTCTCTTTATAATAAAAAAGAAAAATCTATAAGCTAATTATTTTCTCCATAGCATTTAACTGTTGCTAGTTATATATATAAACTCAACTTCCATATATTTTAGTGCTTTGGGGAGTATTTTAAAGTCCAGGGTTAGCTACAAAAGCTGACTTGGTTTGTTTTATTGAAAGTCATCTTATATTCTATACAGTTTCTTATGGACACCACTAGAGAGCATGAGGATGTGACAGAGGGAAGGTATTTTATTATTATTTTATCCTCTAAGTCATTGTGAGCCTGGCTCTTTCCAACTGACACGATGAAGAAAATACAGTGATAACTTTTGGAAGACATTGATATATTCCATGGAAAAAGATGATCTTATTGAAAGTGCAAGAACTGCTTAGATGAACAAGAATTCCAAACTTTGTTTTTGTTAACTCTGAGAAGTTTGGGGAATTTCTTAGACACACAAAAGGCAATTAATGTAAAATACAGAGCCCCTTCGTAGGCGTGCTCAGAGTTTGAAAATCATAGGCAACATGAGTATCAGTGATGTCAAAGACCATCAGCGGATGGCCTGTGAGTATATGGAGACGGGTAGGAGGGCATGATGTAACAAGGTTATGAAGAATCATATTTGTCATGGACATTGCTAACAAAGGAAAAGAGCAGTATTTTTAGCAACAGACTTTTGACTGATTTAAAGTGAACTTGAGAACTAAAAATGGAATCGTAGGTCTGTCCCTTTGCTAATATTAATTACCAGTATTACCTGCTCATTACTCTTGAAATTGCTTTTTGATATCTTTTGGTTGTGTTCTTGTAAACGGAGAAGCAATGAACTATTGGATACATTTTCAAGATAGGAGCTCAAGTGACTACGTCCTCTGTACATTAGACTTACCTACGTATATGGATGATTTCTAAATTCGAACAAGCTAAGAATCTACGTTAAATTATAGAGTTTAACTTTTAGAAGCAGCTTTTAGAGAGCTACATTAGAATTCACTGTCTTTCTGAAAAAATAAAAAAAAATCATTCAAAGTCTGTTCAAAGCCCTGAACTATCTTAGAGCTGTTAGAAATAAAATGTTCTACAAAAAGGTCAGTTTCTGTTGAATTTAGGGTACTTTAAGTTTCCAAGGAAACAGAACATATAAAAATTAAAAGCATATGCTACCAAATTGATACTCTGGAAAACCCCCAGGAGGCTTAATCCTCTGCAAGGTAACACTGCTTGTACCAAAACTTTATTTGCCATTTTTTTGTACTGTGAGTTTTGACAACTATGCTATTCCCAGAAACATACAGGTTATTAATTAGTACATTGTTGAACAAACTACCCCTCCACCCCACCTCACTGCCAATTAAAAGCAGCACACTTATTCTTTTTTCCCCACAAGAATTCAGGGTAAATTTAATACCTAGTAAATTAACACGTTAACCTATGGACCAAGTTACTGCTGAACTCATGTTGGCTAAAGTAAGTTTAAAAACTAAAATCTAATATTCTTATTCCAAAGGCATTTACTTTTAACTTTAAAATCATTGGAGTAGAAATAGGGGGTAGAAAACAGTTTAAATTCTTTGAATCTTAAATTCTACAGCAAATACAAATTACATAAATGACAAATAATCAGCTCTTAAAACTTTCCTGAGACAACTGAGCGCAATGTTCTATAGTGTTTGAGTTGCCCAGTGGAGAGACAATTGTAAAGAGTCAAAAATTCTTTCCCATCACAGAGATACTAATTCAAGTGTAACCAATACTTTAAAAGCAGTAATGTCAGTAGTCAAAGACATTGCCCTCAAGTTGCCACAAACATGAACCCAGCAGCATTTCTCAGCTTCAGCTCTGTAAAACTTGCTTCTTTTGGCCCCTTCACTGTTGGTGCCTATTTATGGCCCTCCCTTACAGACTGCATTACACTACAGGTCTGAGCCTGTTGCAATAGCTCTAGCAAAGGGGCAGCTCGCCAGCTGTAGTTAGTGTTCAATGGCCGTATTTTCCACATTACTTGATAGTGTACCTCACACGCTTGCAGGATGATAGTCGCCAGTTGCATCATCTACTACAGTTTCTCCACCTTGTCGTGACTGATATTTTCTATTTGAAATTCTTTGTTTTAAGGGAAGGGGGGTGTCTTCTATCTAGTAGGACATTCAGCAGCATCCTCGATCCCTATCTATCCGTTGCCAGTATCACAGCGACATCATAGTTGTGAAAACCAATGTCTCCAGATATTTCCAACTTCCACTGACAGGGGACATCCCCACTAGAGAAGTGCTGTTCCTGACCTAGGGAAAAGGAAGACTCTTTGTAGCAGTAGTGGTTGTTTAGGAGGATGCATCTGGTTGTACTGGGGAAGACATGAGAGAGCCAGAGTTAAGATGAACCAGAGTGGCTTGGAGAAAAAGAGGCCACATTACAGGGACTAATTAGTAAATTCAGCGAGTTATCTTTGCTTGAGTTCAGGAAATGTTTCTTAAGTAGGTATTATGTGCTAAGTGCAGAGTTCATTGCTGTAGATATGTGGACTAGTGATACATTTAAATTGTTAGCAGGTCAGGGAATTAGAAACGGAAACACAATTACAGTCATAAATGAATGCAGTAGGGAGAGAAATGGCAAGAAAAGCTTCCCCGAAGATTGACCTATGTGTTGAAGGTCAAGGAAGCCATAATCACAATCCAGAGAACATGAAAGGACATTGTACATCAGCAGAACAGAAACAACAGTTACAGAAATGTGTGGTAAGCATGTATGTCTCTTAAGGTGTGCCCATACATGGCTGTGTGTGTGTGTGTATACATGTGCACATATTTGTACATAAGAGTCAGAGACAGTGGAAATATAAGTAGCTTGACCTTGCTGGAGCAAAGATTTTTAATGAAAAAAAAAATAGAATTGATATTGGAAGATCTGTTAAGGGCCAAATTACAAATGTCATTTTCTTCTTTCCCTTCTTCCACACTTGTTTAATGAGTCTGCTCTATAACCAATTGCTTACGCAGGATACCTGGGATTACGCCAGTGATCTTCCTTCTTTATTCCTCACCAAGGCTTCTTCTCTAGATCCTGTCCTCCTTCATCCACCTGACACAC
>NW_004955446.1:17895683-17933009 GCF_000276665.1 Chinchilla lanigera | reverse complement strand
ATATGTAAAATGATAACCATTGATAATTTCCTACCATTTTGTCTGTAATTTGCTAAGTCCCCCCTATTATTATGTTATCCTTCTTTTATTCTTTAAAATAAAAAAAAAAAACATTTAAGCATGGATTTAGGGTTTAATTCTGGGGGATGGAGTTGGAGTGTTGTGATTACTGCCCTTTACTCTGCTTCTCCAGATTTCTTTGTTACCATGGATATCTCCATTAGTTTCCAGATCTTCTGCCTCTGATCTATACTGAACTGAACTCCAATATTTTCTCTACTTCCACAGTTATCTTCCTAGAATACCAACTTTATCATGTCATTCTTTACCTCATAAACCTACATATGTCTTAACAGATAAAACACACTATTTCACAAAGTCCACTGTAATTTGGACTTTGTACCCCCAGAGCACTGATCATATTAATACTACAGTATGCAAATGTTAATATAAAGTGGCTTTACAGTAACACCAATAAATTGATATGAATAAGTACAGCAAATGATTCATCAACGTGTAATTTGTTCTATGAAATTTCTTCCTATTATGTTAGACTTGAGCTGCTGCGTGAGAAGGTGAATAAGTTTAGCAAAATACTAAGGTACCAAAATGGAAGAGTCCTGTAAAAAAGGTAAAGAAGATATTCATCCAAATCCTGATCTAAAGAGATGAAATTCCTGAGCTTAACAATATTAGGTGGTTCAAGACTCATTTGTAGGAGGTAGTCTTGGAAACATTTAATTTCTAACCATGAAAAAAAGAGAAGGGAAAAGAACAAATAAGGTCACTGTCACTGTCATTCCTCTGTTTTTATACTTGATCTTAGCCAAAAGGCCAAGAAATGATTTTCCCTCTGGTTTTATAAAATGTGCTTACAGTAAAATTTACTAAATAGGTAGAAATACTATTCATAGTTGTATTCTAAAACTTATCCCCAATATATAGAGAATATTAAGTGCCTGTTGCCTGCTGATGTAGAGAGTGTCATTGGAGTCTCTCAGTGAAATGACTTCTAATAATGTCAAAACTGGATGGAAAGAATGGCTGAGGGTCATGCATGAAGATGGTGCCATGTGGCTATAAACAGTTGGGCATGTGCTTGACTTGTTTTTCTAGTTGTGATGATAGATTTAAACTAATTCATCTGCACTTTCTCACTCGGTCTTTGTGACCAAGGGCACATATTTTGGGGACAGCTGCCTAAGGATAGTGGTAAAGTCTGTGGCCATAGAACAGAGAAATTCAACTCACCAAACCCACAACCTTGGCCTCGTTAATACTATGCTCAAACCAGCTGAGCTAACTGGTGGCAGATGTAGTCCTTAGTGTTACACACATTTTGAGATCATTCAAATGCAGCCCATCAGATACCCACTGGGCAAAATTAAATTCTTATATATTTGCATTGAGGCCAAAGAAAGCTGCACAGAGTGGTTTGGCTTTTCTTAAATATCCATCAGAATTGCCTGTCATTTCCTATGTTTGTGGCTAAATGAGGCTCAAGTCATCAGGCCCCACTTCTGACATGAGGTTTTTATCAGTGGAAAAATGGAAGCAGATGATTCCATCATCTTTGAAAGTAGTGACATGGGGTGATGCTGACATCATGTGAAATCTGTGTGGAAACCACCTTAGTACTCACCAGTTACTTCTTGAAAAAAATTAATCCCTTTAGAGTTTTACACAAGCTTTTCTGAAAGGGCTGATTCTAAAATATCCAAATAGGGGCTTTTTCCTTTTGAAAAGTGATTCACCTTATTTTTGTCACAAATTCTACTCATATATACATATCATAAAACAGAATTAAGGTAAAAATAAGGTCTAAGCCATATTGAAAGAGAGAATACACATTGGAATCATCTGGGAAACATGAAAAATCGCTCATGTCTGCTCTAAGTGGTCTCGGGTGTGATGCTAATGTTCCGTCATAGAGAACCCTCTGCTTGGAAATTTAGGGGACAGAATAATAGACTGAAAAATTATGTAAAATTTGCATTTGGCAGGGCGCTTTCCGAGTTCCCATGAATTTAACTAGTTAATGCTGTTTCCATATGTGTGTTCCATATGAAATTATATCAGTCATAGAATCTATGTGGTATTTCCTAAGCATTTGCTTTTCTTTTCAGGGAAAAGGACCAGTGTTTATTAAATAAATGCAAACCCCTGTGAAATTTTTTGGGCTTTAAATTTCAGTTCCACAAATCAGGCAAGACCCTAATATTACAAGTGTGATGCTTCTAATCCTTTTTTAGAGCAAGTAAGTGAACTGAATTTTCCAGCTGAATATCTAATACTTACTTGGCAGTATTACCCACTAGTCAGCTTGAGTTACAATTTCTCGTTGTGCTTTGTTTTAGAAAAGGATGAGGGTTTACCATGCCATTTTTAAGAGGCCTGATAATTATTTTTTTTCCAGAGCAAAGTAATTAAAATGTGTTGACACTTAAGGGATGGCATTCTTGAGTAAGGATCATGTCAAGCACCATATTAAAATATATTCCTGTTACTTATTACATCTTAAATGTAAGTTCTCCACAATCCCTGGGCATTCGGTATTCTTGGTCTTATAGGGGTATAAATCGGGAGTCAGGAAGATTAAGTCCCTTATGTAGATTACACAGCTAATATCCGGTCAAGGTGGCTTTAAATCCATATCCTCCTGAACTGAAAACTAAAAACTAGTATCAAATCTCTGAGAGAATAACTGATGTGGGCTAGTGGTTTGTGTTCTAGGGGCAGAGGAGAGGATTCTGCCCTCAGAATCAAATTGGATTAATATTCACGTATATGTTAACGCTTAGACCAGTGCCTGGCCGGTCAATAAGTGAAAGTGCAAGCAATAGTTGCTCTCCCTTTTGTATCATATGTCTCCAGTGACGTCAGATGACACAAAATGAAACTAATTTTCTATGATTAAAGCCAGCTGAGTTCTTAGAGTTGGCACATTTTGTGAGCTTGCCTAATATCTTCAAGCATTACATCACTCAAATTTAGTCACAAGCTTTCAATATACATATACCGAATCCATGCTATATTCCTGGGAATCTCGTACACCAGTTAAGTTACTGGGATACTCAAAACTCAAGATTTTGGAATATTTGCCTTGGGTTAGAATGGCAGATGTAATTGCATTCTGTTAGCAAATCAACCTTGGCAGGCAAGAATCTGAGGGTGTCTGAGTTCTTACTCTGTTCTATTTTAAGTGATCTTATTTAACTCAAATCAACACAGCCACAAATATGTAAAATTATTATGTATGGGTGAAAATACAATTTTAAAAACCTAAATCAATAAATCACAAGTTAAATAAGTACTGTCAGTCTCAGGTTATCAGTGGCGGAAGTTTCTTGTGTCTTAAAATGTCTACCTACCTATCTGGCACAGTTAGCAGCTTCTTAGCACAAAAAGATGGAGGAACCTTGGGTTTTGTGGGTGTGCACTCACAGTGCAAGTCTAGGTGTTTTTCATAGGAAATGAGGCTTTGTTAATTGAATCCCTCTCAGGATTACCATTCATCTGAGAAGAAAATTCAGAGAGTTTTACTTAAAAAGTTCAGTGATCATCAAAAATATGAAAATATAAACATTATATTTCGAAGCTATATTTATGTTTATGAATTCACTTATATTACTTTATTTGACAGAAAAATAAAGAAATGATTAAAAGCTTCTAAAATAGAAGAATAATTTCAGTTTTTTATATTACTGGGAATACAAAAAGTGTAATTTTTTCACCTAGTTTTCAATACAAGAAAGTCTGGTGGCTTTATTTTATTTTATTTTTTTATTTTTTTATTTTTTTGGTTTTTGGTTTTTCTCCGGTACCGGGAACCGAACTCACGACCTTGCGCTTGCCAGGCAGGCTCTTTGCCGCTGAGCTAAATCCCCAGCCCCTGGTGGCTTTATTTTAATGTAGAAGCTCTAAGGCATTACACAGCCTCATTCTTTTTTATATGCAGAACTTGATAACAAAGTGGTGCATTATATATAATCTTAGAGTGTTATAAGACCTTTATTAATACCAATTTCAGTTACTGGGCCCACAGCTTGAGGAAACTCACTGCTACTCTGAGCATGCCATTTCACAATCTTTTCTTGCACTGGCTCAAACTTATGTTCTAGTACTTTACATCTACATTCATATTTGTTTATGTTTCCAAGGACCTGCCTACCTACTCAGTTAGTGAAGTTTCCAACTGATAGTTTTTCAAATACGTGAAACAAAAGTATGCCCTCTCTAATTCTCTTTACTGTATTCTAACATGAATTATCGCCCGATTTACTGTAGGTTTAATGTATACTTTCTGCACTAGAATGTAGCTCCATGGCCATGTATATAGCTCAGAGGCACAGTGTCTGCCTGGCAATAGCAAGGCCCTGAATTCGATGCCCGGTACCAAAGAAACAAAAGAAGGTAGCTCCTGAGGTGAAAGGTACATCAATTTAGAACGGGGTTCAATCCTTAAATCCTAGCTCAATGCCTAACACATAGATGTAATAAAAAAGCATTTTCTCAATGAAATGTGGTGGGTTATATTTTCCTTTCCAAATACTTACTCCTCTGTTCTCCAGGAAGGTCGTGTGTCCCCTCGTTATGATTTCCTTGCAGTGTGCCCTGGGGCACAGCTCATCCTCTCCATAGGTATGGTTCCTGTGTCTGGCTGAGCAGAATTTTATGAGTCTTTGCTTGGCTTGCCAGTTCTGTTCTTTCCTCTCAGCTGCAAGACTGACAGGTTCCAGTGAAGCTCACCTTATGCTTGGATCCTGGAGCATAAAAGTCGCCACAGCTCTCCCCAGCCCAGAGCAAAGCTGTAGCAGATGTAGCACAGTTATTATGTAAGATATAAGGTTTTATATGTGGGTATGAATTGGTGCATGTATATACATGTATAACTATGCATCAAATGTAGATACATGTGTTCACATGTATATATGTGTATATGCAGCAAGACTACTATGAGTGTTCTAATAGCATGTTTTGTTTCAGGATTGATTCCAGTTAAAAATCTTAATTTCTCACTTTTTGATAATTGAGATGATGTTATTTCCTTTCCAGTATTCCATGATCTCACCACAGATTTTCCAGGCTATAAAATAGTTATTTAGCAGTCTATCTTCACTGTTTTTTGAGAACTTTACTTCTTTTGAAGGGTAAATAATTATCACCAAAAGTACTAAAACTGCAATATTTTATTACCAATGTCTGAGTTATGATTTTCAGCCTGAAGAAAATTTTTCTTAGTAGGAAACTGAAGCAACAAGGACAGAGCATCAGTTGACAATTTCTAGTATTCTTTAACTTTAGACTACACCGATGTGTTTAGAAGCCATGGAGTACTTATGGGCTTTGCGTCCATAGACCCTATCCTGGGATTTGCTCTACAAACATTCCACACATGTGCTGTGGATATAGCTCAGCAGCACAAGTGCCTACCTGGCAAGCACAGGTCATGAGTTTGATTCTTGGTACCAAAAAAAAAAAAAAAATTCTCCACATGAAAATATGCTTTATATAACATGGCGTAATTCACATTCATAAAATAAAAGAAAATGAAAACATAAATTGGCAATTAGTGTAAATGCCTATTAATTAAAATGGTTAAGGAAATTATAGAATATTAATGAGATTTAGTCCGGTCTTATGGCCACACTGTAATCATTTATTGTATTTTAACGGATGCACTTTCAAATTTTATTAAAGTCCCGCAATCACCACATTATAAACATTGACTTTCCAGACTTAAAGGTGTTGCTTCCAGCATTGCCCAGGTCTCTTACTTCTCTGTCAGTGCTTCTCTGACAGCCAGGCCTTGAGAAGGTGTCGCACGACAGAGTTAACTGAATGAATGGGCAGACGGGGGAGACTTCTGTGGTATGAATGTGAGCGTCCGGTGCGTCCCAAGGCACGTGGTTCTTGGGAGGAGACTGCTGCTGTCCCAGTCATCGTTTGTTCCTGTGGATGGTGAGGGAAGTTCACTGCCAGCCCGTCCTTCCCCTTCCCCACCATGCCCCCTGAACACCACCCCTCACATCGATCCGCACAGTTAGAAAGTAGGTTTTCTAATAAGTAATTGGGACTTCCATGTGTATGCCTGTAATGAATATGGATAAAACTTGAGGCTGTACCCAGTGATCCTATTTTTATGTCACTCATCTGTTGCCCAGCCTTGATATTTAGTCATTTGAGTCAGATGCATGGTAGTTAACATGGAGGCAGCTGGGACTATACTGGCATGCAACAATCTCTTACCTCTCATTGCAGCCTACAAAATCATCCTGGCTTTGCTCCAACTCTCTGCTCTACGTATGAAGCTCAAAAACCACTCCTGGGTCAGAGTCTCCTGAACATACTTTAGAGCTGACAAAGGAATTTCACTTGAATCCGGACTACAGGACATGAAATAAGTGTTCCTGAAAGAAAATTTTCTTCTTTTATTTCTTGACTCAATGCAGACTGTGCTTTAACTCATGCCTCTGGTTCTAGAATTTGCCACTGATTCTCACAGTGTCCAGCATCTGAGCTCTTAGGCTTTTTCAGAATGCTCTATACTTTAGGAAGGTCAGCACTTTGCTACAATTTTCCAAAGAAAACAGTCTTTGTTGTCAAAACCTTCTTGTATAACCAAGTTCACAGAGCCTGAAAGTATTCTGTAATTGTATTGAAACAGTGAAAACTGCCCTTGGGGACCACCCAAGGGACAAGAATAAATTGGTTGCCTCCATTAAGTGATCTTTAAGCATCAAATTTTAGGAGAAATGTTGGGGAGTAAGTGATCACTTAAAAAAGAGGTTGCCTGAGGTCTGAGAGTGCAAGCTGGCCCATATTTAATAACTGCAAGGTCAATGCTTGAAATCAGTAAGAAGAAGCAGAGAGAAGTGGGTATCTTATTTCCATACTCTGCTCTGATGGTTTGTGATGTCAGCAGACCTTCCAAATGAGCAATTGCCTTTAAAACATCATAACATCTTCTTAAGAAAAAAGGAGATCAAAGAATTTACTCCAATACGCAGTCATGACACTGTAATTTAAAAGTGCTTTGTAATGATTTCCAACCAAGGACCTCAAATTCTTTTTCTTAATTAATTTCATTCAGTGAAACTGCTGTAAGGGCCAGAGAATTTTACGGCTCCCTTGCAGAGAAGTCAGGTTACGTGCACAGAATTCTCAATTATGCGTGCTAACAGTGGAGGAAATCAGAAATGAAGACTATCCTAAGTAGTTGGGTAATCCAACAAGCTCCACGTTGGCTTTTGGAATGTATGGCATTATTTGTTTTTGCTGATTTTTTGTTGTTGTTGTTTTTACCATGAAACATCAGGCAGGATGTAAGTGAATGGTCCACACACCAAACTGACTAGATGCTGGTGGGAAAGATGGTTCAGGAATACTATGATTAGCAAAAGCGAGAAGTATTGATATAAAGCATGCAATAGTCTGATGGAAAAGACACACATACACACAGAAAATCTCAAATTTGTGTTGTTAAGAAGAAAAACACTGTTCTTTCCATTATTCCTGTACTAAATTAATAACTTGGTTATTAATTTGTTTTAGGTAAAAGGAAATAAAATTGAAATAAGGTTGAATTTACATTGCACATTTGAAATGCTGAGTTAAAAAATTCTCTAGGAATATAAAAGTACAACTTTAGTTCAAGGAAAATCTGGTTGAATTTATCAAGCAGGGAGTTGTTTTTGTGATGTTTTTAAGTAGCATCTGCAGTTAATTAAGGGAGAATATAGTACACAGGGTGAGAAGCAAAGTATACATTAGGCATTTGGTCCCAAATACCCTCAACTGTAGAAGGTATTATACTAGCTGTGACACGAGCAGGAAGCCCCTATAGCGTAGCCGTTGTCTTCGTCAATTTCCCATGGGTGAGACACAATTCTGACACATGAAATTTAAAGTAGGACAGCTTTATTTGGGCTCCCAGTATGTAGAGGTTTCAGTCCAGTCATCTGGCTCCAGATCAGAAGAGCATAGCGGGGAGGACTGGGCTAGAAGAGCTGCTCACAGAATACAGGCAGAAAGCAGAGAGAGTGAAAGAAAGACTGGAAAGGGAGATAAACCCTGCCAGGCCACCCTCTTCTGATCAGACCCTCTCTCCCAACAGCAAGCCAGCTATAAACTCCATAATCCAATCCCCTTCCAAGTCTCCCCTTTGAGCACACAAGATTTTGGGGGAACCAGTCCATCTAAACCACAACAATCAGGTAGGAGTGACCCTGTAGATTTTAGGAAGCTAACAACTGAGAAAGAAACTCTCATTGACGACATTCTGCAGGAAAATAACCAGCCAATATTGTATGGAATTTAAATTGCACTGGAAGAGTGAAAGCACCTTGTCTTTCTCTAGGCTTACAACTTGCAATTTTTTTTTTTGATATAGGGTCTCACTGTGTAATTCGGGCTGGCCTTGAGTTCACTAGATAGTCCAGGTTGAACCTGCAGTGATCCTCCTACCTCAGCCGCTTGAGTGCTGGAATTACAGGTATGTGCCATCATGCCTGGCCCAGCTTGCAGTTCTTTGCACTAAGTTTCTTCACCCACTGGTCAGATTTCTTCATGGTTGAAATAGTCACACTATATACTCTAAGGCCCATTATATACTTTATACTCCAATACAGTATTTTAAAACTGGTAGAGCAAATTTAAAAATAATTTGTCCAGTGCTCTTATTTAATCATATTCTAACAGTCATAGTTACGTTTACTAATGTAGATTGCACTAAATTAGAATAAATCACCATCATTTTATGACATAGTTACACAACTGCCATTAAAAGGCATTAGAATATCAGTTACAGTACCCAAGTGGGTTTTGTTGAGTACATTGGTCCACTCTACATTGTAGCTGTTAAAGAATCATGGTTGTATATGCTTAAGGTGTATTTTAAACTGGGGTCCAAAGTCCTCTGCTAGTCCACAGGCAACAGATGGGAATTTATTGAATGGAACCGTCAGAGTGAGAAAATCTAAACCACTTACTGTTCTATCAGTAATATATTTTTAAAAGTGGGGAATTTCATTTTTATTCCTTTTATTGGGGGTGCATTTTAGATATGCATAATGATCACACTCATCAGAAGGAGTTTGTACCTGTACATGATATAGCTTGATTCTTCTTTTTCCCCAATCCCATCTCCTCCCTTCAACCCCTCTTCCCTTCTTCATTTACAAAAGCTTTGTTTCCATTTTCTTCCTTCTACTCTTTTTTCTTTTCCCTTCCTTCCTCTCCCCTCATCCCTTAATCAAGAGTTATAAAATAATTTCATTGTGCTTCTAGGTTTAACAAAATTTTGCATCAAATTGTCTTTTTTAGTTGCACACTGTTAAGAAATTTCTTCATGTATAACCTTTGCAAGCCACCCTCCACACGATACAACATCAAAGAAATTCTTTGGGGAAAACTAGATAATCGGGTTTGTGAGGGAAGAACTTTCATATGTCATCGTCATTCCTCAGTGGACTTCAGCGGAGTGTAGTTTTTTAAGGAAGGAAGGATCAAAAAGTTGACAGAAATCTTCTTTAGCAAGGTTCTTAAAACTGTTCAAAACAATGTTAGATTTTTATCTTCCATGACAAATCAGGTGTCAAGGTGAATTTCGTTACCACTTCCTTTGAAATAATTTCTCAATTAGATGACAGCTGAACGATATGTTCAAGCTGCTATGATTCAACAATATAGAAATAAAAGCCTTTAATCTCTCCTATTTCCTTGAACAATTCTGTCCATTTTAGCCTTGGAGAAAGATGGGACCTTGTTGTGAATGCTTTGAGAACAAATAATCAGCCTTTTTAACAGAGACTGGAATTCTCTTATGTAACTCAGTCTCAGGTAAACCAAGGTCTGATAGTTTTTCCTTCATTTCTATGACTTTGAAGCTTGCAACAGAATGTCACCATCAAACACAGAGATTCCCATGGGTGACAAACTTCTCAGAAAAGAATTTAACCTCTACTAGATAAGGATGTTTATTATAGAAGTGATAACTTTTCTCTTTTCAGAGTTGATATTGATTACCTTAAAAACACTAAATTCATAGTCTCAACAAATACAAAAACTCTATTTTGATTTAATTATAAGTGAATCATCTGCCAGTGTGAGGATATTTTCCAGGTGTATATAAAAAGGAGTCTTTTTTTCCCCTTTCTAGACTTTTCAAAACACTTAAAACTGATACCTCTTTTAATTGTCACAAAAATTCTACAGAGTAGTTAGATATAAGCTTCAAAGTAAAAGAAAAGAAACATTCTATGCAAATTTCACATAAAAATTCCTAACTTTTATGTGTGGCAAATATGGAAAATTAAAAAACAACCATCACAGTGTCTGGTCATTTTTCCAGAATATTTATAGTTAGTATATCCTACCAGTTACAGAATAATGATCTTCATATTTACTATAAAAAATAAACATCTATAGACACTGATAGGATTGTCATATGGTTTTATTAATGATATCTTCTCTTTTAACAGCCAACATTTCAATATATGAGTTGTGATCAACATTATGGTGAATATTCAAATTTTAATAATTTATTAGAATGAAAGACACATTGCTGTTAACCCATGTTCAGAAGCAACTTTGGAAGTCTTTTCTGAGTGTCTATGAGACATTGTGATGTCTATGTGATGAATGCTGCTGCAGATGTCATCCAGTGGAAAAATAGATTCCTTAAAACCCTATGTGTATCCTCTTCCATCTTATTCTCTGAATCTCTGTGATTTCTACCTATTCTCCAAAGGCAAAATGATCACATTTGAGTTAATTTTTTCAGTTGATTCAATGCATTGAGATAGCCATGACAACACAACTAAAGACTCTTTTGAAAAAGGACTTCTAGAACTACCTTACAAACTGGCCAGGTTGGTGGGATAATTGTATTCATAGTCAAGATGTATATTTTGAGAGGAATTAAAGGCAATGTGGCCAGGCATGGTGGTGCACACCTGTAATCCCAGCACTCAGGAAGCTGAGGCAGGAGTATCATTGAGAGTTTGAGACCAACCTGCATTACAAAGTGAGCTTAAGGCCAGCCTCAACTGCATAGCAAGGCACTGTCTCAAAAAGACAAAAATAAATAAATAAAGGCAATATGTCTTTTACTGTAATAATTTTTTGTTTAAATATTCATATTTTAATCATAATTCATACACAGTAATTTTCAGTGATTATGAGTAGTGAATAGAAATAACAGAGAAGTTATAATTTTTGTTTATCTTGTTAGGCATAATTATCATCAGAAGTTCTTCAGAACACCTACTTGCTTATGTTAACTTCACGCAAAAGTAATGAAATAAAATAATAAATGCATGAATACTAGCCCTGTCCTGGGGACACTGGCAAGAGACTGGTGAAAATAAGTAAAATAAGAATAATGAGGGCTGGGGATTTAGCTCAGAAGTGCAGCACCTGCTTGGCATGCAGGAGGTCCTGAGTTCGATTCCAAGTACCAAAACTCTGAAAAAGGATATTGTGCTGCTGGGTAGGAAGAGAAACATGTTTCCAGGAATAACAGGAAATGTGCCTGAAGATTATCAGAAGATACTGGCTTCTTATTTAACAAGAATGCCTCTGCGTATGTGTGTGTATATGTGTGTGTGTGTGTGTGTGTGTGTGTGTGTGTGTGTGCATGTGTGATTCCTTTCAAAATCTCACTTCCCATTTTCTGGGGAAATTCTTGTCAGTTGTTCAAAACTAAAAGTGAAGTAAACTTGGAATCAGACTCTCTTTGGAACCCAGAGAGATCTGCACTCACAGACAAAAGACCATTCCAAGGAGCTGTAGCTACTCAGTGCTTGGAGTTTGGGGGTGGAAAGAAAAGGATGAAGACTAACTTACCGGTGGTGTGTGGACCCTAGAGGACAACAATAAAAGGAGTGAAGTGGGGTGTTAGGGGTAAAAGTGATCAAAAATGTGCTACTAAAAGAAACATTTACTTGAAAGCAATTCCTGTACTACTCACGATACAAGAAAAAGAAGCTGTTTCTCAGAATCTTGAAAACCCAATAGTTATCATAGATTTTAGGTTTGCCCAGTGTCTATCCGAATGACTCAGAAACCAAAATGCTAAAATTTATATGATATGTTTCATGTCTCAGACTGAAGTGGCCTAAAATATTCCAGGATTTTATACTAAAGCAAAAGGTTACTCTTACCTATGCTTACTGCTACTTAGAAATTCACGGAGAGTATAGTGTTTGAGGGTGAAAAATAAAAAAATACAGATGAATTTTTATTTGAGTTTTACCATTTCTTTTTTGGGTAAAAAGTGGTAAATTGTTTTAATTCTTTTGATCTCAGTCTTATCACCTGCTAATTAAGGTAGAAATACCTTTTCTACTGGGTTATTACAAGATTTTACTACATGATATATGCACAGCTTTAAGTACTGTATTGAGTGCTAGGCTGAACTCAGGATATAATGTCACTAATGCCAAATAAGAAAGTAAAACTATTAATGCTACAAAATATTTGAACTTTTGGCAACATTTCATCCAAGTGACCAATGTTGATTTATTTTCTTCATTTAACCTATGGTTCTTCCCTTTTTCTTTTCCCAAGCAATACCTGAATTGGTCTTTCTAAATGAAAAGCAGATCATGTTCTCCGTAATAAGGTTGTCTTATTGAACTTACATTTCTAAATTTCTTACAATGATCTACAAAAATCCGTCTTCTGAATCCCACACTCTCTTCTCCTTCTACTTGCACAAAGTAGGTTTCTCCCCATTTCTAAAGCACAATAAGCATTTTTCTTTTTTGTTGTGGGATATTTGCTATAGCCATTTCCTCTACCTGGAATGTTCTTCCAGCAGGTTACTCAAGGTTGATTATTTTTTGTCATACTGATTTTAGATTAGTACAGGGTTTTTCAGACTCTACACTATTAACATTTGGCACTGGGTAATTCTTTGTCTGCAGAGGTGGGCTTAGTGCAGGACCTGTGCTTCACAGGATGTGTGACACCATCGCTGGACTCTATCCATGAAATGACAGTAGCAGCCTTCCCTATCACCCCTTTCCAAGATGTAACAGACAAAATGTTTCCAGGCATTGCTAAATGTCCTCTTAGGGCCTCTTAGTGATGGTGGCATCACTTCCCACCCATCCACCCACAGACACCATTGAAAACTCTTGACTTCATGTCACTTTCTCAAAAAGGTCTTTTCCCATTTCTCTATCAAAGGTAACTGCTGAATCACCATCGCCTCATCATCTATTACACCATTACATATTAAAAAGCATTTTCATTACCTAATTATTTATACTTAATGATTTACAGATGCTTCTTGGGTCAATCAACTGACATCCTGAAAAAAACATTCTAAGTTGAAAATATCAACATGCAAAAATGCACTTACTATACCTACCTTAATGTCATAGTTTAGCTTACCCTACATTAAATATGTTCTGATTACTTAAATAAGCCTACATTTACACAAAATCATCTAACATTAAGCTTATATTATAGTGCATATTGTATAGTACTGAAAATAAACAACAAAATTGCTTCATGGTTATGTTTTCATACTATTAAAAGTAAAATTTTTAAGTTAAAACATCATTAAGTATCTGATTATTGTTTATTTACCTCAACACAGTTTAACAGTCTTAACAGTGGAAATCATTATTTGCTTATCTGTTATAAGGATGTGATAAATACAGCATACATAAAATTAATATTAGTTGAACAAATACATTGATGAAGAAATGTATGTCTGAACCACAGTTTAGTTTTATAAACTCTTTTTCTAACCATGATTTTATGTAATTTAAAAAATAAATATTTCCTCATCAACTGAGTACTTCCATTGTATTCAGCATTACATAGCTGCTTTCAAATACAATGGTCAACAGAGGGAAAAAAGATTTACATTGTTTTAATGACATTTGTCAGACATTCCAAGGTTTCAGGGTGGAGAGGCAGAGAGGTATAAAGTGGAAGGAATAACTATACTATCATTAGTCATACGTTTCTTGTAAGTCCTACTTTTCCAGTGCCTAGATTTTCCTACTACTTCTCTACCATTTCACAAGAGTTGGGTTTACCTTTCCCAATCCACATGGCACACCTTTAACTGTGTTGTAGGTGCATACGTATACACTTGTGTGCTCCTATAAATGGAAATAGTTGGAATAATTCTTACTATAAATCTGAAAATTATAATATCACAATTTTTATATATGTGCTTTATGTAAGTAGGATCATATTTTAAATATTGTTCTATAATTTGCTTTTGTTGCATGGCCATATATGTCAGATAATTTCTACTTTAGTTTCTATAAATCTATATTACTCATAAATAAAATTTGATAATAAATAGATAAGATATGCCCATATCTTATACTCTGAGTAACTACTTTAAAGATAATAACATGCAATGTATTAACTATTGCTATTGCCCTCTCATCTTGTTGAAGACAGTAAAAAGGTATCTATTCTGTGACTACAATTTTGAACATATGGGTGATATGAATATGATAGTAGTGAGGATTTATCAAAGTTTAAACTTTTATTTTATAAAGTTGTTAGATTTATGGATTGATTTGATTATCTACATATTTTCTGTGCCATAGGTGTGGCTCAATATAAAACAATTGAATATTTCATTCTGTAGCATTTGTTCTCAGTCTTCTTAGTCTTTCCCCATTTATTTCTTATGTGGATTGTGTATTGAGCTATTTTATATAGGATCCGATTTTTGGTAATTTGAACACTGCACTTAGCTGCCCGTTTTACACACAGTGTCTCCTACTCTTGTCCTCCCACCTGCTTCTGCTATTAACTCTGAGTCTAAGACTTGGAAAAAATTTGTAAAAGCAAGAAATCTCAAGTTGGTTGATACATTCTGGTTATTTTCAATAGTTAAAATTTTTCACTCAGAAGTTTTAGATATTTTTGAAGTCATTTAAATTTATTTAGTTCTATTGATTTTCAAATTTGATTTTCAATTTGATTTTCAAATACTAAAAAAGAATACAACCATTCAAAGGAGAAATAGTCATGTCATGATAATTTTTATCATAAATGTACAGAATTCTAAAAGGAAACAATCTCTACATAACTGTCATCTTAATTGTTTTCTCATTTGTGAGACAAAGTTAGAGGCAGAAATGTTTATTGTACCTCATAGCTTGTAGAGGTTTTCATCCAAGGCAAAGTGGCCTAGGAGAAGGGTATCACAGAGGAGGAACAAGTCCATGGTGAAGCAGGGTAGACAAAAGGCAACTAGCAGTGAAGAAGCAAGCAGCAAGAAACAAGTGACAAGCAACAATAATAGTAGCTCTCTTTCTGTCCCTTATATTCTATCCAAGACACCCAGGGTGGGGCACCTTTCATCCTAACATCACACCATGAGTAAATCCCAACATCACATCCTTAATCCAAGCATCACACTCTAGATAAAGGTAAGAAGTGAAAAGGCAGGAAAAAATGCAAGTTAGTTATATTATGAATGTCTCTCATTTCATGGAAAAAGAAGTTCTGCGGTAATATCAGTTGGAGAAAATATTATGCCATATCTTATACTCTGAGTAACTACTTTAAAGATAATAACATGCAATGTATTAACTATTGCTATTGCCCTATTATCTTGTTGAAGAATATTATTCTCCTATCATCTATCATCTATTATGAAATTTTGTTTTGCCATTTTTCCATAAAAATAAATATCTTTATAAAGCTTCACCTATAACCACGTGAAGCTTTTAGGGGACATCTAGATACAAGCCATAACTACTGTATATAGCCTAGATTAGCAAACTTTAACACTGTTAAAATTAATCCAAAAAGATTAGATTGCTTAATTAATTCATCTTTAATAGACATGGAACATAATTTGAGAAAAATGCTAGAAGTGTTAATGTAACATTGCAAAACCACATATTCTCTTCATCAGGTAAAACCAACTTGAAGGCTATATTGACGGGTTACACACATGAAACTGATAGTGCAAACTGCATGAAAATGATTAAGTTTGGTGATGTGGGCAGTGAGATCCTTAATTAAGCTACTTGTTTAGAAAACTGGTTTCATAAATGTGCAACTGACAGTTTTACTGTATGCATTTATTGTAAATCTTCAGTGGATTTGGCCTGTACAGAGGTGATCTGATATAATCACATGAACACTTTGTAAGTAAAAACATATTTAGCAAATGTAAAACAATCCACATATCTGGTGCTTTATATCAGTCTATATTTTATGCCCTTTTATACAAATGTGGGAGTAACACAACTGTAATTCTAGATGCTTGGCTCACGCTGGGGAAGTTCTTGGAGGGAAACACCAAGGACTTTCAGGAAACACTAAGTGGCAACAGCGCTTGCAATGGAAAGGATGCTTTGAGGGCTGTTTTTAGAATTTTTTTAGTACATGTTGGCAATACATGAAGTTTGCATTCATTTCGGGGAGTTGGTACACGTATGAAATGCAGTTTTTTTCTTTTACTAATCCCCATCCCCTTCCCATCCACCTACCTCCCTCTGCCTCAACATTCCTTCTCCCCACTTTCATTCTGGTGGTAATTATTATTCCAAGCTCATGTTTACTAGGACTATGTGTTGAAAAAAATCCGGACATCTGGGTAAATGTAAGCCCCAGGAGTTTCATATTGGCAAAAACTGTTTTACCATCAACAGGTGTTGGAGATAGAGAGAGATGATTTAATTTTGACTAAGAATAAAGAACTGACTTGGAATATGTGTGAGCCATATTTCACATTATCACTTCACATCTCAGTACATGGGGGGGTACTTTGTCCAACCTTCATAGTAGGTCTGTAGGTTGTGATAGTGACTATCAGTATATTTACTGCCATGAGGAAATCCTAAACATTCATATAGTGAATACTTAACACTTACCTTTCGGGAGATGTAAATACTTTCTCTAAATCATGTATATGGGAACATATTCCAGACTTTTAGGTTTTTATGGTCAAAGAAGTAGTCACATACTTAATGCTAAATATTGCCCCTATCATGTTACCCAAAATATGTCTCTCACTGGAGGTTTTATTTTAGAAAAAAGAAAAATATTTAATCATTTAATCTACAAAATAAGGATAGATGAAATATATGGACAGAACTTAAAACAATGTTTCCTGCCACAAGAAAAGTTCATAATGACAATAAAGTGTTTTGTTTTCTCAAAAAGTAAGAAAATGCTTTTCAAAATGATAATAATGTGCCAGGTTGAAGGGGTTTCCACTGGTCAAATCTAGGAAAATAAGTAATGAGACTATCAGATTATAATTTATTGTACAAAAATGAATAATATAGGTAAACAGTAATATACATAATAGTATAAACATCTAAATGGATGGAGAAAGAAAGATCTCCCTTTTAATGGTAGTGTGTCAACTTCTAGTATAAAGAAGTTATGATAGAAATAAATATTCACTCTTGGGCAACCATAATAGAATCAGTTAATACAGATAAAAATAGTCAATGAATGCTATCGCTGTAGGTTGAGTGGTAAGGCTCTTGGCTGAAGGCTTCATGAAGACCAAAATATTATCATACTATCTGTATGTCTCTATACAAAATAGTCATTCAGTATAGGCAGGAAAATAGTGACTTTATTTTGCAAAAACGTGCCAGACACCAGCTTGGAGAAGTCAACGAGATTATCATTATTACCAGGGAATTTGCTTGAAGTAATGTTCTTTGGACATAATGCCTTATGAAAAGCAGCTTCTTTTCTGTGGCATTTCCGTCATGCACGAAGAGCCTGAGTGAAGACAGGAAGAAATATTGAAAAGGTCCTGGTAAGTGTAATCCTAAAGAATGAAAGGCCTCAGTATTTAGAATTTTTAAGAAAATCAGAAACAAAGACTGAAAAATAGAGTAGATTTCCTACTACTTGAACATGGCAGAGTTCTTACAGTGCTGACAGATGCTACACTTCTGGGCAAGGCAGAGTGGAGAAATTCTGCTGTGCTCGCTGGACATTCAGTTCAGATCCCTTTCTAGTAAGTACCATAAGCTGATGTAAGAACTTCTTTCCCTTTGACAGTGGGTAAAACTTGAATAGGTCCAATCTCATCATAAGATCAAGCAGATAAAGGAAAAAAGCAACACCTTACACAATTACAACAGAATCCATCCTTCCTGTAATTTAAAATCTACAGATTTTCAAATATATATTCATATTCTACTATGTATTCATATATTCAAATGCTACCAGGCATATGACAAAGTATGAAAAGGTGATCTTCAATTAAGAAAAATGTCAGTATAAACACATGCAAATATGACTCAGTGATTAAATCAATAACTCATATAAAACCATTCATAAACTAAACTTATGAAACATAACAAGTAAGTAAATGGGAAAATATCAGCAAAAAATTATAAACTATATGAAAGAATCAAGTGGAAATTGTAGAACTAATAAGTTTATGAAGTAAAACTTTCACCAGATAAGTGTAGCAATACACTGGACATGATAGAAAGATCAGTAAGTTTGAGCATGGATCAATAAACATTAGCCAAATTGAATAACAGAAAAAAAATATAGAAAATAATGACCGAAGCCTCAATGGTCTATGGCAAAGTATCACAGTAGACAGGAAAAGTAAGTTGAATTTTTTTAAATTTTAAAACACCGTAGCCTAAGCATTACAAATTCAGTGTCTAATGAACTTAGAAAAATGATCCAGCAACAGTCATGCAAAAAGATCCATGTAGTGTCATTTTATTGCCACACGTCTGAGAATCAATGATACAGCAGACACACACACACACACACACACACACACACACAAACACACACACCACCAGAACCCTACATTACTTACAGAAAAACAACAAAATGGCTGACCTCTCATAAAGACCAATTGAGGTCAGAACAAAACAAAGTAACATCTTCAAAATGATGTGGGGGAAATTTCCAAGCCAGAATACTGTGTTAAAAATAAAGGTGATTTCAGATTTTATTTTTCTTTTTTGGAAATTTAATTTATGATTAAAAACATTCCCTTGAGAAAGACTCCAAGTTTGGATGGCTTTGTTGTTGAATTTTACTAACTATGTAAGAAAAAAATAAAACACAGAAAAGACAATAGTAAGGAAATGTCCCAACTTATTTTATGGGTCCAAAATTACCCTAATAACAAATCCTGACATTCCAAAGAAAAGAAAAAATCTTACAGATCAACACACCTAATATCAATATTTAAAATCTTTAAAAAATAATTAGATTCACAACTCTGTGAATACACTAAAAACCATTGAAATATGTGGTTTAGGACATGAGATGTATGTTTAGAATTATATCCAAAATAACAGGAAATACAAGCACATAGTACATATTTTCTACCCCTGTATGTGTACATAAGTTATACCAGATGCTTAATATCTCAAATTGATAATGATATTTTTAAGACAGAAGAGACTGGAGTTGAAGGCTATGTTCTCAAAATAGACTACTTGTATTTCAATTTTTGGTGGCATGTATTTGTGTACTGTTCTTGAAATTAATAATTGATTCTCAAATTATTTTCCTAATGGAATGTTTCTCTGTATCAGACCTATTAAGTGACTTATAAATAATGAATTTCAGATTTCTTCATCTCTCTTTCACTTAAATGTCTCACCAGCGAAGATATTTCAGAAAAACTGGGTGAGTGTATCTAGAATATATTTTTGCCAAATGTAAACTGAAAATCCTGAGATGTACTTTAAAATGCTTCCCAAAATGTTGCCTTTCCATTGAGCAGTAACACGATCCTCGAATAATGTAAGATGACAGCTCAAAGATCAGGTATCACTATCAGTCACTTTCAGCTGTAAATTCTATTTGGAGTGCTATATGACAGTATTTGACGTGAAAACTAGGGTATTGCTTTCATACTTGGCTTACTTTTTATTTTTCACAGGCTCTACATCCCTCCCTCACTCCAAAACATGTAACAATTGGCAGCTAGAAGCTGTACTCTTATGTCAAATTGGTAAATATATCAATTTCAACTCATTTTCATGTGTAAAACATAAGCTATTTAATAGGCTATACGCTTGAAAAAAACTAGATGATGAAGCAGGAGAGCATTAAAGTGAAAAATATAAAAGAACATAAACTTCACATCTACTGCCACAATGCACAAATTTACTCCTGTAATAAAATTCCACAATAAAATTTCTTATTCAATAACTGTATTAAGATTATACTGGGTAGTTTTTCCATGGTTTATAGAACACCCAGAACAGAACTTCAAATATTTTCTTTCTACTCTAAATTAAGTACTGTAGAATTTAATTCATAACATCTTGAATTTCCAAATTGAAATCACCTTTAATTAAAATATTCCAGCCAGCCATAGAAATAAAGAATTCTATGTTTTCTAAACATAAGTGATTAAAATATTTATCAAAGTTATATTTACATTTAAATAGAGTGGTCTAAAAATAAGTAGAATTCTGTATGCCAGGATGCAATTAGTTTCAGGTGTTTCCTGCTAATAAATTAGAATAAACTTAGGGCCAGACTTGTGAAATTATTTTCCTTAATTAAAAAAGAGCCTAATATGCATTCTTTTTTCCCAAAAGTGAACTGGAAAGTGAAGCTCATAACTAAACAAGAAAATGTAATTTTATTTGCCCTCAAAGCTTTGAAGCACTACTTTATTTCCCTAAATGAACACATGGGATGTGGAAATAATGTGAGCAATTAGGAGACTGAGGAACCAGACTTCTCAACCATTAATGACCAAACATTTAGTTTGTGTATTTTAGTCTAGGAACTATGGGCCACCATAGAGACCTTCTAATCTAAATATATGATGTGGCCTGATTCCGGTATTTAGTAGGGTGTAACCTTTGCATCTTCTCGGATGGCGAACACATTCACAGCTCATATTATGGCACACCCCTCCTCTCAGGAAGTGAGACCTGGAAGATGGGTAAGAGACTCTGAATTAGAAGCACACAGTGGTTTGGGTCTTCAATGTGCCATGAAAGGCTCGTGTACACCGAAATGGGGCTTTTAGAAAAGGTGAATCATGAAGGCTTTCACTTTGTGCAATGATGAACTAATAATGTGATTGCATTCTTGATGGTGATGGAAACTTAGGAAGTAGAATGTAGTTGGAGAAAGTTGATCAATGTTGGCATAGCTCGAATGTATATCTTGTTCCTAGTCCCTTTCTCTCTGGCTCTGTCACTGTGTCCTAGTTGCTACGAAATAAGCATTTTTCCTCTGCCATAATATTCTGCTCTGATATTTCTGCCTTGCCACAAGACTAAAAGCAAGGTAGCAAGCCAACCATGGACTGAAATCTCTGGAACCATTAGCCAAATAAACCTTTTTCCTTTATATTGTTTTTCTCAGGTATTTTGTGATATTAATGAATCAAATGCTAACACAGAGTACTATGGAGGCTATCATGCAAACCAATCATCTAAGAAATGACAAGGAGTTTGCAATGGCTTATATCTAGATGTTTCCCCAAAGCCTTATGTGCTCATAGTGGGATTTGGGGACATGACTGGATCATGGGGCTTTGAAGATCATCAGTGGATTTGTCTACCCATGAGTTTATAGCAGACTGGCTGGTAGGAGGTGGGATGTGTTCAGAAGACATGAATCAATGGGGGCTTGGCCTGGAAAAGTTTGTCTCTTCCCCACTCCTCCCTTCACACCCTGTTCTTCCTGGTTGCCGTGTTTCAAACAGCTCTTCTTCTTCAATGACCTAGTGCCATGCCCTGCTGCCTTGGATTCAGGGGACTAGCGGTTGAGCCTTTTAAAAACTGTGGGCTAAAACAAACCTCTTCTTTCCTAAATTGCAGGTGTTGGGTATTATGTCTCCATGATGATAAGAGTGACTGAAACAGAGTTTTTAATAAGTGTGCTGTGTATGTGGATTTTAAATAACCACGCTGAAGAGGTCATTCCTATTAGAACAGAAAGGGGTACTTAGGCAAATAGAAATAATGAGACAGGTTGGATAGATTCAGGTAATGGCAGGCTTAAAACCAAGTCGAGGAGCTAAAGCATATTTTGACAGGAAGTAGGTATGCCACAAGTGTCAGAGCAGAAGAAAGACCCTTTTATATTGGAACTGATTGTGCAAGAAGGAATTACTCTAAATAATCTTATAATGCCAATATCTCTAAGTGGAAACAAAATTGGATTAAAAGTTGCAATAAATGTTGATTTGCTTTGACTGCTTATGATTATATATGTCAAAGAAAAGCATGTATTAAACATAACTTTTCACCTTCAGGGCCAGGTAAGCAGAAGAACTGATAGACCTGAAGTAGGGAAGATGATGATTTCACCTTTGAGCACAGTTATAACAGTTATAGACAGAATTCATGCTAAAAAATCGGAAAGCATTTGTATGGAGCCAGAGCTTAGATTAGAAAGATCTGGGAATGCAGATTTTGAAAGGCATCAACATAGCTGAACAGGGAGCACACAGAATCCAGGACTGAGAGCCAGAAACCCAAACTTGGAAGTGCCAATGGCCCGAGAAGAGGAGCCAGCTCGGGAAATAAGGGAGGATTGGTCAGTGAAACAGGAAGCCAACCGAACAGCGTTTCACAGGAGCCGGTGGAATAAGACAGCTCAGGAGGGGTAGGGTTTTTAGATGCTGCAAAATCAGCAAAAGGAATGAAGACAAAGGGAAAGAAACCCACTGGGATTTACAATAACACACACACACACACACACACACACGTGTGTGTGTGTGTAAAAGGTGACCTGCAAAGAATATACATGCTGAAGTTATTATACTCCATATTAAAAAGGGTAAAATTTTATTTAGATTAACATTTAAAATGCATTTTTTTCTCCCTAAAAGAGAAAACGCTAGTTCCTCTGCCACTGGTACTATCATTCAGTTCCTCAACACATCAGAACTGTGTAATTCATTGGAGTTCTAAGTACTTAAAGTGATTTTGTACCATCAAAAATTATTGGAGTAGGGGCTGGGGATTTAGCTCAGCGGCAAAGCGCCTGCCTCGCAAGCACAAGGTCGTGAGTTCAGTTCCCGGTACCGGAAAAAAACCAAAAAAAAAAAAAAAAATTAATGGAGTATAATACTATGCAAAGTTATCAGTGTAGATTATCCAAAGGAGTACCAAGTAAAGTTACCAATTCTACTTTGTCAATCTTCAGGTTCACTCACAAATAGTCAAAGGGAAGTCCTAAAGTGGTCAACGGCCCAAGTCAACCACAGTGCTTTAGCTTTGCTATATTTCATGGTATGTTGTTTTTGTCAATAAACACTGCACTTGAAAGGCACTGCTTGATTTGCCAAAAGACGGTGTCCTAAAGAGTTAACTGTGGTTGGAAAATGGCTAAGAACTTAATCAGAGGATGACTTTAACACTCCTGCAATTTTTTCCCACTTTTCCTAACAAAGCTAAATCATTTTATCTCTGACACAAATGCATCATTAATGTTACAAATGACATTAATTATTCTCTTCAGAAATGGCTCTCTCATAACCAGAAATACAGTATCCCATTCTCTTTTAAGCAAGAAAATGTAGCAGTGCAAAAGAATGTGTTATGTTGGCAGCTAACCTGCTTTCTTCCATTGTCTTGCAGGGTCTCAATCATAGCAGCCATTAATTTTCCTGCCTTTCAAATAAAAATGAGTTTGGCCTTATTTACCTCAAAGGGGTTTTATGGAGGGAAATGTAAATTTATATAGAAATCTTTACCATGTTAAAAGTTATTAGCCTTTAGCAATTCAATCAATCTTTTCCAGGCTAAAAGTAATTATTGATAAAAATATTAACATATAATTTATATGCAGTTTTATAAAAATAGGCCTCACCCCTATTCATTACAATATTAAATGGAAAATATTGGCTTGATTTTTTTTCTAGCAAAAAACACAGGGTCTTATTCTGCCCCACTATTACCTCATGGCGATTGCATGGAGAAGGCTGGGGCGGGGGATATAGCTCAGTGGCAGAAATGCCTGCGGGGCATCCGGAAGGCTGAAAGCGAGCAGGCCTCCCTCCTCCATCTTTACTTTCCTCTCTCTTTGCTTTCAGACTTGATTGCCTCCCTGCAAATCTCTTCTCAGTTCTCTTTCTTTCCATAACTGCATTAGAACATTTATATCAGCTGGCAGAGTGGAGTAAACCCCAAAGCCACAAGCAACCTGATCAGCTCAAGGGGCGATGGCAGGGCTCCCATTAAAGCACTTTTATTGTTGGTGAGAGTATCTGGTCACAATCATACTTTAAAACTCCCTGAAACCAGAGTATTCATTTTGTGTTTGCCCTCTGAGCAGCATCTTTATGATGTGAAGCATTATTCACCAATGTGTATGGCCAGCTGACATTTGACTGCTGTCCACAGGGCTCAGCTCTGTACTCCCTTGGAGAGGGCGAGAGGTTACACAAAGACTGTGGCGAATTTGAGGGTCAATAGAGTCTCCTCACTGGCTTCATTAGGTACTAATTAACCATTATAAATAAAAGTTGTATTGTGATACTCATGAACTAAACAATTTGGCTGTCAGTCGTGTTTTGACATTCAGCAACTATTATTTATAACCTGCCACCATTACTTTTAAAAAATAACCCTGGCATATTTTAGAAAACTGCTCCTTAGTTTTCTTCATTTTTCTTGGCTACTCTTACACTTCCAAATCTTCCCCCTGTTATTGTCATATGCACACACTGCTCGTGTATGTGTCTTTTGAGGAAAACATATTATACTTTCTTTTCCCCCTAAATCAGATTAAAATTTTCTTCTAATGTTTAGATGACTTAAAATAACTTTTCATTTTTCATTAGCGTTTGACTTTCTGAATTTTTCTTAGGACAATACTAAAATCCACAGAAACAGTAGCTGCAGTATCTAAACAGAAACCTCAGAAGAATAAATATATAACTAATGTAGTTTTAATTTTCAAAGCTTGGGACATCTTAAGATATGATTGCCACATAGCTCTAAATCTATCAATTTATTTCAAAAAGTGTTAATTAAGAGTTTTAAAATATAGCTTTCAGTTCCTTTATGTTTTCTGTCAGGCTGCTATTCATAAGCTATATTAGATTTTGACTTGTGCCATAACTAAATAAATTGGCAAATAAATTTTGTCTTGCTTGTACGTATGCTGGAGTACAGGCTTACTATTTAATTTTCATTCTGATTTAAATATCCTCACATTAATTTTCTATTGCTGTGTAATTAATACCACAAAATAGTACCCATTTATCATCTAGGAGTTCTCTAAGCTAAAAGACTGGTCACAATTCAGCTGGGATGTCTGCAAGATCTTACAAAACTGAAATCAATGGCTACATTATGTCTTCTCCTGGAGCCTTAACCAGGAGAGAATCTAGTGCCACTCTCATTAAAGTTATTAACAGAATTTAGTGCCTTGTGGATATAGGACTCAGCGTTCAATTTCCACGCTCCTCAGAAGCTGCTGTCATCTCCTATAGGGCACTTTCATGTGTATGAGACACAGTTATCCTCATAACACAGAAAATCTTTTCTTCAAAGGTAAGAATGGTATCAGCAGCTGCAACTTCAAGTCTTTGAGGCAAAGCTTGCCTGAGATTCACTTCAGATAATCTCCCTTTTCACTATGTCAACATTACCTGACTCTAGAAATAATCACATCTGCAAATTCTTTTAACTTTGCTCAGTATAACCTAATCACAGAAATTGTATCCACTATATTGATTTATGTATACATATTCAAGTAGAGGAGATCACACAGGGAAGGAATGACTTGGGGCAGGAATTTTAGACCCATCTCAGAATTGTAGCTAATATAATGCTAATTTAAAAATTTAAATAATTAAGATAACTTTATTTTGAATTTAGTGTTTTGGTTTTTTTTTTACTGAAATCTACTTGACAACTATCTCAACTCTCCAGGTAATTTTAGAGGACGATAACTTGAAACTGTTGCTAAAAATACGGAATAGTCATAACTGTAAGCTCTCATGTTTCTAAAGATTTCCTGTTTTCTCTACATAGTCTAATTATTACCCTGAGATGAGCAGAGCTGTGGTGAGTTGAGATATATGCAAATCATGTATCTTCTGGGACATTAATTTTTATTTCACTAGCGTAAATTCATATCACTGACCAAGGTTCTAGATATGCCTGGGCCACCATGAATGAGAAAATTACACTTATGCCATGGCCCTAGGAAATTCATGTCATCTTACATGTAACATTTTTCCCAATTTAAGTTTAGCTTTTTTTAACTTTGTTATCTTTTTTTACTTCTAATTTCTCTACTTTGTTTTTAAATCTTGTAGTTCCACAAGTAATTTTACAAATTACCTCAAGTACTTTTAGAAATAAATTAGTTATGAAACTGAGTAAACTTAAACACTACAGTGGAAATCTAAAGTAAACCTATGAATTTGCCTTTTGAAAAAAAGACTAATGGGTCTGCAAAATAACAGAGTGAACATAAAGAAGAATTAGAAAAGTGTTAAAGATTCCATAGAAATTGGCACATGTAGGAATTATTATACAATAGTGCATTTTACAGTATATATGCTCCATCTGCTGTGTAAACCGAATACCAAAAGGCCTTACCTGTAGTACAAATAAAATATATCATTTCCAGTAAGCACAAGTTCTATCTCATGCACACATCTGTTCATGCTGGACCTTCATCCTATCAAAGTGTTCGTTCCTGCTACTTTGGAGAGTTCCTTAGAAGGGACCTCCTGCTCAACCCCGAATGTCAGCCACAGTCTCCATGAGATTTGTGTCTTTATGGTTATCCACTTCTTACATTGCTCCTATGCTCAACCCCTGCTGTGCACACAGGCTCTTAAAACAACGATAGCGTTTATCCCTGGGGAGATGTTTCATGTAAGACTTGGGGTGTCTGGATGAATGATGATTTCTAACAGTCTTCTCAGTCTTCCCTTTGTTATATGATCAAATTTATTCTGACTTCAAGAAGAAAAACTAGAAGAGACTTTTTCTCCAACTCTGGCCTACATTTTCTCACCTGGAAGACAAAATTCAGCAATTCTTTTCTTAGAGCCTACGATGAGGTCCTTAAATGATCTCCTCCTTCTAGCCCTACCCTTCTGAGTACCACAGCTAAAATCTCAGAATAGGACCACTCAGGAAAATTATACTTAATCATGCTTTTCTTTTTTTTATCCCCCTTCCCCTACCTTTCCCCTGACCTAAGAAAAACACTCAGCCTTTCTTCCCAAGATGAAGAGGATCTAATATGTTATCTTCTTTATTACTGAGGATGCACTAAATATTAGGCATTGACCTCAGAGCTCTGTGGTTTACATGGGTAAAGAGGACACAAGAAAATGAAGAAGCCTTCTTATGTTCGTCTAGCCAGTAAGCGGAGGAACTGGAGCTCAAACCTACAGAGCCAGACTCCTCAGCTCAGTCTTTAAGCACTATGCTCCATCAATACTAATGTAAGCAAACAAATGTGAATAGAAGTGACATATTGCCGTCAGCCCTGTATCCCACTTCAGTCTGTCAGTAGGTACAGGTAGCTTCACAATCTCTGGACAGTGATAATTTCTATTTTAACAGAAAAGGAAAGATTCAAAAGCACAATGATTTTCCCATGATTTCACAATAATACCTAACACAGAAGGACTAATCTTTATGGAATCAGCACCTTGAGGCTCACTCTTCACATTTCCAGTACCAGGGAGAGCGGTAGCATTCACAATGCTCTCAAAACATGTTCACTGGATGAATTCATTGATCATAACCACAGTTAGCCGGCAATAGAGCTCAGTGGTACAGCCCCTGCCTGGCAAGCACGAGGTCATGAGTTTGATTCCCAGTACCAAAATAAATAAACAAACAAATAAATAAATACACAATTATGAACATCTAGTTCTTATGTCAAAAGTTTTTGCTTTATGCCACAATGGACTTTATAATGACAATGGTGCTGAAGAGTCCCAATTGAGATTGGCATTTATCTAGAAAAATATTTCATGATTTAGGCTTTGAAGTCAGTGAAGAATATTGTTTGAAGATTTAAAAAGAAAGAAATTTCATATGAGTGAATAGTGCATAACAAGGCAATAGAAAAAGCCCTGCATCTCTAAGCAAGTAAAACATAATTAATTGCCCAAGTTTAAGTCTGAGCTCACTTAACGAACGATGAAGTGATGAAGGGCCAGTTGGTGCAAGTTCAGTTTTTCAAGCTTTGTTTTTAAATATTAACCAGGGTCAGGAGATTCTTAAAAGAACATTAGTTTTATTAACCACTTTTAGAAAATGTATGCTAGAAATGTCATGGAACCAAAGAACAATGAGGTGTTAAAACTCCTAATAAACTGCAAATCTTTTATTAGGGAGTCACTGTGTGTTTCTAAGCAGGGAAGACAAATGATTTAAAAACAAAAAACTAAAAGTCAAATCTGTAGAAGCAGGCTTAGATTTTATTTAGGATGATTAGCAATTTAGCACTGTGGACTTCACCTTATAAAGCTAATTCTTCATAATAGTGTGAGAACTCCTTAGTTTAAAGTTGCTCAAAATCTATAGCTTCAAAATCTATTAGCCAATCATCTTTTCAACAATTCCTTCTTGTTTATGACTTCTTGTGAGGATACTGTAAACTACCTTTTTATTTCAGAATTTTCTCCATAAGAAGTATTTTAATGGCATAATATGTGATCAGCCTGTTTTCTAAATTATAAGCAAAAGAGAAAAACACTGGACATATCAAAAAATAACACGATAAAAGCATTAGACAATTCATAGGCACGCTAGGTTGACTAAAGAGAAGCCACAAAACCAGAAAACACCCCAAAGTAATGATGCAGAAATAATTCGAGGAAAATCTCCGCTGGCATTATGTAAAATAACGACCTCAGGCATTTAGCCCTAAACACTCCTGCTTGATTAATATTGCCACCAGATAGGCTAGAATTACCACCAGGATGGTTTCTCTGCTCTTTAGAATAATTCTTTACCATTCTTATTTTGGGGTGTCATTAACTTCAGATCCAAATCTAGGATGTCTTTGGCAGAGGCTAGAAAGTATTTCTCTTACAGAGACCCCAGGCAGTTCCCTTATCAGGGAATTGCTTCTAGCTCCACCTAGTTTCCTACAAAGATTTCGGTCACCACTGGACACTAAGGGACATTTGATGATTTTTGTTCCTGTTAGTCCATTCGGTAGTGTTGCCTTTTAGGTCAACCGTATAATGATTATTCAAACCTCTAAGTCCAGCACATTCGTCAAGTTCTAGATTCCTGTTTAGTAGCAGGAAACTGCAAAACACAGCTGCTGCTATGCTATTTTGCAGGCACTACCTCAACCATGTACGAAAGCTAAACATAATCCAAGTGTTATTTTTTTGAGGCAGCAAAATAGGTGTTTAATGTGGAAATGATGAGAATTATCGCCTCTCAATTTTTATGTCTTTGGTGGCAGAATCAATCTGTAGTAATCCTTTGGGGCTGTATATGGCTTTTGTTTTACTATTTTGCTATGAGGTAGAGAGGTTCCAGGGGTTTTCTTTAGCATTTCCTATCATGACAATCCTTATTCTGTGAGTAAACGTGGAAATTCTGCCAGTCTTTAAAATAATAATTTTACTTGGAAACAGGAATAAGAACTGTGTTGGGCTTGAGGTTTCACTGAGCCTAAATAACATGGGTGTTTATCTCCTGGCTTTCACAAGCCCCTTTATGACAGATACTGTGATTTTCTGGCTTCTCAAGATCTACCTTAGATCCACTGGCAAAATATCTCTGAAAGTTATGGCTCATCACCTCTTCCAAAGATCTGATTATTCTGATTGATAGACTCAGATGTTTTTGGCGAACATTAAGGAGAGTCACAGCACACAGTTATGGTATTGTTAGAAAGAGCGGGGAGAGAGGGAGGAAAATATTGAATTCAAACTTTCTTATAGAATGTTTGGATTTTGTGTTTAATGGAAAATTAATATAACTTGATTGAAAATTTTACATTATAAATAAACCTATATCTATGGCTAATACTTATTGAGTCCATTTTTCTATGTGTCTGAAAGAAATAAATTAAATTTTGAACTTTAAAAAATAATTTTGACAAACAAATTAGAATTATTTTGCTATAATCATGATCTTTTATATTTCTTTCACATTAAATTATGATCGCTACCAAACTAGCCCAGTTTTATACACCAGATACTGTTTATGAAAGTTATTAAAATCAAACCCAAGTAAACAAAAGCATGTAAGATATAAATGTCCTTGTAAGATTGGTATTTATCTCTGCAAACACACACACACACACATACACACACACACAACTTCTGATCCAATCCTCTGCAACCTAAACACCACAGAAAACATAAGTACAAAGAACCAAAACTCTATTAATGAACCTGAACACTGAAATGATAGTAAAATTTATAGCAACCTGAAAACACTGGCTGTCAAGTCAACCTTAGAATATGATTAAAACTGTTTTAGATGAAAGGAAAATACATACATGTACACATGTACATATATATGTATATATACACAGGGAGAGGAGATATATAAATATATTCATACTGACAGATTTTAAAATGCACAAACCTCACAGACAAAAGCACATTAATAAACTATATTAGTTATTTTGAAGCAAGTTTGTTTCTAATTTGAGCATTTTTCAAAGTAACTAGTTTGACAAATGAACTATTGTTCTTTTAAAGTTATCGTTGACTCTGCACTTAGTAACTTATAGGAATTGAAAAAAAATAAATTAAAAGTATTTCAAAGTTTTCACCTTGTAGGTGTATGTATATGTGTTCCTACTTACAGGAACAAATTGTCTAAAAATAGTTAAAAATTTGTTTTACAACAAACAGTTCAGCCTGATGAGAATATAATTAAGCCATTTGGAGTAAAGAGCTAGACCCTAGAAGAATAAACAGATTTCTTTTTTGAAATTCTGTAATATAGAACTTTGCCAGGTGTGGTGGTACATGCTTGTAATCCCAGCACTCAGGAGGCTGAGGCAGGAGGATTATCACAAGCTCGAGGCCAGCCTGGACTACAGAATGAGTTCAAGACCAGCCTGAACTGCATAGTGAGACCCTGTCTCAAAAAGACCAAAAAAAAAAAAAAATATATATATATATATATATATATACACATGTATATAATATAGAACTTTGTTTTTTTCTTTCCTTTCTTTTACTTTCCTTCTTTTTTACCTATAAATCAGGATTAATCAAGTTTTGCATCATATATGTATATATATACTTTTTTTTGTCAGTTTATTATCTCAAACAGAAAACCTATCACAGGTTTTAGTTCTTCATATCCATGCATCCCACATTCATAGATTCAAACAACTGCACATGGAAAATATTTCAAAACAAAAAATATTCCTTTACTGAGCATATATACATTGTGTCATTCATTCTTAAACAATATGACAGCTACTTTCATTGTATTCAAAATTTAATTTAGAGATAATTTATAGAGCATAGAAAGTGTATATAAGTTATATGCAAATACCACACCATTTTATATAAATGACTTAAAATTTTGCAAATTTTAGTGCACAGTAGAGATTCCTAGAACAAATTCATTATATATACATACAAGTTTATATGCATACATATATGTACATATGTGTATGTATATATTTTTATATATATAACATATATAAATACATATATTCACTGGTTTATAATAGTTCATTATATAATTTCAATAAGAATTTGGTCTCATCTCTGCAAACACACACACACACAACTTTTTGAGTACAGTGTTGAATGTAAACAGCTGAGTATAATACTATGTGTCCTATAAATTTAGCAGATGCTGTAAAAAGAAGGAAAGAAGGATATAAAAGCAATACATATCCTTACAATAAATTTTGAGCTAATTTTATGCCCCTAAAGTAGTGGAGTAATCAATTACAACTCAATAAACTATTTCATTCTAATACATATTACTTTAATGTAGTTTAATGACCAAATGCAAGGTTGAAAATATTTCTGTTGAAGTGACTGCACTTTTACTTTTTAGCCAGATTTTAATCAATAATACATTGTTTCTACTTCAGTGTAATTTACTTCAAGGTCAGCTGTGTCTAGAAATTGAACTTTTTAAAAAGGACCATTTCCTCTGGCTTTCCTGTTTAGCAGGAAATAAAAAGATCACAGTAGGACAAATGACGTGTCCGTAGGATTATAAGTGAAGTTTTTCTTTCTCAAAGCCAATTGATATAAAAAAAATGTGAACCAAAACTAATTTAAAGGAGGCTAGTTAAACACTTAGTCTTTGTTGGATTGTTCACCGAGTAAATTTTTTAGATGGTGAAGTTAGAATACATGAAATAGCATAAAAGACATATAGCTTAGTTTAAAATTTCAGTCTTTAAAACTAGGCCTTTATAATAGAGTACATGAGGTGATACATCATGAGAACCACAGCTTAATAGTGTAGATGAGATGAGAACTGCAGCTAGGAACAGATGTGAATATTACTCATACTGATAAACTTATGAAGCATCAGCATGCGTAAAGGAACAAAACCCCCTCAACTATCCTTAAAAGAAAATCTCAGACTTTTTTTCCCCAGAGGTGCACTAAGGTCATTTGAAATTTTGTACTTTTTTTCCTCTGCTAAATTAAGTTTGTTTTTCTCATGTCAAGACTGACTACACACCATAACATAAGTAATCATTTCCATAGAGTTTTAGAGAATGAACATCTGGCCCATATTTGCTAATGATGATCATGTTTGTATTTTACCACCAGACTGGACTTGGCAGACTGGTATAGCAATTTTGATGATTTTGCTGGTTGCTACCACCAAGTGGAATATGTGATATTCCAGATCAATAAGACATTGGAAAGGAACCAATGAGTGAAAACTCAGTCTGTGATGCTTGGGATAGTCATTAACCACAATTTGCATAAGTCTGTATGTATATAGAACACCATACATGGAGTTTTTCATGAATAATAATCTTCAAATAACTAACATGACCTAACCTTAGATGATTAGTGGAAGAATTTTCTTGTATTTACTGAGGAATGTTCATTAGGCTGTATTAAATAAAAGAATAAATTACCGTGAATACTCTGGTGATTATTGGCCTAAAAGATGGATAAACTAACAAGAGATCCTCCATAGTTAAGATCCTCCTTCATTCCGTGATAATCTCATTCAAAATATAATGTATTCCCTGGTATGAAAGATTAATTTTTATGTGAATTGATCTCCTAGTATATCAGACACAGAAAGTAACTATTACTCATTGAATGCATGCTCTTTGCTAGATATTGTATAGCACCTGGTATAGAGAACGAGAATTATTTTTCAACTCATGAAATATTGACTTTAAAATTGGTAATCAGGACTTTGATTTCTCTTCATATCATATAAATCTTTCGCCTTTTAAAATTGGTCATTGAGGTAAGAACCAGAATCATCAAGTAGTTGTCCTAATTATTATACAGAAAATGACCAGTGTCTTAGTACTTCAAATTTTCAGTCTCTAATTTTCATACAAATTATCAAAATAAACTTTTTAATAGGACCCAAATAATATTGTGAAAAATTTTAAGCTGCTTAAGACAAAAATGAGTAAAAGTTCACTGGCACAGGCAGCAAATACTGACAAGAAATAGTAAAGAAAGTCAACCATAACACAACAAAAGCAAACTTGAGTGCAGTTAGAGACTAAAGAACAAATTCCTCTAACAAAATATGAACATATTGGAAAGAAATGAAAAGGAAGTTTAAAATTAAAACCTAAAAAGTGGAATGACAAAATAAGATTAAAATTTATGGAACATGAAACCACAAATAATTATAAGAAAATTATGATGAATATAAGCAAAAATTATCCCATTTAAGTAACATTTATTAAGTACTTGTGCATCTGGTATTGATTTCAACCAAAAGAAACCCATAGATCTGACAAAGAAACAATGGACACATATTGATATGTTTAAAGCCTCTAGGATTTCTTCCGTTGCTTTATGTTTGTCACACTACAAATTAGGAAGTAATCTGCTTAGTAAAACTCTTAAAGTATTATTATATTATGCACAATTTCTCCTAAACATTCTACAGAAGTGTGATAAATATTTTCCATGAAAAACATCCCTTCCGAGAGCTGCACGTGGCCACACATCACCCAGGATCGGGATCTCCCCGTTGTGCTTAGTGTGCTTGTTACTTTAAAGTCTTCCATCCCTCTCTCCTAATTACTGGGACAAAATGCGGACTAAACAAGAAAGAGAAGACCTTTAGCAGCTCTGCTACCCCAATAAAAGGACTTCATTCTGAATTACTGAACCTCAGAGTTGACACTTTCCTGTGACTGACAGTATAGACATCCCTCCCCACGAAGGAGCCCCCACTAACGACACCCACCTCACAGAGCTCTAAGAGTTCTCATACACTGGCAGTTAAAGTCGTTTGCCCTTTGGCCTTGCACCTTCAGAGGTCAGAGGCATTGACTTTGAAGGAAAGATTAAATTAACCATGCTAGACCAAAGAATAACTACAGCAAATAAAAAGGCAAAAAGACAAAGGAATAAGGAAGCACATGAAATGGCCAAATGAGGAAGTCATTAAACAAATGAAACCTTAGATTGAATAATTGGCAAAATTTCCTGAAACAAAAGGGCTCTTAAACTCTAGAGTACTGTTGTCTTGTGAGCAAAGTGATTAAGCAGCTCCTTGGGTCAGGTAACACTAGATTGCTACCCTGTGGCAATCTTGGTTGGACTAACAGCGTAAATCAGACCAAGAAATTTCCCTTAGTGATTAACACTCAGCTGCGTTTGTTGGAACATCAAATCAGTGTTATTTCTTTCTCACCCTGGAAAAGTACATAAACCCTTAGGTAACCATACAAACAATTAATCTTCATGATCCTCTGGGTGGAAATTTGGTTTTTACATTAGTGACTCGCTGAGACGCATGCAGGGTTTCTTCTATCAGCATCTGGCACAGCCTGGCACTGTAAATGTGAATGATGAGCGTGTACGTTTCATTCAGAAATACGCTAAGACAAATAATTTTAAAATAGCATCTAGATATCTTCTAATTTCTCATTCTAGATCTTTCTGATTTCATTGCCTGTGGTTCTGAAAGAATGATTCAAAGGAAATTGTGGTCATTCATAAATGTTTATTGCTCATTAGATAAATTTCCCTGTATCTCACCACACATAATGTTTTCCGTTTTGTGCAAAATTTAATAAGATACAGGGATAGTTGTTTTCATCTCCAATCCCACTGAGGTGCCACTTTTCCAGTTCTACACTGAACACTAAACTACCCTTAATAAATGAGTACAGATGGAGGGTGTATGTGAAACAGCCGGTGCTTCGTGAGAAGTAGACCACAAATAGTGTTATACTCCATAAGATGCCACATGGCCTGGAGTACTTTTCCATAGCAAAGTCTAAATAACGTCGTTCACTTGCTAATGACCTAAATATCATAATTAGGACATGTTGCTGCTATAGAACTCTAATTACTGATAAAAGCAACTTTCATCACGACCTCCCGTTTAAGAGAAATGATTATTATACCTAACTCCAGCCTTTCAATCCCTTGATCATTCAGAAAAAAAAATTCTGAAAATGCCAAACACTTGCTTGGTTTGAAATGGCTGTTCTAACGGAAATAACCATTTGTGTCTTTTTGAATCTCATACATCTGCAATCATTACCAGCTAAGAAGCAAAACACTGAAGAGCAAATGTCTCAGCAACCATTAGACACATGCAATTTGCTACCTGCTACTGTAGTGAGGCTAAAAAAATAGGACATTTTTCCTTCCATTTCAATGCACCTTGTACAAGAAGCATTAACAGCCAAAGCAATGTTTAACCTAGTCAGCTTTCCTTGCAACATGCATCAAACACGTGAGACCTCTCTGCAAACACGCGTACCACTGCATCTCTACATAAAAACAGGGCTAGGCTAGCTTTATGAGTGGTGGAGTGAACTGCCTACAAGACATGATATGGAAAGCTTTCTGTTAAAGAAAAAAAATCCCCTACACTGGAATGTCCATTAGCAAAATTTTTTTAGGTAATAACTGATGTCTGTCCAATGAAAATTTAAATATGAGAAAAAGGAAAATATGGTAACCCACATTAGCTAAACCCCTAATAACCTGAGAGCAAGCTGCAAGCAGGTCATCTGGGTGCACACTAGTCACAGGGTCTTGGACCAGTGAGTGGCATTCACTCCTTCACTTAGAAAATAAGCACTGAGTGGTCATCTTCTTTCTCCTAGCAAAAATACAGTTGGGAGGAGATAAAGATGAATGTCATCACTGTATTCATAGGGCTCCAAGTTTACTGGAAGAGCCAGGTAAGGCGAGGGGCCATCTAAGTTTGTGGTGGGTACACATCAGAGATCAGCTTAAAAATAAAATTATAATTAATAATAAATTAATATAACAAATATGACATTAAATGGTGATATAATTATAAAACAAATATAAGTACTGGTAATAAATGTATAATTTGAAAAGGAAAAACAGGAAAACTTGCTGAAGGGATCAAGTACGAGCTAAATCTTGAAGAAGTCACTCTAGAACACAGCCTTACAGATTCCATGTTTTTCACACTTGCTTTATTAATTGGAAAAGGTATAATTAGCCTCCTTCATTCACAGAGTGCAATATTACTGTGAATAACGAGTCAAATTTTCAAAGAAAATGTGTACTAATTGAAATAACATCAAAGGTCCATTTAAAATACATTTCTTCTTACATATATAGCATTGGGTTTTATAGCATTTGCAAAATGCTTCTCCAGTCAATTTAATTTGAAAATAGAATTCTTACAAAGTGCTTTCTTCTCATCAGTAACAATCATTTCACAATTCCTAAGTCTTCTCTGTTCTGGCTGAGGGAAAAGAGGACTAAAACTGAGAATAAAAGGCAATAAAGTCTTGGTGAACTTTTTATGGAGCTATTGGAAAAGTCCCTCTACCTGGGCAGGTAGTTAGTTGGCTTTCCCCCAGCTTTAAGCACTGAGAAGTAATTGCAGCACAAAGTTTACTTGGGAGGTAGTTCCCAGAAGTACCAAGAGAACAGGGAAAAGCAGATAGTGAAGGAAAGGAAGCACATAACGGGTGCAATGTCCAGTAGGTTTCCACTTGAATTCTACCCAGTTATTCCACCTGAGTGAAGTGAAAGACAGAAGGTATATTACCAAACATAACTGATAATATATGATGCATGAAAATGGAGAAATAACCAGAGACACCCCCAAATGATAAAGAGATAAAAAGGATTGTACAACTATATAAGTCATTAAAGCATGGATATCATATAGTGATTCTAGAAAATTATAAAATAGTGCATAAATATAAACCCTAACAAAATCTAAACAATTTCAGATTTGAGAG
>NW_004955446.1:17854129-17895172 GCF_000276665.1 Chinchilla lanigera | reverse complement strand
TTATGTGGTTCTCCCACAAAAATGAACAAATGTGACAATTAAAATTTTAAAATAATGATGTTCACCATAAAGTAAAGATACTGTACTGGTTATCTAGTATGACATAATAAATTACCACAAAACTTCTAAATTTTAAAAAATTATACATGTAATCTAGTAGTTTCTGTGGTTTACATACTCAGGAGAAGTTTAGCTGGCTTTTCCTTGCTGAGGGCTTCTGGTAAGCTGATAATAAGGTGTCAGTTGGGTCTGTTGGCATAAGTCTTTAATAAAGAGAATGTTTCTAACCTTCCAATTTATGCTGAATAAAATCCCATTGATCAAAGTTTCACACACACACACACACACACACACACACACACACAGATGCACCCCAAATTCCCCAGGTTTTTGATAGAAAATATCTTTCTGCAAGATTAAAAATTCAAAAGCCATAAAAGTAGATATGTTGCTTCATAAATACATTAAATTTTTTTGTAATAACAACATCATAACCTTAAACAGCACAACAAGAAAACAAAAAACTTGAAAAGTATTTATCACATACATCAGTGTAAAAAAGAGCTAATTTTTTTAGTGGAGAAACTCCTCTATAAATAAATAAGAAATGCTATATTTTAACTCTAGGGACATAAAAAACAAATAGGGTTTATGAAGAAAGTAGCTTACTTTTATAGCATACCCCACTCTTATCTATTGTTTTCACAGTCTCAGTGCTTCCATATTTCTGTAGATCAGATTGGCAATATTTTAAAATGCTAGAATTGCATGGCAGGAAACATGCTGCATGTATGTTGTAAGGTAGTTCCTTACAACACTGTTAGCAGAAGTTCGAACTACTATAATTGTTCAAATATAACCTTTTGTTGAAACATGTGCTTGATATTTGCACAATTCCTCTAACAGAAATCTATTCCACAAAAAATTTCTAACATACCTATAGTTTTCTTCACTTCTGTGTTGTTTTTGCTTTTGTTTTCATTTTTGGTGTTGTTGTTGTTGTTGTTTTTGTTTTTTGTAACTATAAGAACAGAAGCAATCCAAAAGTCTTTAGGGGACTAGTTAAATAAATTAAAATACGCTCATATAATGGAATATTCTGAAGGTCTCAAAAGTGAAGCAAATCTTTCTGTGTGGGTAATACAGCAGTATGCAAAAGTGCAACTAGGAATGACTAAGGAGCAAAAGACTGGTTAGGATACATGCCTAATTACATTTGGTTTTACTTTTGTGATTTTCTTTTTTTGTTTTGATATAGGGGAAAGAAATGCCCAACCTGCTAAATGTCTGGTACAAGTTCGTGTTCTCCAAAATGGAAGAATGAATTTTAGGAATAACGGAGATGAAGAGCAGAATATATTTATCAGGGGAAGGAAATATTCTGTATGAGACAGAGAGAAACAGAAGGGTCCTGAATAGGTTGCCAAGGACCCTGCCTTTTCAAGGGATTTTTATAGAGCAAATCTACTACATGAGGCGGGTCCAAGGGGGGAAAATGGGAAATTGCAAGGTGGGCATAAGGTGAGAAAAACTGTGGTCAGCCAGTAAGATTACAAGTATAATTGCCCAGGCAAAATTGTTTAAATTGGGATCAAATGGGGCAGCAAGTCAGGCAACAAGCAGGCATGAATACAGAACAGGGGTCTTCCCTGTAGGGGGTCGGGTTAGTAACTCTTCCTGGCTTATTCAAGGTGATAGATGTCTATTAAGAATATCAGTCCCTAGGGAAGTATGTGGGAAGGCAGCTATGCTCACCACTATATCACCAACGCAGAGAGATGTGTGGGTGTATTTATCTTTTGTCTTGATGTCTGGCCCACAGTGAAGGTGTCTCCCTCCCCCACAGTTGCAAAGCATCTCGTCTTCTACACTGGCTCCTTAGAGGGTTGTTATGGTTTGTGCCTGCATGTCCCTCCAAATCCTCATGCAGTCATGGGGCAGTCTTCTAGAGTTTATGATTGATTCATGGTCCAATGCTGGAATTATGGATGTGAGTGCTACACCTGCCCTCAGGCAGAGAGTTTGAATGTAATGTAAAGGAACGAAAGAGGCTTACTCTTCCAGCTGCCACTCCCCCCTTTTGCTCTTGTTGCTTTTGTTGTTTTTAGTCATCACTAATGGTTGCCCTTTGCCATGTGCCACTCTGCCTTGGAGCCAGCTGAGTATGGACTGAAACCTCCTCAAACTGTAAGCTTAACAAACCTTTCCTTCCTTAATTTTGAACGTTGGGTATTTTGTCTCAGCAATGAGGGAAAAGTAACCAAGACAAGGTCTAGCCCTATCTGGCTGCCTATAATATTTTATCTCAGTTGTCTAGAACAGTTTTGTATGGTCCGTGATTAAACCAAGGTGTTTACACTGAACTCCATCCCTAGTCCTTTTGTACTTTTCATTTTGAGACAGGGTCTCACTAAGTTGCTCAGGGTGACTCAAACTTTATATCCTCCTATTTCATTCTCCCATATTTGATTGACAAAGAGATTAATGGAATAAAATAAAGAGGCACAAAACAGATGTATTTTAAGGGTCATGTCACAGTAAAGGGGAAAGGAAAAGGGTCTTTTCTGAAAATGAATAATTTAGATAACTACAGGGAAAAAGAATGAAACTTTATCCCAACTTCATACCATGTATGCCTTTAATTCCAGATAGACGAAGATCTAATTATGAAATGCCAGACAGTAACATTTCTGGGAGACAATATAAGAGACATCTTCATACACTTGGAGAATGGAAAAATATCTTAAAGCACACACACACACACACACACACACACACACATGCACATGCACAAGCACTGACTTGAAAGGAAAAGCATGATTAATAGATAATATTATAAATAAAAGTTAATTTTAATCAAGTGGCATCTTCAAAAAAATGAAGCAACAGAGTGGAAAAAGATAATATTTCTTGCATAAGTGAATAAATATTGAAACAATGTTCATAATACATAAAGGCCAATCCAATAATAAAGTAGACACTAAGCACTTCAAAACTTAAGAAAAACCAGGGCTGGGGATGTAGCTCAGTGACACAGCACCTGCCTGGCAATCACAAGGTTGTGAATTTGATTCCTGGGACCAAGAAAAAAACTTAAAAACTAAAGACTAATAAGCTTATAGAAATTTTAAGAAGAGGCTGGGGAGATAGCTCAGTGGCTTAGTGCCTACCTGGCAAGCACAAAGTTCTGAATTTGATTCCCATTACCAAAAAAAAAAAAATCTTAAGAAGTCAGAAGAATGCACACTAAATCCAAAACGAAATCTTATTGCCCCTCCTCTGGAATGTCCACACTTAAAGACAAATAATTTTAGCAGCTGGAAAGCTGTATGTTGCCTCTGTGAGTATACACTGCTACAACAACGTTGAATCCTTTTGCATTATCAGTATAGTATTTGGATATATTTATTCCATAATACATGATTTCATACCTAAGTATTACTCTCCACAAATTTGTGAATATACATATTAACAAATAGTTATGAGAGTGTTGAGTCTAAAAGTAGAAACAGTCTATAAACAATAGAAAGTCTATAAACAATAGAAAGAATAAATCACATTTGCTTGATTCATAAAATAAATGCCATAAAGCAAAGAAAATGAGTAATTTACAAGTATTCACCAATGTGATTGAAGTTCATAAACAAACTTTTGACTGAAAGAAGCCAGATACAAAGCAATGCATATGTATGATTCATTTTTATGTGGTTGAAAACAAACAAAAGTCTTCTGTAGTGTTAGATGTCAACATGTTGATTCACATTTGCTCAAAAAGCGGGGAGATGATTTGGCTGATGCAGAAGGGAATGGCCATAATGTCCAATTTCTTGAGCAGACTGGTGGTTACACCAGTAAGTACAACTTGTGCTTGTGATTTATACGCTGTTATATTTCAACAAAAAGGAAAAATTAGAAGTGAATGAATAGCTGAGCAACTCCTTTAAAGGTAACAATATGCAACATAATAACCATTGTTAATTTCCTATCATCTTGTTTTGAAATTTTGTATTGTTTTTAGTCTCTTATTCATAAATATGAATCTTAAAAGTATTTGAAAAACTATTTAATTTCATATATTGAATATATCTAAGTATAAAGGTATAATAAGCAACATAGGGTTCTTAGATGCCATAAGGAAATAAAAGCACATTTTATTAATAATAATATTTCTTAATGACAGAAAAATATAAAGAAACTCAAGTGAAATACACTAGATAAGGATAAATATTTACAATACATAAATGCATTTTATCATTCTGCATATAAATCACAAAGCCTAATAGGAAAATGGATAATAGGTGACAGTAACTCATAAAGGAGATATTCAAAAGGTAAATAAAGCATAAAATATTTCTCAACTTCTCTGATAAGAAGATGCAAATTGAATGGTTCAAGTATAAACTACAAGATCAATTTGGATATTAGAGTCAGTCTTAGCATTTCCTAAAAGTGGCAATACAGCTATCCTTTGACTTGACAAGCTTATTCTTGAAAATCCACTCTGTAAAAATAAAATCATAAGGATACATGCTCAGGTATGTTAACATCATTACTGTTGGTTGTGGCTATATTGTGAACTTTTTCTATACCTGCGCATACATGTATGCACAAACACATAAATAAATTGTGCTCTGGAATATTGTGTAAATATTAAAAAATAGGCTGACTATATTAACAAGAGTAGTACGGGGAACACATAAAATACTTTCAAAAGCAAGTTCCAGAATTAATGTTTTATTATTTAAAAGAATTCTGGTGCAGCAAGAAGAAATATCAAAATTCATAAATGTGTATGCTTGTTTATAAACATACATAAGTAAGGGAAATGTAGAAGAAAACACAGCATGCGCTTACCATGATGGGTTAGGATAAGTTTGATTACCTTTTATTTTTTCTATAACTCACTGTGTCTTTATATAAGATTAATATAGACATTTGGAATTGATTGATTTTGTTATCATGTGGAATATAACACGACATTTTTTGAGGAACTCTTCATAGTGGTCGACACTTTTCAGTATCCAGCATCCTTGCTGCTTGTCTATTTCACATGTTTATGACAATGAACGTTTTTGAAGCACTTCTTAATCTTTCTCAATTCTTGCTCACTCAACCAGTAAGACAGTAAATTTTTGGAAAGTGTGAAATCAGGCACTTATTTAAGGAGCTGCATTTTGACTAATGTTTATTTTTGTCACACAAAAGTAGTGCTAGCTAGAGATATAACATGAATCCTGTGTCTTTCAAGTTGAATGAATGGAACTACTACAGATAAACATACCAATAGCATTACATTGTGTTATTTATATCTGTTCAGTTTATCAAAATAATAACCCATACATTAGATCTGTATCAACTGTGGGCTTCTAAAAAATATGTTTTGATTATTCTGAAAGCTAAAAGATACTCTAACAAACCCAAGATGATGGTGAATTTCTTCCTTTTCCAGTTATATGTAAAATATTTTTCTAGGAAGCGGTATAAGTCTGTATTCCTTAGGTGACTTTAATAGCAAAGTACTCTTTAACATCTGTATAGTAAGAATTAGTCACTGTGCTATGTGTTGCAGAGTCTTAGCTCTTATTTAAATGTGTTTCAGAAAGTGTTCTCTATAATACATTAAATGTTCAGTAAACGAGGCATGTAGTTTAGGCTACTGTAACAAATTACCAGAGCCTAAGAAGCCTAGTCAACAAATATTTATTTCTTGCTGTTCTAGAGACTGGAAGTCTATGATCAAGACTCCATCATGGATGGGTTCTAGTGAGAGCTGTCTTCCAGGTTGCAGACAGCCAGCTTCTCCTTGTATCCTCACATGACAGAAAAAAGGTAAGCAAGCTCTCTTCCTCTTCTTATAAAAGCATTAATTACTTCTCAAAGGCCACTTGCCTAAATACTCTCACATTGGAGACTGAATTTGAACTAGGGTGACATAAACATTAAGCCAACAGTGACAACATTAGCTTTGTTTCCTCGTACCTTTCATCTTTATCACCCCTGACATCATCGACATCATCACCATCTCAAATTTCAGTTTCAAGAGAACTCAATGGGTTGGAAATTATGAACAATACAGAAGTTACTGTAAATTATTATTTTACTTATTGTTTGCTTCTTTTTTTCAAAAGGAATCATTTGTAGGTCACAGTATTTGGAACTGTTAATATAAATGACTTTTCTTAAAGAAATTATTTTAGTGATCTTTTATCATTAATAAACATTAAGTACACATATATATTTATTAATTTCAAATGACTGACAGATTTAGACTTATTTGTGGAACTCATTGGAAAAAGTGTTTAGGGGTAAAGATTCACAATGTCACAACAAAAGAAAGCTAAGATGATAGGAAATGCATATTGAATGACATTTCATAAAGTAAACAAACCTTAATTACTACTCAGGCCTTGCTGAGGCTTAAAAACAGTCACAGGAACATTGAAAACACTTTCAAAAACTCACAAGAATGCAAAATCTTAAAAATCAAAGAAAAATCTTCCATTAACTTCATTGTCATCTTTCAATGTCTTTCTCTTCTATGTCTACTATTATATCTGTCAGTATCTGGTATTTTTCTTTTCCTCCAAAGGGGCAAAATTTAGCTCTTTTTATGCAGACACTATGCTTTGTTAATGGTTTTTTCGTTGAATTTTATTTTCTCCAAATTGCCTACTCTGTCTGTCATAAGGATGCTTGCTATGAACATGAATCTCTGAAAGATGTGTGCCACATAATTTATTGTCAACTTACAGGTATTCAGATGATTAGATGGATGTGTTATATTATCAAATTAAAACACTAAAGCTTTATATTATAATTATTAGCATACTCTGTGTAAATACATAGGTTTCACTGTGGAATTTTCATGTATGTATCTATCAAGTTTTGATTAAGTCTACCTTCTTTTTTTCCTACTTTCTTCCCATCCACTTAATTCCCCTCACTTTCCCTAATAGTCTCCAAGAAACAAGCTTTTCAGGATGGTTTTTAAAGTCTTAAAACCATGGAACAAACAAAATACCAATATGTAAGGACAATGAGCTAAAAGCTATCGAAACTGACCTCTCCAACTCTGAAAAACATAGTTTACATGATGAAATCAGACAAAAAATGAAATAGCAAAACTCTCTGAATGTGGATATATAACAAGACAATGAATTTTTCCTTAAATACAAAGTGTACCTTGTGTTATTAACTATTAACAAGAGTATATGTTAAAAATTTAGGAATAAATATGTGTATATTGAGGATGCACATCACAAAATGTACAAATGAAAATATTTGGAGACCAGGTTATAACAAACTTACTCCTAGTTGTCACTCTTCCCTCCTAGGACGGTGAACTAGTCTCTAATACTATGGATTTCCCCATCTGTAGAATAATATTTACTGACATTTGAGGGAATGTAATCTATTTAGTCACTATTTTAAGTTACTCAAAGTATAAATGGAAATCCTGCACCAAGGAACTTATCATTTGTTTATAACTCATTGATTAGTTGTGATTACTGAAAATCCTTTTCCAATGGATACAGTACTATCCTTTATAGAAATGTTTGTTACCAGTACATATTTGAGGTTGATCAGTTGCCAGTATCTACTTTATCAAAATCAAACTGTGATCATGTTTCATCACAGCAAATGTCTCACATACAATTTTGCATTTTTAATATTATTTCCAGTTTCATCATTTCTGTTTTCGTTCTTCTTTTTCTAATTCATTGTAGGTTAACTGCTCTTGCCTATGCAGCTTGCAAGCTCTGTGCACCCAATTTTAATACACAGAAACTCCCTAAGCATATAATTACAATGAGGTTTTCATGAAATAGTGAAAGGGATCAAGTCTGTAGACTCTCTGTTGTCAAACACAGGCACTCCTGGGAACATGCCATGCCAATAGATAAAAAGAAAAAAAAAACATGATGTTCATTCATTTGTAGCATAAATTGGGTTCAATGTATAGGAGAGAATGACACAAAATCAATTTTAAAAATCACTTATCTGAAAATACAAAGGGATATTAGCACAGCAATGCCAATCTCATATTCAAAAGAGATAAAGAAAACTCATTGATCATTTCACAAATGGAAAACTTATATGTAATTGAAAAATAACTCTAATGATTACTTTAAAATATGCCTATTTCTTTGTTCATGCTTTTTTAATTCCAAAGGGGTTTGGAATCACATGGATATATAAATTTATACTGTTCCATAGAAATACACAAATAATGCAGTTATTCTTACTACATGACAATAAAAGCTTAAATAATTAAAAATATAGACAGTACATTACTCAAATATCCATTTTAAGATGTTCATAAACTGACCTTTCTGATTTTTGCTGGATTTCTGAAAAACTCTTTTAGGTCTCCAAATCATTTATGTTATTCTTTCAAATGCCAAAAATAGCAGCTAACATCATGCTTCATTTTAATAACTAGATAATTTGCTATTAGACTATTATTCTTTGGAGTAATATTTAATGGATAAATTATAAGAATTAATGTGAAGTCATTTCTAGTAATTTAAAAAGTATAAACACTCCTTCACTTGTATAATGCTTCAGTGCTTGAGCATGCTCAACAAGCATGTCAAAGTTCTCATTTCTTTCCATCTTTGACTTTAAAAATATTAACAAAGATGAAGCTAATGCAATTGAATTGATATTTGTCCTCAGGATAAGCTGAATTTCATTAGATTAAGCTTACAATATTGCTATAAGCATTAGGGTTCCAGAATTTAACCCAATAATCTTGTGAAATCACACATTGTAGTCTTATTTTAGCTCTGCATATAACCACTTTACATGATTATATTTTTTATATTTTCTTAACATAATATATTCTCTATTAACCCCAACTTCATTGAAACTGTTATCTAAATAAATATATTTTTTCTTTAATGCACACCATGGGGAAAGTGGCTTATGCAGCAAAAAAACATAAATTACATATAAAACTATTAAAAATTATTTTCAAAAGCTAGAACTTCAAGCTCACCTGATTGAAGGACTGACTGTGCGTGGACTTTGAGTTAAAAGTAATCAGCACTACTCTGCACTCACCTGTAATTTTGGAGGCAAGTACCCCTCGGGTGGTTTCTACCGTGCAAAAGTTGGAATTGTAGCAGGTTAGGAGATGGGGTAATAGTCACCAAAACCGGAGGAATGAAAGGACTCCGAAATGTATTGGGATCCTGCTCCGAGAAGCTTGGAGGGCAAGTCCACCAAGCCACACTGGTGAAGAGCAAATGTAGCAATCAGGCTGAGGAGCCAAAAATGTAGGAAATCAAAAGACTGAAGTAATTGGAAGCATGTCCAGAAAGAAAATGAAGGCATCCGGTGTAAAAGGTCATGTGGTTTCTAGCCCATAATCGAGCTGGCCTCAACTTTCCACAAACATATCTGTGAAGGCACAGGAAGAGCACAAAAAATCTGGATATACAAATGAAAACTGACAATAAATCTATTGATATTATCAATGAGGAATGTGCATAAATTAAAGGCTAAAGAGTACTGGATTGAAAATTACAACTGGTACTCCAACCTTACTCTGTCCAGTTAAAAGTAGGTAAACTTTTCCCTCCTTCTGTTTTCCCAGGGTCAGAAATAAATTATGATTACAAGTAACAATTATAATTATAAATAATGATATGGAAACCAAGTAACTGTCTTTCTACTATATGAGAATCATATTTTGAGATTCTTGTTCCTTCCCACAATTCAGTGATTCTTGCTACCATGTAGCAAGCACCGTGATACCATGTACCATGTTCCTTATATATCTATATATTTGGATACCATTTAAAAAATGACAGAAAACAACTGATCAGAAATGTGCATGTGTGTTTATGTTGGAAGTGGTTGTCTCATGTTGTGATACAACATCTAGAGGATATAATCTTTGCAAATGAAGGATTATGGAAAGATCATAAGGACAAAGAACTGAGATCTGTAAGTTTTCAAAGCACTTCATCTGTTTGGAGCAGTGCAAAACTAGGAATTGAGGTACAGAAGAATATATTTCAAATGAGTAGCCCCTCAGTGTCTATTGGTTTAAGAGGCACGTACTAGCCTAAGAGTTATGTGCACCAATATACTTTGTGTTATACATGTGGGAAAGAAAGCTGCCAAGGTGTGGATGCAACAAGTTTTGGATTAATGGCAGTTCAGTCTGGAATTTGAAATGCCACATTAAACATAGGCTTAGAAGTATTTTTAGTAGGGCATTGACTGGATTAAGTCTCATCTATGAGACAATATTTCATGTAACCTTTTGCTAACTATCGTCAGCTTTCTAACACCCACTGAGAATGAGATATTTCACTCTTGCTAGCTTGCTGTTGACATTCTAATGATGTAAAAAGGTAGCAGTTTGCATGTTTTTATTTAAAAATATTTTATTGACAGAACTAAGTTAATTAATTATTTAATGTTTGATTGAAATAATGGTGAATGTAGTGAGGTTTTGGAAGTGTGGATTAATAAAAGCATGTACTGTAATACTTTTCTATGAACAATGTCACTGATTCACCATGTGGGGTCAAAAGTGGGATGTGAAAGCAATTTACTTTACTTTTTCAGATATTTACCACTATTTTCTCTTTTTTTTCTGAATATAATTAAGGACCTCAATATGATGTTTTGGTATACACATATAGTGAAGTATTTCCTGCAGTCAAACTAACATATCCATCACGCTATTTATTTATCTTTTAAATTTTTATTACTTTATTTTTGATGTGTTATAAAAGCACCAAAATTCTATTCTCTTAACAGATTTCTATTTACAGTACAGTTTTTGACTATAGTCCTCATGATGTAGATTGGATTTATTCATCTTACATAACTACAACTTTGTACCTTTTAATCTTAGACCTACATTTCCCCATTTTTCTCCACTAATGGTTACCACTGTTCCACTATTTCTATGTATTCAATTTTTTTGTTTTAAAGATTTTTAGATTCCATATATCTGTGAAATCAAGCAATATTTAAAATATATGGTTTTCAGAATTCTGCTTGCTAACAGTAGCCATAATGGATTAAAGATTGTTTGGTGATTAATATGAAGAACAATATTTACTTAGATATTTATGGTGTAAGATGATTCCTAATGCACTAGAACACCTCAGCTTTCTTTCAATATTCCATAGCCTTTCCTTGAAATAGAAGCTTCTGTGAGGGTCTCAGAGGCTTTGCTCTGTATCATCTTTTTGCATGTCCTGCCCTGTCCTGTCCTCTCTCTCCCTCTTCTCCTTTCTTTTCTTTTCCTTCTTCTGTCTTTCTTTCCTGGTCTCTCAAGACTTTATGCTCAAAATACCCTTTTGCTGCTAAGATCCATTGACTTAGGTCCCTGGTGCTTTTGCACTGTTACCTACACTAGGTCTTTAATTCCGGGGGCCCACACCCCTGCTGACCTCACCAGGGAGCATCTGTATGACATTTTCTGTTTGAGTTGAACTTTTTAGATAAGTTTTTTGAGCCATTCGTTAGTCCCCTTCCTTTTTATCAACTCTTTTCCCATAATCTGTCTACGACTGCATACACTCTAACATAATCACCCTTTCTTTCTCACTTTAAATGACACAATCACTTTAACTGACATATTCAGTTGGATATTGGGACTCTATGTAGACCAATCCATAAAGACAAAACAAATAGACAAAAGCATACTCCTTGGAGTCTTAGTTCATGTTCTTTTCCTGACTTACATGTGGAAAGATTGTATGTCAGTGGCAACTGTGGCCAGAAAACAAAGACAATATTGAGTCCTCCTTTCGAGTAGATACGAATGTAAACAGGTGTGATTAAAAGATTATAAAAATTTTGTCAGAAGCAAAAGCAGATATAGGTCATAAGAATGATTATTATCAGCTTCTTCTATACCCAAAAATATTCAAATCTAATTTACAGAACACTTAACATACTTTTTTTTTTAAGCACGAAAACTTTTCACTCCTGTGTATTCCGAAAAGGCATTGTACATTCATTTTGCACATACTGACAGTTAATGGAGGTGTTGTCTATGTCTGCGTTTACATCTTCCCATCTGGAGAAGTTTGACTTTAGACGTATCTTTTAACTTTTCTCCAGCTAAATGCACTGCACACTGTTTTGTGACTTCCCTTTTCTCACTAGTGTGTATTCCTCAGGTAAGCAATAGATGCGGAAAAGTGTGAGCAGGCTCTGGAAGTGTCTTGATTCATCAAGCCATCTTAAATTAGTTTCTAGATCTGACATCGCACTGAATTCCAAAGTTTGTTCATGGTTAATTTACTGTTCTATCTGTTTTCAGGTCTTGATGCTGAACTGATGTTTTTGTTTGTTTAATGTGAGAGGTCTTCCTAATCTCATTAAGTGGAAACAAAGTTTACAAATGTAAGTCCATTTTACTTTGATTTAGTACTTTTGGAAAAACAACCTTCACAAATCAAGGGCTGAACTTTGACAGCCAGAGTAGTTTCAAAGGTGCTTTTCTCCCACCTTCAAGACAAAAAGGACTGAGACTTTTCTCGGGATTCCTCTTTTTCCTCTCTAAAGATAAACACTGGCAGTGCGGGAGCCTGAGAGGATCAGGGACTTGGCAGCGCTTTTGTGTCCAGAAGTAAATGTTGAGATTAAAAGGCTGAGACCTTGCAGATGGAAAATAACCTGTGTGATTGTGCCTGCTGTTATCTATTGTTAATTCAACTCCCGCCTTTTGAAAGGAAATATTAACTGAGGATTTTTGTTAGGGGCTGAGGGTGATTGTTTGGACTTAGTGTCAGAAGACCTGGGCTAATCATACTCACTTAGAGCCTCACTTCTTACATATATGAAATAAAGAAATAATGACTGTTACTTGTTAGAAACTAGAATGGCTTGCAAATTCCTTATCTCTGTCTCTAATTGTAACATTAGCTCATATGAGCTTCTGAAAGAACTAATTAGTCAAATTGCATGACAGGGTCAATCATGTTTTTTAATGTTGTTCTGAATATCAAATGGAAAAACTCTTGTAAAACCACCTGAAAACTGAAGCTACTATTCTCCTTAGGAAACACCATTGCCTACTTAGTGAAATCAATCTTACAGCCCCTTCTCCTAATAAATCAGTTGTTCTCAAAAGAAAAATGTCTTATTAGATTGTACGTTTTACTTAATAAACAGTAAATCAAAATTAGAATAGAGACATAACATTTTCTCTGAGTAATTAACAACTTTGAAATAGTCAATGTAATACATTTGATAGATATCATTAACATGAAATTGTAGAATGAATTAAAAATCATGTAAGAAAAAAAATCTAGGGAGAAAATCTAGTGAGAAAAACTTTAGATTATTCTCTGAAACTTAATACACATTACTATTTATAAGAATAAGTATGAATAAAATCAAAAGTAGCCCGATTAATATTGATGATAAAGACTAATAATGAGGAGTGAGAATTATTTCTTTGAGTTATGTTTACACTTTTCATTTAAAAGTTTATAAAAAAAATTATAGAGCTCCTTCTTTTACATGGTATGAAACCTGGTGACTTCACATAATGAAATAATGTTAAAAATTATGTATATATAATTATGTATAAATATGACTTTTAAATCAATGGTATGGCTACATTTTCCTTTTTAAATGAGTCCTTATGCTTTCTCTTTATTTATGTCCCTGTTTCTTTTCTTTTCCAACTTTTATTTTTTCATTAGCACATGTTTGTGGTGCATAATGATTATATTACTCCTGAAGAGTATTTTTTTTTATTTTAAAGACAGTAGTAAAGGAGACACAAACAAACAAAAAATAGAACAATAGCAGCATACCAATATCCCAAACATACACAAACCAAAGCAAGAACATTTAAAGTGATACAGGGTTTCAAGAAAAAATAATACAAATTAACAGTAGTTGTTATATTACATATCACTATCCTCAACTACTTTGCTCAGATTACCAGATGTAAGAATGGAAGACTGTTCAAACCATTAAAGAGAACAAGATGTATTTTTATACAATGGAGTATTGCTCAGCTATGAAAAAGATAAACTCAAGGCTTTTGTAGGTAAATGAATGCAACTAGAGACCATACTCATAAGTGAAATAAATCAGACCCACATGTGTAAACATCGTATTGTCTCCCTGGTGTAGGAACCTGAAAGACTAGGTAAAACTCAAAACGTACAGTAGATGATAGGAAAGGGAAAGAAATTGCTCAAAAGAAGGAACAACTAGGATGAGGGAAAGAAGAAAAAAGGAAGGCAAAATATAAATATATATATGAATAGCTGTGGTAACTGTATTGCTGACTTCTGATGGTATATTGAAAGGAATAGTTAATGCTTAAAATTTTTTATGTTCTGATCAATTTTGCATGCTTGTGTCTGGTAATCTGGGCAGCTGATTTGAAGGTAACAATATGCAATGGAATTACCATGGTGAATTCTTACCATCATGTCTAGTGAAACTCTGTATTATCTCTGTTTTATCTAATAATCATTTTCTGAAGAGTACTTTTACAGCCCCAAGAATTATTCAATGGGGCACTTCACAGATCTTTCAGCAACCGAGAAGACTTACAAGAATCTGAAGCCTATGCATCTTTACTTTCTATGCTAGCAAAGGGCCCTTATGACTCTCAAGGGAATTGTTAACCAAACACTCAAGTTAGCAAAAGGATCTATCTCTTAGTGATTTATTAGCATGAGTTTTGTCTAATGAGTTAGATTGGAATTTGATACTCAGAAATTTTGTGAAGTTATTCAGGAACTATATTATCTTGGGCTAAAGGGAACAGAGACATACATTCAAAGCAAAAATAAATATCTAAGATTTTAACCTGTTGCATGCCAAAAATTGGCTATGAAAACTGTTCACACACAAACACAAGTCATTAAGAAAAATAAGGGATATGTGAGAAAAAAGAACCAAGAGCCCAGAGGTGGAGCAAAGAATTGCCAAAACCAGGCACAGAGAGCAGAACTGAGTCCTGGTAGACATACTTTCCTTGCCCCCAGAGCAATAAAAAGGCTGCATTTCAGAATTGCTCTACTAGTGACTGCTATGTACCACTTGCCACCCATCCATCGTTTCAACATAAGTTATTCTATTGTGGTTCATTTGTCTCTGTCTCACTACTGTGTGCCCCTGCGTGCCCCCAACATACAGATAGTTAACTTCTGCTTCTGCTCTTCAGCTCATTGATCTTTCAGGTCCAAGGAACTGTGTCTGACAAATCTTGGCTGATCAGTGCCCTGAATCTGATTTCAGTGATCATATTTTGAATGTCAACCCTAAATCTATCATAAAGCACAAGGCTTTGGAGGTCTTATAGAAGGGGCAAATAAAGATTTTTTTCCAGTGGAAAGAATGTGAAAATTTCTGGGGATAGAGAGTGAGCTCTGATAGACTATTACCTTGCTGGCCTCCAATGGACTACACTCCCCCATACACATACCCTTGTTATTCACTGACATGAACTATGAGAAAACTAAACAAATTAACCTGCCAGAGTTTCACTGATGCTGGTAGAAGATACAAGGCTAAATAGTAAGAGCTGAAAGACAGGCTATTTCTCGTAATATAAGCAATAGCCAGAGATTTATCATTTTTGCGCTGATTCCCCAAGTCTCAATTCTCAGAGAGAGAGGAAGAGCCTCACATTACAACTGCACAAGAAGCAGGTTATTCTACAGGAGAGGAAACCCTCATTTATGGAAACCAAACATTTTATCATAGATATTGTGCTTGCTCTTGAGACAGACAATAACTTTATCATACTGACCTTTCTGTCCAGAGACACTCTGTCTACCTCCCAAGGTCATTCATTATTTAGATGTTCCTGAAAAGATAATCCAGAACAAGGTCCGCCAGTAACCTCAGCTTTTCAGAGGTGCAGAAAAGTAAAAGAAGCATGAAGAATCGCCTTCTTGTTATTAGCAGAGATTTCTGTTTACTTATTTTAATTCTGGACGTGTTTTCATTTCAACAACTTTAACCTCAATTTAGTTCATAGGTCATGACCTCCTCTTCCCTACCATAGACTGAAACCTGGCCTCTGAATTGTGTGGAATGAAGTGGGAGGTTCTGACTCAGGGAAACCTCATCTGCTTCCCTTTTGGGATACTCCCCACCAGGGGATGCCCGGTGAAGGGATGCAGGTCATGGGTACCAGAGTGGAGAAATGACTCCAACTTCACTATAATATTAATTTTTCTTACCTTCTCCTTGTACTTTCTATTTATATGACACTGGGGTGAGACATAAGGTGCTTCTTTTTCTTCATTATCTTTCATATAAACAACCATGGTTCTCTCCAAGATCATCAATTATTTCACCAATGTAAATAGCAAGCCATCTGACCTCTATGCTGTTAACAGCACATCTGCAGTTCATGTCACACCAGCAACCTTCATGATCTTTTATGTGAAGCATCAATACATGTTAGTGTCTCCTCTTACAGCCATAAGGATCTCACAGAATCCTTAAAGGGCCTTATTTCTTCTCAGACACTGGCCCTTTCAAGCCCTGAGGATGTAGCTTATTCCATTAGACCTCTAGGCTTCAAACATCTTTATATCAGAAGAGGACATGTCTCTATGCTCAAATTGCAGAGGATGTGTACCAAGAACCTCTAATTCTTCCCATATTTGAAGGAAAGCAGCACAGTAGTGTAACATGCTCTGAGTTTATAGAATACTCTTCTGGGAATTCTGAAATCTTCCCCAGCGGTGGCTTGAGCTGAGCATTTTCTCTCTATTTCAGCAAGTCTCTCACTGGTAACAGACAATATCAAGCTTTTCTTTTTGCAGGAAGTCCCCAGTATTTATGAAATATCTGCTTTCAGTATCTAACTTGGCTTTGGGGAGGAAAAAGTAACACTGTTACTACATATTTTAAATATGAGGTAGTGATATAATTCTTTCCAATGCCCCTTAGCAAATTCTGCAGCCCAGTCTCTGTCTTACTCTAGGCTCCTGGAGACATCTTTTTGAATCCAGAAAATGGAGTACAGCTTCTTGAAGTTGCAGATCACTTGCTGGTCTATGCACTGCAGAAGAAGTGTCGTGTGTTGGGGAGTGACCTTTATGAAGTCCTACTCAGCATCCATACCATCCACCTACGCTGGAGGCTGTGCAGCGGCACTGTCCATCAGAAGAAGGCAGCTTTCAGGCAGTTGGTTGTCAGAAAGGTATTTCTTAACATACGTGTGAACACCTCGTGCGGTCATTCTGTGAACAATTGCCATATGTTCTCATTGGCGCTCCACAGGACAGGCGATCCAGGCTTGTTCAGATTCTGTTCCTTGAATGCAAAAGGGGTCTGGGAATGGTGCACCAGTAACGCCTTAGTCCTCAAATCTGTGCTTATATTTGTACATAGCAAAAGGGTCGATCTGTCGTCAATGGGTTTATGCCCCAGCAGTGCCTTTTCCTCCTGCATGATATAGAGTCTGTTTGGCATCTGCTTCCAGAAGAGCCATTTTATCACAGCGGAACTCTTGCTGAATGATGTATCCTTCTGCTTTCATGAACTTTGTAAATTCATTTTTGCAGGCTTCTGCAGCGGCCTTGTGAGAATTGGAAGCCTCAACACGTCTCATCACACTGAGGATGCCACTTCTCGAGGAATTTATCAAACCACCCTCTCCTGGCTTTAAATTCATCACTTCCTACACTTGCACAGGGGTTTTCTTGCAGTAAATCACTGTGTCATTTCCTGACTTTTTCACGGATTCTAACCTCACTAACACTATCACCTGCCAGCTGTTTCTCATTCAACCACAATAACAAAAGTTTTTCCACCTCTTCCAGGACCTGTGTGCTCTGCTTGGTCAGCGTTGTTACCCCTTTTGCACATCAGCTCCTTTGATGGCATCTTTAGGCTTCACAATAGCAGACGTTGTCAGTTTTGTCATCTTATACTCCTAGGCCAGATCAGGCCCACAAATACCACACTCATGCTGTTTTCTATACTTTCCTTCCTCAATTCAATGGTTCTTTTCTTCAAAACCTTTTTCTTACCGTTCTTGCTCTGCACATTCTTGTCACCTTCATTATTGGTTTACACTTTCTCCTCACCACCATGCTTGCTCTGGACATTCTTTGGAGCCTAGGTTGGCCTCAAATTCATGGTGATACTCCTGCCTCAACCTCCCAAGTACTGTGATTACAGGCATGCACCACCACACCTGCCAGTAATCTCTTTTAAAAAGCAGATTTTTATTTGGTAGGTCTGGTTTGGAGCCCCAAATTCTGTATTTTGAACAAGCTTCCTGGTAATATCAGTGGTGGTCAGGCATAAGTAACACACAGTGATAAACAAGGGTCTTGTAAAGTTCTAAAGCATTTAGAGATTGACAAAAAGACTTGAGCGTAGTTTATCACCTTCTAAAGTGTGCTTGTCAACTCTTTAGAACTGCTGTTATTTTCTTTCCCAAGAATCCTAAAATTTACCAAATTTACTTTTTGGGTAACATCCACCACTCTGTGTTTTAATCACTTTCAATTCCCCTCAATTGTTTGAAACAACTTTCTCTCTTGACTAAATATTTCAGCACTTGTTTTTGCCGCAGAAGTTTGTCCATAAATGTATGATGAATGGCCCGCACTTGTAATATTAAAAGTTTGGAACATACACCAGTATTTTTGTCAAATGTCTGCAAATTATAAGTAAATATCCTCATTGACATATTTCCTTCCGCTGGTACTATAGCATGACCACCTAGTCATCTTCATTTGCTAGTTACTATATTTTAAACAAATAAAAAGGCAATTTGGTCATAATATGTAAATTACAAAAGATCTTCAAAATTTATCTTTATCTCTGTCCTTTTCTCTACCTCCAACCTGTACCTGTTGCCCCATCATATGCACTGGCTAAATATGTATTGAAGAGTGAAAACTAAAATACAATAATCAACATGAGACTGAATTTTGTTATATGTTTGGAAGACTGCAAGTTGTCTCAAAATGTACCTGTTTGTAATTTTTCTTAAGTGATGAAGAAAAATATAATATAACAGAAAATCTGAATAGAAATTACAGATATTTTCAAAACACAAAAATAATCATCTTTTAAGCTATGTGTATGGTATTTAAACAACCAGTTGGTAAATTTATAAATCAAATGAGTAAGAAGGGACTGATCCAAGTAGCAGAAGCATATTTCCAAGGTAAAATTGGCAACAGAACATGTTGAGATCATGGTTTTAATTTATGAATGACATTATTATCTTTAACCTATTATTTCAAAGTTCATATAAACTGCCTTTGAAGGTCCCAAGTATGCTACATTTGATTTTAAGGTTTAATCCATAATGAAATATAACAGTCTCTTTGCTTCATGTAGAAATGTCAATGACTTTGTTTTAAATTATCCAAGAAAAGACAAATTACCAAGATTCAAACTTATTTGAATTGTTTTTAAGTGATTCCAGCCAATACATATGTAGAATGTGGAAAGTGTTAGTTTCAAGTGATAAACTAGCAAAATATTTGTAAATGACTGAATATAAAGGGGTTATGGAAAGTATTTGGTCACCTTAATTATAGGCTTAAATGCTACAATCTCTATAATAATACTTTTTACTTTTTTTTTTTGATTTCTAAGCAGCCAAACCACTTTACAAATGTTAAATTGAGTATTTCTTTAAAGTAGGATTCCCCCATCCATCATTTGCTAAGTGACAAAAACAGCAGTAAGTAAATAAAATTCTGGAGACAGGTGAGTTATCCTCTACATCAGAGCAGTTTCAGAAAGGGTGACCACAATTTCTCCCAAGTTTTTGCTTTTTGTCTTTAGGTTAAGGATGACAAAAATGTAGGAAAATATTTTCCTTAAGTAATATCTCGGGTTGGCTGTTGTTTTTATTGATAATTTTACTTTGCTTTGTTTATTATTAGAAGGACAAAGTGATTTTGCATGTCTTTTCCCACCATTTAGTGTTATTTTCAGCAGCAGATTGTTTTCTGTTACTTGACAGTATTCTGGAAACCACCTCCTCATTCATGCTTGATGTGGTCAGACCACTCTGGTGAAATAAAGACCACCATTACTGTTTGTTTAGTGTTTACATTTTGTTCAGCAGTGGTTTCATATTAGTGGCTTCTCTAAAATATGTATGTTAATATATAATTATAGTAGAAAAACAGTTGAGGAAAATCTAAATGATGCAATCCTGAACTGTAATTCTCAGTCTTGCCTGCCAGTGAGTAACCCTGCTTCCATTGTTGTCATCTTTCTCAATATTATCTCTTAAATATAGAAAGATTTTTTTAAGGTATCTTGTGTTCTTAGTGCTCAGGGACTTTATTTTTATTAATTTCCCTGGTTGTGAAATAGTGTGCCTGAAAGCTCACTTGTGCTATTATTGGATTTCATTTGTTGGTGGTATTTTGCTTATTTATTTAAAAATAATATTTTCTGTAGAAAATCACTGTAGTACTAAGAACTCAGATAGTTCTCCAATTGAAGTTATCTATACTGTTTGCAACATGATACCTAAAATGGACCTACTGGGCCATTAGGTAAATAAGAAAAATTTTATCTGGAAATTATTGATTAGAATCACTAATATCTCTCTTTTTTTGTTTTTTGTCTTTTTGAGACAGGATCTTGCTATGCAGTTCAGGCTGGCCTTGAGCTCACTTATGTAGCCAGGGCTGGTCTCAAACTTGCAAGGATCCTCCTGCCTCAGTCTCCTGAATGCTGGGATTACAGGAGTGTGGCCCTATGACTGGCACTAATTTCTCTCTTGCCTGGAAATTGGTTTTTCTCTCATGGTGGAAAATATTTTGATAGAGAATTCAGTGCTAGTGAAAAATGAATACATGGCTGATGGACTGGAGTGAGTGGGGAGCAAAAATTATATTTGTGTCTGTGATCACCCAGGGAGGTTAATAAAGACAAAGTTAATGTCATGGTGCAGGGCCTTAATTTGGTGCAATAATAACAGATCCATAGTTAATCCACGTGGGTTTCAAACCATGTCAAGCAGTAGACAGCTCTAGACAACAGAATTTTAATAAACAGTTCTGGATGAAATTTATCAGGAACTGTAAATTAGAACATTCATCAATCTTAATTCAATCAATATCAAAATTGAGAAAATATCTGAATGCAAGCCCATTAATGGCAGACTAAGGTAAAGGCTGAGACAGATTTTATCAACCATGTTCCTCACTGATCCATCATGCATAAATTAGCAGAAACTGTGGAATGATAAAGTTGTTCTAGCAGGAGGAAATTGTCCTTTTGTCTGACAATTATGTCATTCTTAAAACATTATAGAGATATATGTACCTGAGGAAATTAATCATCACAAACTTTACTTTCTCTCATATTTATCATGCATAATAAAATTGGGATACATATACTGTTTGTATGTATATGTCATATTGTATGGAGTTTTGTTCAGCTATCTTACATGGAACAAACATGAAGCAAAATTAGATCCATCTCTCCATTACAAATCAGCATACCACTGCTGATATTCATAGACAACGTTCAGAGAATGAATTACCAGCATCATACCAATTGCCAATCCAGTCACTGGATTACAAAGACACCTTATTTTAGAACCCATATTTTGTCATTTGGGTCAACAAGGTTTCAGTGGAGAGTTTGGGAGTTTTACTCAATAGATCCAGGGATCAGAGACGTTTTTCTGGAACGTTTGTGGTCTCTGAGCACATTGCTGAGTGGTGAACTTCCACCGCCTCCCTCAGAGATTCTGTCCCAAAGCCCAGATTGTGCCTGGGAGGCTCCAGGGAGTAGATACGCAGATCCAGAGCCAGCAACCACGCTGGACAATAGCAATCACCACATCTTCAGGATATGAAAAGTCAAGTGAGGAGGCAGCCCCTTGGGGACCTTTTACTCTTCTCCAAATGTCTCAGAACACACATCATCACTGACCTGAACTCTTCTCTCAGGGAAAGGCCAGAAGACTGAGGCCAACAGTAGTTTCTTTTTAGTACCATGGATCAGAATAATCAAGAATAATGTGCCTTTCAGACAAAATTAGTATCACTGAAATTAAAGTATGAGAACTTAAGACTGTGTTCGGTACTCATAAATGCACTTTATGTATTGCTTCTCAAGTTTGGATACGGTACAGATTGCTTTTTAAGGCGAAAAATGTTCCCACAGACTGGAGAATAAGGGGGTCTATGAATCTAATTTGGAGTTTCCCCAATTTAAGAAAATATCTGTGAGGTATAAATTATCAGTACTAAAATTATTATTATTTGGTCTTTGATAAAAATAAAGCTTTAAAAAATTAAGATCAAAAGAAAAACAGAGAAGTATTCTATAGCTCTTGGGGATCCCCAAGAGCAGGGCTCCAGTCTGACTGTCTAACAACAGACAGTATTTGTGAATACAGAATTTATTTAGTAAATGTCTAAAAGAATTAATAAATTTTCTAAAATTTCCTAATTTAAAGTTCATAATATCACAGAAGCTGCCTGTGAATGCAGTTCAATTTGCTTTTCTGCAAGCTCGATAGAATATATAACTCATAATATCGTATCTGCCAAGTAATTGCATTTTAGTATTATCATTTTCACAGATCAGTGAGAACAAATCGCGGATTGCTAATGTGGAGGAAATGGTTACTGAGCCACAGCCAAATTGGATTGGTGCAACAATATCCAAAGACCTGGGCCCAGATGTTGATTTTTTGTTGTTGTTGAAAGTTTGATAACTGTGGACCTAGGACTCGGGAGGAGAGGTCAGTGAATCTTTAACTTAATAACACAGTAATGAGGAATTCATCATCTGACTTCTTGCTGAGGTAGCTACTTAAATGCACCCAGGGGAAGAAAATGAGGTAATGATGAATGAATTTTGAAATCCCTTACACTGTCCTCATCTAGAGGAACAAACACAGGGACCCAGATATTAATGCAACCATTTTCTAAAATACTGAAGCAATCAAATGTGGTTTGTTAGGTGGAGGTTTATATTTTTCTCCAGACATTTTAATTATCTAAAAGCCCCCCAAGAAACACAGAATGGAGTTTTATTTATTTATTTTATTTTTATTTGTTTGAAACAGGGTATTACTATGCAGTTAAGGTACCCCTTGAACTTACTTTGTAGCCAGGGCTGACCTCGAACTCACAGGGTTTCTCTTGCCTCCGCCTTCCAAGTGCGAATGTTACAGGCGTGTGCATCACACCAGGCTCAGAATGGAGTTTTAAAAGGCAAAGAGAAGCAAAACAAAAGTATATCCAACTGTTTTTCTCCCTTATAACTCTGTGTAGACTTAAAACTTGGCCATATCAAAGCCAAACAGGATTCCTGCCACTCAACAACAACAAAAAAAATGAAGAACAGTTGGCTGGCCAGCTAATAAAGCCTGTATGAGAAATTAACTCTATCAGGGATAATTCTATTTCATCACCAGAAATCGATTATCTAATTCTTGACAAATTTTTCATAAGCATTAACTATCACAGAAGGGCCAGATATTATGGGATCATTTGAAATCTGTCAATGAGTTCCTTTACATACATAAGGTATGATCAAAATATACGGTGAATGTTTTGTTTTGCTTTATTTTGGTACTGGGAATTGAACTCAGGACCTTGTGCTTGCCAGGCAGGCGTTTGTGTTGCTGAGCTATATCCTCAGCTACGGTGAGTGCTTAAATTACAAATAAATTATTATAGTATAAAATAGGAGCCACTGCCCGTTTTGAAAGTGCTCCACTTTAAACACACTCACGCCGTCGTTCCTGCTCCTTACTTGAGCAGTTCTATGCATGTCCTTACAGGGTGGAAACCGAAACACAGTGCACGCTGGTGCTGAGCGCCAGTCAATGGAAATGCAGGTTCATAAAAAATTCCAGTGTATGGATAAAAAGGATGTGGTTTTTATATACAATGGAGTACTACTCTGGCATAAATAAAGATAAACTTGAGACATTTATAGCTAAATGGGTGGATCTTGAGACCATGCTTTTAGGTGAAATAAATTAAACGTGTAAATATCACGTTGTTTCTCTGGTGTGAGAAACTGAAAGTTTACATAAGAACCAAAATATATAATAAATATTGTAAAATAGGAAGAAATTGTTTTAAAGGAAAGGGGATGTAGATAGGGGAGGGGGGAAGGAAAGAAGGGAAAGAAAAAATGAGAAAAGAAGGATAAAATGGAAACAAAACTTTGTAAACAAGGAGGAGAAGAGGGGTTGGAAGGAGGGGAGGGAAATGGGGAAAAAAGATGAGTCAAAATATATCGTGTACAGGTACAAATTCCTTATGATGAATGTGATCATTGTGTATATCTAAATGGTACCAATAAACAATAATAATTTTAAACATTATAATGTCTCTTTATCCACACTATTCATTGGATCTGGCACTTCTGGCATTGTGACTTCTGGCTCTTCCTCAAAGTAAAGGTGACCATGACATTTGGAATTAATTCAGGACACTGATAATGCATGCAAAGAAACTCCTCAGAAAAGAGGATTTCCAGAACTACTCCAGAAAGTGGCAAAGGGTAATGGGATAAGTTTTTGAAATGAGGGAGATTAGTATCAACCTGTCTTTGTTATAGTTTGTGTCTGGACGTTGCACCAAAGTCTCACGCTGTCATGGGGTGTGGGGCTTTTAGGAGAGCGTTTGTGATTGAGCATTGGTTTAACTGTAGGATTAAGGGTGTACCCTGGTGGATAGCCTGCATACAATATAAGGGATAGAAGAAAGTGTGCTGTGCCCTCCTCTTGATGCTTTTGGTATATTCCACCACTGTGAAGATTTGCCTCTCTACCACACCACCCTGCTTTAGAACTAGCCAATTTTGTGGACTGAAACTTCTACAAACTGTGAGCTAAAATAAACCTTTCCTCCTTTAACTGTGGGTGTTGGTTATTTTATTTCAGCAAGAGAGAAAAGTGGGGGCATTGAATCAAATATGTAAGATATTCAGAGAATCACATCTGGTCTGTAGAAGGTACAAGGTTTGACACCAGTCTACTACTTCTTACTCCTACTTTCTAAGCTAACTGATTATACTCTTTCCTTGGGTTTTGTTTTAGATACTTATTCAACACTGGGTGATATATTCTAATAGATTTTGTTATCTCATAGGTTAATCAGGTTGTAAGTTTTAAGTTCCAGTGTCAATTTAAACATTCAGTATTTCAAGTTCAAATAAAACTGGCCACTTTGCCTTGTTAAATTCACAGTTCCACATGAATGATATAAGAACTCATTGGACAAATAGTATATGCATCTGTGTACGTGTGTACATTTGCATGTGTGTATGCAATTGTGTGTGTATGGTATGTTTCTTGACTTATATGGTGTCTTGATGTATGAAATTGCAAGTGGTGGTGAATTTCAAAGTAAACTCTTTTTTCTTCTTAGGCACAGCCTAGATGTCATGGCAGAGGGTTTGGAACAATTTGATTAATAAAATGAGTAATGTCACTAGAGTATAAATACCTTTCTCAAAATCAACAGTGCTAATGTACTCTTGGTCCCTCCAATTATGGCTAATATACTAAATATCAGTTCTGAATATCACATTTTAAGAGGACTACTGCAAGCCACATGGCAGCAGAGGAGACTTGTGAATGGTGGAACTCTAAAAGTAGTACTAATAATAAGATTGTCAAAAGTCTTAATAAATGAAAAGCACGCTTAGTATACTTAGTCAGTGAGAACTGTTTCCATGTATTTGAAGGGTTGTTACGTGAGGAAAGTACTTAGTTCTATGTGCTACCCAAGGGCAGAGCCAAGACCAATGGGTAAGAGTAGTTGAGTGCTGGTTCAACTCAGGAAAAACTTTCTGATCTTACCCCTTCAGGACTGGAAGAGGCTGCCCTACATTCCCAGCTGATGCGAAAAGAAGAAAGGTTATCTTCATACTGTTTTAGTCTTGCTCCTTAATTTTACAGATTAAATGGTTTGATGAAAGCAGTGAAAATGAACTGTGGGTGCAGGCTTGTGACTCTCTCATGCGCAGGCTACTGCCCTTTCACCGCTCCCCTCCACTGGCAAAGCAGTGGAGTTGTCTTTGCTTTCGTTGATTTAGAAAATATTTAATAGCTCATCAAATTCAGTCCATTTAGAGGTTTTGTTTAAAAAGTATCATAACATTGCACTGGAGGATTGGCCTGTATACTTCCAATATCAAATGAACAGGAATGGGAGTTGCTTCAGAAACAGAGTTCTAAGAGTGAAACTGTGGTGGTAGAAAGAGCAGAAGAAAACTGAGGGAACGGAGAAAGACTGCAGAGAAAGCAGGACGAGTAACTCAGAAAAACCATGAAGAGGCTATCATGAGGTCAGATTCAGATAGACTTAAACAGGGACGCGCTGGGAACTAGGGGTTTACAAATATATTCCTTCCATTTTGTGTGCAGCGCAAGTGTTCAGAATGCTTAAATGTTTAAAACGCAGCAGTGAAATGTGACAGGTATGAATATAACGTGTCCAGTCATCAGTGTTTGGGGAGAAGACCAGTTCTAATCACGGAAAGTCTCTGTGTTGTGCTGTTATTTTCATCTTTCACTAGATCCTTTATAGGGGAAATGTTCATAAGTTCAAAAAAGCTATTGTTCTTAGTTAATAGAATAAATGTAAACTCAGATTGATTTCTGGGGATTTGTTCTCTATTTAAGAATAGTGGCTTCAACTTCATTAGCAAACCATATTGTTTTAAATCAAATTTCCAATAAATAACTTGGGCGTCAATTCAAGGAAAAATATTATGCAAAACTAATAAGAAAATTTAACATCCCAAACCCTAAAAACATTCCAGTGGGTTTGTAAAACTGAAACACTTTGGGGGTTAATTGTTGCCCAGGATTTTAAAGTAACGATGTGTAACTAAACATGCCCCAGAAAAACTAGCTGTTATTCAAGGCGAGCTTCTCTCCTGTACATAAGTTAATACTGACATCTTGTGGTCAGCTTCTACTATATGAAGATACATAACCAAAGTACACAAATTTATTTTTTCATGATTGGAAAAATATCCAATTTTCTCCTTACACTTCCAAATATTTTTATGGTATCTAACCACTATGAAAATCTTCTTTAGTTGTTCCTAGCTTTCTTAGATAAAATCATTAAAAACATAAGTCATATTGACAGCATGTTCATTCAGTTTAATAAGAATAGTGTGTCACTAGTGTGGTTACCCTTCCAAATACCCATAACCCCAACCTAACTATGAGGAAAATATCAGACAAATCTTACTTGAGAGGAAGTATCCAAATAACCAGTTTCTTCCCAGAACCATCAAGGTCATTAAACACAAGGAAAATCTGAGAAGTTGTCATAAATCAGAAAAGAGGCTGAAAGACAGAACAACCAAATGCCATGTGACAAGGTGAATGGAATCTAGAATAGAAAAAGGGCATTCTGGAAAACCTAACAAAATTCACATAAAGGATGGAATTTGTAAATGCACCAACAGCAGTTTCTTAATTGTGACATATATACCGTGGTAATATGAAATGCTAACAATAGGGAAAAGTGGTTAAATAGTGCCTGGAAAAAAAATTCTGTAGTATCTTTGCAACTTCTTGGTAGAGATAAGATGCTTTTGAAAGTTTAAAGAGTGTATGTAACTAGACATACACTTTCAAAATATGAAAATTATTAGTTTTATGGAGTGACACATATTAACTCTTTTAAAAACGGGAAACAAAATATCACCAAAAGAAAAATATTTTCTAATTTCTAAATGTTCCAGATCATATGCAGCAAATTTACATGAGTATAATAATGCAATAAATGAAAATTCCATTTCCTTAATCCTTGGGACTTAACCCTACCAGGTCTCTGAATTCCTTTCATTGTCTCTTTTCTACTATAAAGAAAACAATCTCATCAGGGATTTCTTAGTTCAGTGGAAATATCTCCTGCTACTTCTGATGTTATTTGTACCTCTCGCCAGTTCCTCCCCGCTTTCCACTCCTTTGCCTTCTCCTCCTTGCTTACAAACCTTCGCTCGTGGTGCTCTACCAGCTTAGAAACAGTTCCCTCTGAGGTCTTCGTGGCTCATTTCATTTCCTTATGTTCTCCGCTCAAATGTCCCTTATTAGAGAAATATTTTTCCACTTATGTAAAAAAAAAAACCTTCCCCAACATTCTGTTCCTTTTCTCCACTTTATCAGCCTCCAGAGAGAGTTTAGATCACACAAAATATCATACATTTATTTTATATTTCCCTACGTCACAATATAAGTTGTGTGAAATTAAGGGTTTTATTTCACAGTTGAATCCCCAGTGGCTGGCAAAATGTCAAGCACATGATACTTATTCAGTTATATTTGTTCAATGAACTGAAATCTTTTGCTCTGAAACTTGCGTCTACCATTCCAGTCCTGAGAGCTAGATACAAGAAGACGGGAAACTGGATTTGTCTTCAGCATGGCAGCTTACATAAACGTCCCCCAACCGCCTTTTTTGTCTGCCTGTCTGCTCAGGCTGTATATTCATGCTCTGGGTTGTTCCCCGTCTGCGTCTGGCTCCCCTCTTTGTCGTCATCTGTACCCTGGGAAGCTGGGTCATGAGATCCAGCTTTGCTGGGCTCCCTTGTTCCCCGGCTTCTAGCTGGGTTTGATGGTGGCAAAGGAGGAGAAGAAAGTTAGGGTATTTGTGTCTGGATTTCCCCATGAACATAGCTTCTTCCATCAACCGAGCCCTGTGTCAGATTAGGACAATGCTTTCATTTAGCATGCATCAGAATAAACTAGAAAGACTTTTTAAAGTATGAATTTCTGGCCCTACTCCCCAGTTTCCAATTTAGAAGATCTGAGTTGGGCCCCTCACATTTACCTTCTGAGCAGGCCTCCAGGATGTGTCCCTAATGTTTGTCTAGGAACCACATAATGAATATTATTGCCCTGCAGTACATTCTTTCATGATCCTAATTGTTAAGTGCTATGTCATAAATGCAAACTGTCCACAAATAGGAAGCTAAAATTATGTGAGTATCGAAGAGCAAAGGGTGAGAACAGGCGTAGGAAAAATAGTAACTGTTTCCTTTTTAGGATGTACATATTATTTCATCTTTCTGATCCCAGAATGCTGGACAAACATAATGAAATGTATTAAGCACTTGCAATGTGCCTATCACTCTTCCAAGCACTTCAAAGTAGTATAACCCTATTATAACACTGCAACGTCATTTTCAAGCAGATATGTTGATATTCCCATTTTAAAGAGTGAGGAGACCTAAAGGTGAAGTGACTTGCCAGAGGACAGCAAAGCTGATAAATAGGAGAAGTTTGATTTGTACACAGGCAACTTGATTCCAGGTTGGATATACATATCAACTAATCTAAAGAGGTGCTTTGGGATCAGAATGTCATTGTCATTTGTCTAACCTGATAACCAGAAGGCCACAGTCATAAAAATTTTACCTCTCTCTACCTCTCTTTTCATTCAAATTCTTTGTAGTCAAGGTAATATCTTAAAATCAATTCAATATGCAACTAATTTAAGAAATTGAGTGAAAGAGACTAGTGTCAAATCTCAAGAATGAATAGAGAAAATAAACTAGGTTTCGTTAGAGATTTGCAAGAGTTACAAAGTCTAAGAATATTTGTCATCCATTTTTGTATCTAGATATTGGGGTCTTTTCTCTTTTGTGATACATGAAAGTTCAAATTGTCTTTCTGAAAGGAAATTAGAGATATTAATACTTGAAGCATAACATACAAAATGCAAACGTGAAAATATTGAGAGTTGCCTCAGTATGTGCACATGTGTGTGTGCTTCTGTGTGCGTGGTGAACTTATAAACACACCACACATGCATAGACCTGCTTTCTGTTCAACCCAAACACCATGTGCAACATATTCTAATCATTTTATCTAGAAGCCTTAATATCCTGCCACCTCTTGACTTCCTACACGTGCTTCTTATAGCATCCCCATCTACATTTGGTACTTTATTCCTGAAAAAACTATTAAATACTCTTTGATCTCTGCCTAGAAATTCAAGTTTCTATATTTAGCTATTACCACAACAGTATTGTCATATAATTCAGCCTATAAATTTACATCAAAAAGAGTTTTAATACATAGAACTAAAGATAGAAATTCTACTTTCAGGAATTCAGAAATATAGCTCTTTGAGGGAGGTCACCACCATTGGTCTCAGATGCCTGTAGTACAGAAGGAAATAATTTATCACTTATAGAGAAAAATATGAAAATGGATGCTTATTTCACACCACACACAAAAATCAATTCCAGAAAAAGTAAAGACTAAAATGAAAACATACAAAAACCAAACTATAAAGATTTTAAAGACTTATCAATGAAAACAAGCAAAAACCAAGCTATAAAGATTTTAAAGACCTATCAATAACAAAAGAATTGAGGAAAACAAGCAAAAACCAAGCTATAAAGATTTTAAAGACCTATCAATAACAAAAGAATTGAGAAGTACTTCTTAAACCAGATTTTTGAAATGAGCGAAACATAAATATCACATCAAGTAATAATCAGGAAAGTGCCTTGAAAAGTCAAACCAAAACTGCTAAATATATTTGCAAATCATTAAAAAAAGGATGAACACAGCTTGAACAGGTACTACACAGGAGAGGAAATAAAAATGACTAGTAATTATGTTTTTAAATGATCAAATTAATTAGTAGGCAAAGGAAAAATTAGAATCAAGGAGATAATTTTAAATTTTTATTTTTATTAGTACATGTTTTCAATATATAATGATTCTATTCATTGTACATGTAAATAACATCTTTTTTGCTAGCATCAGATTTACTTATTTATTTTTAAGTCTTTGTCAAATTATATATCATAAATGCAGATTAACAGCTAGGCTAACAGACCAAAGGACATATAAAACAATTATACTAAAGGAAGGTACACGTTTAGATACATTGACCATGATGGATTATAATAACTTTTCTCACAAAAGATACAATTTTAATATACACACGATAATTAAGATAGTTATACTGCCAGTTTCTCTTAGTTCAACGAAAAGAAAGGTTTGTGCTAATGTTGTTTGTACAATATCCCATGTCTGTATCTTGTACTCTGAGTAACTATTGTGACGATAACAATAAGCAATGTATTAATTATTGTTACTCTCCTACTATCTTGTTTTGAAATTCTGGGTTTTTTTTTCTTTTTAAAATAAAAAGGATACAATTTTTTACTTAACAACTCAGCAAAAACTTAAATGTCTAATACCAAGCGCTGTTGATGATAAGTTGCTAGTACAAAGTGACAGTTACCTTGAAAAGTCATTTGACCCCCTACTAAATTTGAAGATGAGCCAGGGTTCCATCTCTCACATACACCACAGGGAAATGTAGGCTCAAGCAGGGTCATGTTAAGAAGCCAAAGTGAAAAGCGATGCAAATGTCATGGGTTTGCCCCAGCAGTTTTCAGTTTACTCAACAGTTACCATCACAAGTTTCACCCATTAGTGACAGCAGCTTCTTAATTCCTAAAATAATAACTACCTGCTCCTTATTTAAATTCTCTTCCAGGCCCAACACTATTTGGGATTATCTAGTATACCATTTACAAAACCTCATGTTGATGGCCTCTCCCTACCTATAAGGATGCTTTCCTTGTTATCTTGGCAAAGTTCTTCTAATCTGCCAACTCTGAAAATGTTGGTATCCAAAAGCTCTAAATTACTTTCCATTTTTAATGCTCTCCTAAGGGGATCTCACATATGCCCATAGCTTGAAACTGACCTTTGTTGATGCCCACATCTTTTGTCCTGAGGTTTTTGGTTGGTTTGTTTTTGCTATGTATCCAATCTTATTCCAGGATGTTCTACTAGCAACTAGCAACTCAATAATAAAATATTAAAGTAATTCCCAGAGGATGTCTCACTTTCCCTCATTTGCTACATATAATTTCAGTTGGTTATACAACTAAAATGTGTCTCCTATGGATCACCCTCTCTATCACACTTTAGCTGGCCTTATTCACATACTTGTTTGTTTCTTCACAGTTGCAGAAACTTTACTCATGCTTTCTATACTTCCATTTTAACATCTTTTTTTTTTTAAATTTGTCATTGCTGTCACAGGTACCTGTGCTGTACATAACCATTTCTCTGTTCATAATTTTACAATACCTGTCTACCATCTACAGGAACATATACCACATACCAATCTCTGTGCAGAGATATGACAATTAAAATGTTAATTTTTCAGTTTTCATCTCCAAATTTGAAGTTGGATAAACCGATTATTAGACTTTTGCAAGAAGGATCAATACAATCTAAATGAGGGTTCTACTTCAGAGTTTTTACATGATAGATATGTTCAGCAACAAATTGGCTAGAGAGAATGATATATGAGACATCTATTCAGATTCTGGTAATATGCTATATTTTTACCTCATTTCTTACTTCTAAGGTAAATTTGTTTATGATTTTTTAAAAGAAAGATCTAATCCAGTAAAGACAAATTAGAAATTGCAGAAAAATATTAAAAATTCCATTACCCGCTTTTGCCTTTTGTTAACATTATACTGTACTTTTTCATCTTTGTGTGTTTCATTTTAGGCATTTATTTCTTAACAGAGCATACATTTTACGCAGTTTTTATCATTACTTTTAACACCTTTCATTTCAAAATTATTTTATAAATTTTGTTTCAATGATGTTATATGTATGACATGTAAAATTCAAATATACTACAATTTATCTAATTAGTCCCCTGTTAAAAGGTTTTATATAAAACTATATAAAAAGTCACAAATGAAAATAAAGTATATATACACATATGAAATAAGATTACATACCTAACTGAGATATGTAAAATATTTACTGTTATCAATGTAGCAAAATTATATTATGGCAAGTGTAAGCAAATTATATATGTCCAGTTTCCCTCTTTCACTTTTATCTTGGGGTCATTTGTTTCTCTCACCGACTACACTAAAAATAAACACTGATTCTAAGAACCATGAACTAAAGGACATGTTTCCAGGGCTGTCCCCTCGGTGCAATAATGACACAAAATTGGTCCTAGAAGAAGTTCAAGAGGAGCCAGAGTGGTGGTTCAAATGCAAATATAGAAAAGAAAGAAAACTGTCTAGAGCAGATGTGTCCAGCCTAGCCCTCTGTGGGCCACATGTAGCTCTGGACAGCTGGTAAGGTAGCAGCTACATAACTGTAATCTTTTGAACATTATTATGTGGGTTGAGCCATATTTTTATGACTTGATTGCACAGTACTTGGGAGGGGACTGTCAAGGCAGTGGTGAAACACTGCGCAGGGTAGGGCACAGTGCAGTTTTTTAACTCTGCTCTAGTCCACAATGCACAGTCGGTATAATCCAAACCTATGTTTATCAGACTGTTCATGGACTTGTGGGACACGGAAGTAAAATACAATGATTACCAATAGTAGCATTTCAGCCTTCCTATGCTGGGGTATGCCTGTCAAGATAGGTATTTATTTTTGTTAAGCACACATGTAAAATTTATTTAATTATTAAATTTATGCCAGTGTTATTTTTTTAAGTAATTTAATAAGTTAAAATACAGAAAAGGAATCTTTGTTACATATATTAACTATATTACTTATTTTATATGTGGCCCATTATAATTCCCCTTCATTCAGTGCATCTCATGCAAGCAAAAAGTTTGGGCACCCATGGTCTAGGGGGACAGAGAGTCCACGCTAGTTGAAGAGAGGAAAAACTGTTCTTGGTGGAGGACCAAGAAGGTGGGTGGAAGGAAGTTACAGACAAAGCTTTCCAAGAAATTTACTGCTCACATCTGAATTTCAACAGTCACAGGAAGTTAACTCCTCCCGCATTAGAGAGGGATTTAAATCTTTTGAAGGGTTGGGAAGGATGATGGTATCAAAATCAGTGGGTCTTTCTCCCTTGACCTGAGAAAACTAAAATTTTTCTTGGGGCCATTGACCTGCCGTCACCATAAAAAAAAGAAAAATACATTGAGCGACTCCATTGAATTGTGTGTTATTTCCTCAGGGTTAGAAGTAATGGATATTTTAAAAGGCTGAACTATACCACCAAAATACTTTCTAGAAGGTGGTAACAATTTATTTTCCCTTTGTGAATATCACACTTTGATGCTTGTTTGTAAATTACGTGAAACTATTTTAACTACTTATTTTGTTATTTTAGGAAAAATTATATAAGCCAACTTATATAATGTGATTTTGGCGAAAATATAATGAATAATGAGAGGAAAATCATTGTTTTTCCTTTGTGTCATACTGCAGACAAGTTTCCATAAGACTGGGATGACTTCACTTGCCAAAGATATTTGATATATCAAATGCAGCCATATGTTCTAAATAGAACATATTACTGCCATGTGCATGAGTTAAGGAACAGTGTGTTGTGTAAGTAGAAAGAACATCTGATATATGTCTAAATTTAAATAGCTCATACTTCAGACCTGTTCATATTTCAGTGACAGAGAAATAGAAAAATATATAGTTGCATGCTTGAGGTTATATAATCAGTTTGGTGAGACACCTAAACCATACTGAACTCTGATCTTACATCCAAAGCAGGAGGGTCAAATTCCTTGGTATACTCCTAAATCCTTACTGGAGAGGAAAAAGTAGAAACCTGTGCATGGACAGAAAGAATGAGAAGCAGGGAAATTCAAAAGTCTCATGCTTAAGGAAGCATAGTATACCTGGTCTCTTAGAGGCTGACTTCCAGAGTATGAGTAGACTGTGAGGAAATCAGTGCTTCTCTTAATCTTTTTTTACTTACTATTTTAATATTTTATTTACCTGGAGTTTGGACCTTAGTTTTTATTTTAGAAAATATGTTACTAAAGTATTTTTTATTGATTATTAAGCTTTTAAAAAAAGATCACTGCTTAAGTTGTGCACCATGAACGAGATCCTTGCCTTACTCCCATGGCGGTATACTTGGTCTGATTACCCATTTCTTTCCTTCTCTGTTCAGGAGTTCAGCACACTCATGGGGCCACTGGAAGAGTCAGAAGTTCTGACTAAGCCCTCCAAGCAGACTTTCTTCTGTAGGCTTTTCTTTTATGCTTCCAAAGACTTCCCTTTTCTTATTTCACTACCACAAAACAACTCTTCAATATATCCCTAGATATTGTTCTCTTGACTAGGTGTAAACAAGATAACAAACAATATATAGTACATGAGTGCTGAGGGGTAACGACATTATTATCTCTAGGGTGTATATATTTGTTTAAAAAGAATCTACCTAGAAATAAAATCTCATTTATTTACTACACACACACATATATTTATAGACAGGTCATACACATGTAATACTAGGGGGGTACTATGAACAAAGCAAACAAAATTCCCACTTTCATGAAATTTATGTTTTGTGTGACATATAATCAGAAATGATGACATTTTGGCAAATAATGTGGAAATAATAAAACTGACACACACCTGCAATCCCAGCACTTGGGAAGCTCAGGCAGGAGAATTGTTGCAAGTTCAAGATGAGCCTGGGCTACAAAGTGAGTTCAAGGCCAGCCTGAACCACACAGCAAGACCTTGTCTCAAAAATAAATAAACAAAAAAGACAAAAGAAATAACAGAATTGAAGGTTATACAATCAAGACCTAAAAAATATTTCTGACCTGGATAAGATGGCAATGGATAGGATAAGAAGAAAGTACTGAATTTTAGTTCCAGTGATTTAACTGAAGAGAAAAGCCTGTAGCATATAGTTCATGTAAGACAGAAGTTTATATAAATTTATATTATAGTTAACTTCATGGAAACTCAGTATAGGGGCTGGAGATTTAGCTCAGCGGCACAGTGCCTGCCTGGCAAGCGTGAGCTTCTGAGTTTGATTCCCGGTACCGGAAAAAACCCAAAACAATAAAAAATAAAAAATAAAAAATAGAAACTCAGTATAAACTGACAATTTAAAATGGTTGCCAAATCTCCCTGGGACCATCCTGTAATACAGATAAGTAATCTGAAAGTGAGCTTCTCTAGGGCTATTGTTTTGAGGATTCCCCAAGTTCAGTTGTAGGTTTGATGATGTACTAGCAGGATTCACAGAACTCAGAAAGGTTGTAGATTCATATTATGGCTTATCATCGTAAAATGATGAAGAACAATATCAGCAAAAGAAAAACTACATAAGAATGTCGGAGAAAACAAGTGCAGTTCTTTAGTTGTCTTCTTTCATTACAATTACACAGGTAATGCTTCATTTTTACAGCAATGCTACATGATACTACATTTGAAATGCTGTCAACCAGCAAAGCTCACCTAACCAAGGCCCCCAAGGTTTCCACTGGGAGTCAGGCCTGTAGGAAGAGAGGCCTGTTTGACTGTCATTTATCCAGTCTTTTGCTCCACTAGAGGTCAAATGATCAAGTGTGGTCAAGGTCCCAAGTATACAGAGAAACTATCACCAGGGAGAATATTCCAAGGGCTTTCGGGTTATCTCCTAGAAATATGCAAGGTTTAAACATCACCTATCATTTCTGAAAGATTTGATTTCTTATACTTCCACGCATTAATTATCTGGCAATCTATGCACCTTGTTAAAAAAAATAGGTGGATTAATGTGTAAAGAGAAGATAACCTTAAGGGTGTCTGTGACCTTTTAAAATATTCACCTGAATTAACACTTGAAAGTCTACTAGAGAAGTAAAAGTAGATGACGGAGGACAGATAACAGTGTGGGATAGCTACTAAACTAGGAACCTATTTGAAAATTGATATATTTACTTGGAGAAAAGGAATCCATGCAAAACGAGAAAGAGAAGCTTTAGGGTTATATTTCTTAAATTTCCTTTAATACAAGATAGGAGACAATTCTGAGTATCAGTCAATACATGTCATTAATTGAGGTTGCCTTTAAAGTGGAGAACAGCCTTGAATCAGCTGTGGTTTCCATTTCAGTATATTCTATGTGATATCAGTGAGTCTATCCTAAAGCATGCATTATGAAAAGAGGATAGAAAAGAACAAACAGTAAATGGAAGTAGGAAAATGAATACAACACTCCTGCCACAAGTTCCAGCACCACTGTATGGCCGGTCAGAGGAAATGTGCTCACAGTTTGAGACATACAAGGCCAGCTGAAAGGAGCATTTTATTTGTACACCCAAAGATACACCAAAGCAAAATCCAAGACATATATTTGCTATCTGTGTGTGATGTTGGACTGTACAGAATTTCATAAAATAATACACGGTCATACTGTAATCGTAATGTGCCACTGCTTTACAGTAGTAATTCTTGAGACATCAATCATCGTTGTTGTACTCAGGGTTTTCAGGGGAATAGATTTAAGACAGAACACAATACTTATAGAATTATTTTATAATATTCATGCAAAAGGTCAAATTCAGAAGAATGCAGGTCTTTTCATGCACTAGAGACCCAAAGAATACAGCTGAGGGCTTGTATTCCAAGACAATATCCTTCCTGAGTCTAGTTGAAGACCTAGAGCCCATGGCAATGTCCTGCATGAGTCTAGCTGGAGGCCTAGAGCCCACGACAATGTCTCATGCAAGTCCCTGTCAAGCATCTGCACTAGGAAGGCCTAAAGGTCAGTGGTGGAAGCTAGAAGGTCTGCACTAGTGGGGTAAAGGATCTGTGCCAGTAGGCTGAGGGATCTGCACCTGAAGCCAGGAAGTGATGCTCAAAGTAAGGACCAGAGCTCTCCAGAAAGAACCACAGCCATCCATAGCGACAGCAAGAACCCAAGCTCTTCCGAGGATGTGAACAGCTGAGTTCATACAAGGAGAACCAGCAAATGCTTCTCCAGGAGAATGAACAGCACACCATCTTCCCTTCCAGTTCTGCTGTTATGCTGTTGGTAACAATCCTGCTGATTCAGTTCAGCTGGGTGTTACATGCTGCCCACCAGTTAGTCCACCAGAGGCCTGTATTGGTTACTTTCCCATTGCTGAGACAAAATGCCCGACACCCATAATTTAAGGGAAAGGTTTATTTGGCCCATGGTTTCCAGGGGTTTCAGTCCATGGCTGGCTGGCCCCAAGGCTGGAAGGGCATGGAGAAGAAAAGCTGCTCAATCCATGGGAGCAAGGAAGCACAGAGAGAAGGGAGGAGAGGAGCAGGGTACAATAACATGCCCTTCCAGGTTATGCCCCAGTGACTCATTTCTTCCGACCAGGACCCCTTCTAAGCACATGAGACTTTTGGGAACATTTTAGATCTAATCCATAATAGGGTCTTTATAGAAGTAATAAAGGTTAAATGAAATCTGTAAGGAGACGAGACCTGATCTGACAGAATCAGTGTCCCTAGAGTAAGAGAAACCAGAGCACGCACTTCCTCGCCAGTACGTGAGGTTATGGGGGCGGGTATCTCTAAGTCAGGAGGACAGAACTCACGCTATGCTGTCAACCTCACCTTGGCCTTCCAGCCTCTTGAGTCATGAGAAAACTTCTATGGTTTAAAAGGACCTGCTCTATGGTGTGTTATTACGACAGTCTGAATTAATACACAGGAAAATTCTTCTTAAAAAATCTGTTACATTATGGCATTTCTGAGAACCCTCTGAGGCTGCCCATTTTGACTAACTGCCAGAGTCCTAAAAATCCTAGCAATTGCCTCTAGGTGCCGATAAGTTCAGGACACTCTTTTCTAATTTCAGTTTCTAGTGTTTTCCCCACCTATCACTTTCTGCCTGATTGCTGAACCCACCAGTCATGCTCCTGTTTCAGGGTCTCTGCAACAGGATTCTTTATCCACTCCCCATACTGGCAGGGCTAACTTCACGCTCCCTTCAGGTCTTTGCTCCAGTAAGCATGATATTGGCCACACATTCAAACTTGCAAACAACACCCCATCCCCACTGTCCATTGATCTTTACTTCCCTTGCTCTCTTTTCCACAGTGTTTATCCCCTTGTAACAAATCATGTAATATGTATGATCATGTTTTACTGTCCGTCTCCTTGTTAAGAGCATAGGCTTTGTCTCTTTGGTTCCCCAGGCATCCTGAAGACTTAGATCAGTACTCGTACTCAAAAAACATTCACTAAATAAAATCTGGCAGGCAAGAAGCCGAGGTGCCAGTCGCAATACTGCCTCTACCATGCTGTTTAACTTCGGCTCTGTCTTACTCCCTTGTGTGTACTATAACAGCTTTGGCTCACACTGGACAGAAAGCTTTCTCAAGAGTTTTGACTTAGTCCTTTCTCATCTGTATTCTCTTTTGCCGCTTGCATTTCTTCTACCTTCTGTCTGCCCTGTCTGCTCCATCCCTCACTAAATATCCCCCTCTCTTTCCTATAGTCACTGGTTCATAATGTTGTTAATCAGCACACATTTGACCAATTTTATTTTGATTCCTTTACAACAAAAGATAAAAGCACTTTCTGACAGAATTATGTCCTTTAGTTTTATACAGTATCTAGAGCTCCCACTTCTATCCCTAAAAGCTATGCTGAAATAGTATGTGCATTTATAAAAATATTGAGCTAGATCATACATTCTCTAAATGCATTTTTTAATAAAAATGTCAATTTAGAGAACTGAGCACCTCTTTTACTCTTTAAGTGCTGAATAAGGGTTTAAAGATATCAATTCTTTCATAGCCTCCTTTTATTATTAATCTCAAAAGAATATTTGAGATTCTGATAGTGCTTTCTTATATAACATATTAGTGAAACTGAAGTATTCTTTTTTCTAAACATCAGTTTAAAAGACCCGCATTTCCACAATTTGTATAATCTTTGCTAATTTAAAGGTATACCTTCTTTTTAGCAACAAAATCCTTGGTTTTCAGTGTCCTCAAGAATTACTACCGTAAGTAACAATCAACATTATTGAGTTTCTAATTATAATAGAATCAGTGACTCAAGTAGATTTCCTGAAATAAACTTAGGTTTTGAGTGATTTTGGTTATTTGGAGACACTTACTAAACATCATGAACAACTACTGATTGGGTGGTGAAATTTGAAAAATAAAGCAATTCCTTCTTCCAGTTTACAAATTAGCAGAAATCAATTCATGTTGAAATAATAAGCTTCAGTACAAAGCTAAATTTAAAAACAATTCTTCAGTAGGCTTTTAAACTCTTTTTTGTGGCGTCAGATACGTCTAATTCTATACATATATTGCCCTCTTCTTAGATAGATCACATTAAAATTATTTATCATATTAATATGCATGGAGTTATTTTCCCAAAATTTAGTAGTGGTCATATATGTCTGACGCTTGCATGTACATATAAAAAAACCATTGTCTTTTTCTGATCTACAAAAGTATATTTCTACTCCTAACCCTTAATTAGCAAAGAAAAAGCATGAAATGCTCAGGTGAAAGTCGGAAATTTAGCGAAGGGCTTGACTGACGTTTCTGTGCAGAACATTCCTAAACACAGCGGTTACTGGCAAGAAGGTCGCCCAGTCATACAAGCAACACAGGTGGCGGGATCTCCTTTTTAAAGGTTTCACTACTGCACCCCGACCTGCGGCAAACACAGACACACACAAGTTATTACTTTCATCGAGAAACTCTTAAACCGAGACAACCTTTGAAGAAGCGACTTGACTAGCTACAAAACGAACCACGCAAAGCACTCTAAGCGCACTAAGAACCCGTCTCCTCCAGCGGGGCTTCAGATTCCGCTTTCCGATTGGTTCCTACGGCAAACGCAAGGGGACAATTTCGGAATTGGACGTCCGGTTCCGGACCCGCGGATGAAAATGGCGGCGGCCAGGGCTTGGAAGCTGGCGCTCCGCGGTCGGGGACGTTCGTTGCACACCGCCGCCGAGGCCGCCTCCACGGCTACGGAGTCAACCAGCACAGACGTCGCGGCCGTCCCCTCTGCGCGGTACCCGCCGATTGTGGCTTCCTTGAGAGCCAAAAGCAAAGCGGCACGGCAGCGGCGGGTGGAGCGCTGGCAGGCGGCGGTGCACGCGGCTCCGTCCGCGGACGAGAAGCTGCGCATCCTCACCAAGATGCAGTTCATGAAGTATGTGGTTTACCCGCAGACTTTCTCCCTGAACGCCGACCGCTGGTACCAGGCCTTCACCAAGACCGTGTTCCTGTCGGGGCTGCCCGCCCCGCCCGCGGAGCCCGGGCGGCCGCTGGAGCTCGCGGCCCTGCGCGACGCGGCGT
>NW_004955446.1:17798733-17853934 GCF_000276665.1 Chinchilla lanigera | reverse complement strand
CCGACCTTCTCCCCGCGGGCCGGCCCGGGCGTGGCGGCGCTCCGCAGTTCCCGCCGTGCACCCCGGGTTCGGTGACCGGTCCTGTCCGCACTGGTAGCCGGGGCTCTCCGTGGCCGGCGTTCTCCGCCGTGAGTGTGCAACCGACTGGAAGAGGAGTGGTTAGGGCGAGAGACCCTTAAAGACGCGGGCAGACTTGCTCTGCCTGTGAACATTTCCGCCAAAAGCTGTTCGACCCTCTGTCAAGTCAAGTCCCTAAACAACTTTTTTTTTTTTTTTTTTTTTTTAAACTCCTTTTCAAAATGAGAATTATGGCAGTTAGTACAAGGTCATAGAACTGTGAAGGTAAGTTAAGTATTAACTGAAATACCTAACCTTTATTCATTATTTACTATGTGTCCGGCCCTGTTCCAGATTGTTTTTGTTTTTGTTTTTTGTTTTTTGGGTTTTTTGGTACCGGGAATCGAACTCAGAACCTTGTGCTTGCCAGGCAGGCGCTCGTGCCGCAGAGCTATAACCTCGGCCCATTTCCAGATGTTTTGTGTGCCACCTGCATCCACTAACTGTTCAGCAGGTAGCACCGTGGAGGCGCCCAAAGGTTGAATGTATCAGTCCAAGACCCTGTGCTTGGTAGGTTTGGATGGTCTTTTGGACTCTACAATTCCTATCTCGTTGTTCGGTGAAAACATGAAAAATAATGGATACATAAACAGTTTTAAATGTCAGTGTTTCTCATGCATTCATTTTATGTCCACCACCCAGTGGACGTCTTCATAATTAGTGAATGAATGTTACTGACTAGCTTGCTTCCTTCCTCAGTTGGGGAGGAAGTGGTGCTGAGGGCAGCACGGTGACTTTGATAGCTCGCGATTGGTGGCCTACATAACACACTTTTTCAAGACCCAGTTTCCTCCTATAAAATGCAGATGATTGCCTCTATACATACCTGTTAGAGTTATTGCGAAGATTGAAATAGTACTTCCTAAGACAGGTCTGACTCCTATTAAACTATTTTTATTTGTGGTGAGTGGTATTCCTGTTAGTTTTATTGTCGTTATTCCCATTCTTAACTGAGTAATCTTGCTTGCAGTGGTTAGTGGAATGGTGGCACAAGTAGACAGTACATGTTGTGTTAACATACAATTCAGAGTTATACTGGTGCATAGTTCACAATGTATGTTACGTAAAAGAGTAAATATCTTTTTTTTAAAATTGGAAACGTACTGTTAGCCTTCTGCTAATTAAATCTATCTAAATGATCAGATGAGGAATTTTGAATCTTTTGATAGATTGTAAGCGCCCAGTTCATTTTTACTGGTTGCGTGGTGAAGAAATGATTCCTCGTGGTTATAGAAAGGGCCGAATTGATGCTGTGCGATATCAAATAGATGATAAACCGAACAACCAGATTAGAATATCCAAGCAACTCCCAGAGGTAAGGGTTTGTCGAATACACATATATATCGACATCTGATGTGGGAAATATCCTAGAACAGGCAATTGGGCTTATGACATAAAATGTTTTCGGTGGATGTCATAGGTTTCCTATTTCTTTTAAAGACACCCTCTGAAAGTATTATTCAACTTTTTAATCTGGTATGCTATATTCTGTAGAGGTCAAATAATCATTTTAGTGAGTTTCAGGACCATACAGATCGTTTTGTTTCTTTTAATTTCACTATGATAATAATAGTTTATGTTATAACTTGTAATATGCTAGATAGTCATAAATCAGAAAATCTTTACAGTTACAAGCCTGATGTTTACATATTTGTAGTTCTTTTGAAGGCAAAATGTAGATTTTGTGTATTGCCCATGTTTCCGTGTCAGGGGTTGGCACTCTTTCTGTAAAGGTCTGGATGGTAAATATTTTAGCCTTTGCAGATCCTAAAGTCTCTGTTGTCATACAGCTGCTGGTCTTACAGAGTATATGCTGCTATATTCATTATATAGGGGAATGTATATGGCTTTGTTACAGTAATACTCTTTGTAAAACCACGTGACTTGCTGGTTTGGACTCATCACGAAATGGTAGTACAGGTTGAGCTTCTGTAGTCCAAAACTGTGGAACTGAAAATGCTCCAAAATCCAAACTGCAGTCCATTTCAAATTAGGAATGCTCCATCTGTAAAAAATCTATGCAAGTATTCCAGAACTGGGGCAACTAAAATCTGAAGCAGTTCTGGTTCTTAGCATTTTGATTAAGGAATACTCAACCTGTATTATCAGATTATTTTGTAGAAAATACCTCATTTAAAAATTTTTAAATGTAGTAATGGGTGAAAAATGGACACTATTGTTCCTGTAATTCAGTATATGTTTTCTTTTTAAGTTCGTGCCATTAGATTATTCTGTGCCTATTGAAATCCCTGTTATGAAATGTAAACCAGACACGCTTCCATTGTTCAAACGGCAGTATGAAAACAACATATTTATTGGTAAGTTCTCTTTTGAGATATTTTGCTGTACTTGATCAAAGCGTGCTGTGCACATTTGGAGCATTAACTATAGTGAAAAATTCTTGATAATAGAGATTTACATAGTTCATTAATTCATAATCTCAAATTACGGCAACATACGTGACAATTAAAGAAGTTCTTTTAGCTTATCACTTGAAAATTACTTCTACTATGTTAATATTTAACTTTAGAAAAGAGTTATACTTTCTTGACTTCTTTGATTTATTATATTAAAAAATAATTTATGGCTTTTCAAAAGTAAAAACGTTTAGAACTGGACTTGGGACTGTGATTGGCATTTTTACAGAACCATCCTCTGTGGGCTACACATGGTGAAAACCATTAAGAATTACAAATTAATAAAGCCTCATGTGTTTTTCCTCATGTATCTTATTCTCTGATAGTTTTTTTTTTCCTTTATTAATTCCTAGCTGATTTAAAGCAGATTTTTAAGCAAGCTTTATACTAGTCCTCCGGACATTTTATCAGCTCCTTCTTAGTCACTGTGGTCTTGGAGAATGACCTATAAGACTATTTTAGAAGACTTTTCCAATAGCATTGTTAGTGTCAACATTTCGTGAAATACTGGTCCTTATTTTTTTAACTTAAAAATGTAGTATAAAAACTTTTTTAAAAATTAGGAACAAGATATATAATTATTACCCTAGATAATGAAAGAAGTTTTGAAGTCAGAGTGTTTATATTGTGCGGTGAACATGACAAGGACAGTATCAGCGCTCTTAAGGATGCCTAAAGGAACCCTCATAGATAGTCTTTTGACTTGCATCGTAGTGGGCTTTATGATAACTAGCAGATGGAGAAATTGTACTTTCATGTAAAATTTAGCTTCGCTGTAGTCAATAAAAGAAATTAGCAAACTAGTATTCCAGTTTCTGTATTTTGAGTACTGAGCACATGGTATATAGAGAAGAAGGATTTCCCTGGTACAAGAAGTAAAGCACATGCTTTCAAGATACTCTGCATGCTCATTTTGTCTGAAATGTTTTTATTTTGCTCTTCAGGTTCAAAAACAGCAGATCCGTGCTGTTATGGTCACACTCAATTTCATCTGTTACCTGACAAATTGAAAAGGGAGAAGCTTTTAAAACAAAACCGTGCGGATCAAATAGAAGTTGTTTTTAGAGCTAATGCTATTGCAAGCCTTTTTGCTTGGACAGGAGCACAAGCTATGTATCAAGGTAAAACCAATTGTGTGACTTTGTTGTTCTCTGAAGGTATCTTTGACGTTTTAAAAATTTTTCAGATTGTTTTCTTTGGATAGAAAATGTAGGCTACACTGAGGGTGGTGGTGCATACCTGTAATCCCAGCACGTAGGAGGCTGAGGTAGAAGGATCGCTGCAAGTTCAAGGCCAACCTGAGCTACAAAGTGAATTCAAGGGCAGCCTTAACTGCATAGTAAAACCCTATCTTAAAAAAGACAAAGAAAATTGTAGGCTACATTTTAACATTTTGAAAATTTGTATATTTATACAAAGTAAAGTTTTAAAATCCATAATTAAATATTTTACATGTAAAATTTACAAGTGACACTTAGTTATTTTGATCTGTTACTTTGACTGCCTCCTGTGAGAATGCATTTTTTTCCAATAGAGTACACAGATATTTCAGAAGTTATTGTTAAGTCAACTCTTTGTAGACGATAACAACTTTCTGAATGTAGAAAAGAGAATGATTTGGTGAATTAAATACATAGATCAAATCATGGCTATCCTTTAGAATGTCTTTAAAGACTATATCTAGGATTTAGACTATAAGATTCTTCACTGAATTTATATCCCAAGACAGATGCTGCCCTCCTGAGAACTTTCATTATAGTGACTAAACAAAAGAAATTGACATATGCTTTTTTCAGCTAATGGTAATCATCGGGAGAAAGTAGTATAAGGGGTATAATGATGTATTGGGCTATGGAAGGATAGAAGTGAGATAAGAGGTAAAATCTACTAATATAAAGTCATTGAGGGGGGAATCTCTAAACAATGGCTTCTGTGCAGAGACCTAAGTGGTAAGGGGCTACCTATATGTGGACAGCCTGCAGGGAAAATCTATCTTACAGGAATAGGAATAAAAGGTGGTGGAACGGGCTTGAAGTTTTTAAGGAACAAGACTGATGAAGAAAGAGGAGAGAATGATGGAGAGTTAAGTAAAAGAAGCCAGAAACTCTATTATGTAGGATTTCTAATTATTGATATCAGTGTGGTGAAGTTGAACCCAGCTCTTGCCTACTAAGCAGATGCTCTGCCACTGAGCTATAGCCTTTGTCCTCAAGGAGGACTTTTAGGATCCACTGTGAGGTGTTTAAATTTTATTCATATGCTATGAATTAGATTAATTTTTTTAGATTAATCTTATATAAATATCAAAGAGAAATTTGAATGCAGATTTAGTTATTACTAAGCTCACTTTTTTCCTTTATACATGTATTTTAATATGCTCACATTATTGACATGTTTCTATAATAGAAATGAAAACTGGAGGAGGAAAATAGGAGTAGACAGAATCAGAAAATGTGAGAGGTAACTGCTGAATATGTTATGTGGAGGGGCCCTGTTTATTTATGAAGATAAAGTACTTTGTTTTACAGTGGAATTAATTAGATATTTTAACGGTATTATTCATTGGCTGTCTACCTAAGGATGATATAAAATATGTGTAAAATTGCCATTTGGCTTGGCAGTTGGCTTTAAAAGTGTTAAAGCCAGGGAGCTGGAAGAACATATAGTCAGATAATTTGGGAAGTAGAAGAGCCAGGCGTGGTGGTGCTCGCCTATAGTCCCGGCACTGGAGAGGCTAAGGCAGGAGGGTCACCGTGAGTTCAAGGCCAGCCTGAACTAGATAGCAAGACCCTCCCTGTCTCAAAAGAAACAAGAAGAGGAAGAATAAGAAGAATAAAATTTGAGTTGTGGAAGTATACACTCATTCTTGAAGTATGAAGTCATCCTGGAACCGTATAACCCAAGACATGCTAGGCAAAAGGACAGCAACTTATAAAACTAATATTTAAATATGTAAAGAAAGTCACTGAATTTATCTAAGGACATGTCGAAATCCATAGGGAGACTTACTTTGAAGTGTTTTTGTTTTTCCTTGTGAATTTGGTGGAATAAACATCTATAGTGATTATTGGGGTGTAGATGCTGCTAGCACGGGAAAATTTGAACATACCAAAGCCCATGAGTTGTGATCAAATTAGTACTGCGTATGGAGGGGCTCTGCTTAGACAGAGCTTATTGTGCTTCTTAGGTGAAGGAAGTTAAGGTTAAAAGCTCTTGAAAGCTGAAGTTGTTGAAAAATATGAATTGTGAGTTTGGGGATACTAGAACGTAGGTTGTAATTGCTGCAGAAATGCGGTATAGGATTAGGATGGAGCAGATAGGGAAACAGGCCTTCAGGAATTTGGTAAACTACTATTTGCTACCTTCTAATATGTTTTGTTTTGTTTTGGTAAAATATATTCTGTGTGTAAATTTCAGCATAACTTTCTTCTACAGGATTCTGGAGTGAAGCAGATGTTACTCGACCTTTTGTCTCCCAAGGTGTGATCACAGATGGAAAATATTTTTCCTTTTTCTGCTACCAGTTAAATACTTTGGCACTGACTGCACAAGCTGATCAAAATAACCCTCGTAAAAATATATGTTGGGGGACGCAGAGTAAGCCGCTTTATGAGACAGTTGAGGAAAATAATGTGAAAGGTTTTAATGATGATGTTCTACTTCAGATAGTTCACTTTCTACTGAATAAGCCAAAGGAAGACAAGTCACAGATGTTGGAAAACTAAGAGGAAACATTTGATTCAGGACTTTGAAAATATTTAAATTTCATGAAAGGAACAATAAAAAGAACTTTAATAATGTGTGTGACTGTGAGATATTAAATGCATTGATTTTTGAGACATGTTTGTTAACGCTAACCTGTCATACTTGACCTTGGCAGCACAAAGGATGAGCAATTACTGAGTCCATGTCCAGTTTTATCTCTGAGAGCCCAGAGAGCCTGCCTTTTCCTCAGCCTGAGAGACTCAAGAAAAACAGCCCTGCTCTGAAGCTTCTGGAGGCTTGTTACTGATAGAACCAGGGACAAAAGAAAGATCTGTTCAGGAATTCATGTAGGGGACAGGAAGAACAGCGGCTTGCCATGACTTACATTTCCCTAATGTAACCAAGCCATCGGGAAGGGAGAGCACAGAGGCTGGAGCAACCATAGTGATGTCTTGGTTTACAAGCTCGATTCTTTCCATGCTTCTGGTGACTGAGTTGTGAGAGAACCAAATTAAATTCAGTGGGTGGGTTCCGGGTTGACCTTATGGGGAAATTTAATTTGGCTCTTGGCTATTTCAGTTTGTGACAAGAACTGTAGAGAGAGTTGAGTTCGTGAACCGAGGTACCAGTGCACATTTAAGGATAATCTGTAGTGGATCCTGTTTCACTGTTGCCATTGTAGGTCTGCTTTAATCTTTAACCATGCCTTCCAGGAAGCCTGGGCCATCGCTGTAAGGGATCCCTTCATTTCAGCAATTGTTTCAGTCACTCCTCCATCCAGATCTCCACACATTAATCCATGATCGATTCATCACTGGAAGATTTAATTGTAGCTATAGCACATTGCCTTAAAAATAATTTTGTTTATATATTGTTAGCTGATAAGACATTGTTTTTTTAAAATAATATACTATATATGATTTTAAGCATACAGGCAATAATTCAACTATTTGAGAATATGTAAATATTGTAGTTTTCTTTCTCTTTTTGTCTATTTTTTTGTTGTTTTTAATGAATGGTAACAGTCTCAGAGCCCTACCCAAACCTCTTCAAAGCGTATACAATATTTTGAATATACAGTAAACCAAGGGATTTGATAAAATTCTCAGTCTTGATTTAAAAAGAAAAGTAGAGAATGTATTCATAATGTAATTGAGAACTACGCTAGTCAACACCCAGACATGTTTAAGGGTAAGACACAGGAGATAGTCTCATTGAAAATAGATAAGGCTGCCAACTTTGACCTTGTTATGGTTGACACATTGTATCCACCTGCGGAGTTTAGGGGTTTGGCTGTGTGGTTCAGCAGGAAGCCAGGGTGCTTGCTTTGTGTTCATCCTGAGCCTGTGTAAGATCCGGGCATGGAGATTATGTGAGTGCTACATGCTTCTATTCTAGGCTGCAGTTTGCTTTATCCACACTCTCTGAGATGACATGGTCAGACCCCAAGTATGTATTTAAATGTAAACACACTCAAGAGTAAAGTTAGAGTTCAGTTTTTTGCTTCCAGTCTGAACTGTATCTCACTATAAGCAAACAAGTTTGAATAATTAAAATTATGGACAGTTTTTCCCTTAGTTTTTCAAATTTTTTAGAAAATACATTTTTATAATTAAAAAATTATCTTTCTTGAATTAACTCTTAACATGGAGCCATCAAATTCAACTCCACCAAACAACTTGAGTATGAAATTGTATTTTATTTGAAAAAACATTTCTCAATTGTACTTTTTCAAGAAACCTCCCATAAATGTCATGAAATATTCAGGGTGTGACCAAAGTATATAGAATATTTAAATTTTTAAAATTATTAGAGTAGAAGAAATTGCCAATAATCTCCCTCAAAATACTCCCCCTTCATGCACACTATTCCACCCGTTGTTCTTTCTGCTTTCTGAAGCAGTTCTGGAAGACCTCTCTTGCATCAGTGTCTATGAGGTGTGATCAGAAACACAATAAATGCTGCTACTTAGAGTTTTCTAACAGGCTGTAAAAGCACGGAGTGTCCCCATTTACCTTATTCACTGATCGAAGCACTTATTCACCAATCCACCTTATTCACTGGCACTGGCACCATGTGACTTCTGGCTCTTCCAGACGTCAGAATGGCCATGAAAGATAGACATTTTAAATGGATTTCACAACATTTGAGGCAGCCATGGCAGTGCAATTAAAATCTCATGAAAGAAGACTTCCAGAACTGCTTCAGGAAATGGCAGGAAAGATGCGATGAGTATTTCACAGCAAGGGGACACATGAGGGGGATTAATGATAAATGTTATTCATTGTAAAATTTTTAGAAAATTAAACGATCAAACCTCATAGATTTTAACTTAAATCGTTGGTCCTTGATGTGAAATACTTAGATTTTTTTATGAGCTCTTTTACTCGGTCAATACTATGCTCTGTCTTTTTCTCACAAAAAATACATGGTATTTTAACCTCCAAGGCTATGGTATTGGAATAATGGCCTTTTTAAAAAGGTAGAGGTTGTTATAATTTAGATTTTTAAAAAATCCCAAGCATTTGGAAAATGATTGGATTGTGCAGGTGCTGCAGTCATTGGTTTCATCCACTGATGAATTCAGTGGAACCCGTTGGAGGTAACTCATGGGTGTGACCCAGAAAGGTGTATTCTTCTTGGCCCCGCCTGTCTCTGCTTCCTGGGTCCCGTGGGGTGAGCAGCTGTTCTCTGCCATGTGGATTTTCCTTGGGGCCCACCGACTTTGGACTGAGCACACTAGAAGCTGTCAACCAAATAAACCTGTGCTGTGAATTGCAGGTGTTGAATATTTTGCCCCGGTGATGGGAAAGTGATGCGGAAGATACTTGCCAGGAGCTTTGTCCTCATAAATGAAATAGCATCCATACAAGCCCACCACTTTCACCACATGACCACAGCAAGAAGGGCGATCTATGAACTGGAGAGCAGACCCTTCCTGATGCTGAAAACCATGGGAAGGAAATTTCTGCTTATAAGCTACCCATTTTAGTGTATTTAGGTATTGTAGTCTACATAGACTGAGATAAATAGTAAAGTATATTAAAATATTTTTTATATTCTAGCATATATTGCATAATGCTTAAAGGTAAAGTTAATTTACATAAAATTATTAGGCTTGATAATTTTTAAAACAATTTACTATTACAGAATTGGGTATTTAGCTTCAAACAGGCAAGAGGAAATAAATGAGCAAAGCACAGGAAGACAAGTGAGAAAATATGGTAGCAGAGAATATCTAGAATAGATATAAATAGGCCCATGGGTTTACAGCAGTCATAGTGACCAGTAGTTAATTGGACAGGTTGAATTTCTCAACTTAAAAAAGCTAGTTTGCTCAATTTTGTAAAACAATAATAACAAAAACAAAAACTATGGAAGAATAAGATTCCACAAATAAAAGTTATGGGTAATAATTCAGTCATGTTGATAAATAATAAGCATGCAGTAGAATAAAATTAACAGCTGTTAGCTTGTTTATACATTAAGTATAGCTGATATGACTGGGTAACTTCTGAGACAACTTTCATATTAGCCCATTTTCAATACTATTTTTCTAAGCCATTTTTTTTAGTATGACTTGCTATCTACTTCACAATCTTTCTGGTTTTTTTTCTTCTATGAAGATTACAAAATTGTCTTATATTTAGTTGCACTGCATGGTCTTTGTCATTGTTTGAAATTCTACATTTCCCTTTGTATAGTTTTCACAGATGGCATTAGATACTTTAGCTTGGCTTTTGAAACTTAAAATAGCGTATACGGAAGTCTGAGGCTTAATGTATCTGTTGTATCTTGAGGTTTTGCATTTTTAAAAGAAAGTTATGGTTATAAGATCATTTGCTTTTATAATTATAAATTGAACTGACATTAGATTTTAAATGTAAGTAGTATTTTCTAGAAGTGGATCAAATCAATGGGAAATCTAGATTATAAAAGCAAGCTAGATATTTGCTTTTTGTTTTTTACCTTTTACATTTTTAGACGAAGTAAATGAAATTTTATTACAGTCTGGAAGACCTATAGACTTAACCAGCAACCATTCATATATAAACCAGTTCTGAACAAGTCCCCTGTAAACCCAGCACTCAGGAGGCACGAGAATTGCAAGTTCCATATCTGGCTGGGCTGCACAGCTCAAAGCTAGCCTGAACTACATAGCAAGACTCTCAAAAAGAAGAAAATCATGAATAAGAATTAAAGTATTGCCTTTGTTTTACAATAAATAGGTGATTATAAACTTGTTTTTATATTTCAAACATGAACCCACAAAATAATTTTATGAAAAAAGTCAGGTATGATGGTGCATCCTGTAAACCCAGTACTGAGAGGCTGAGGCAGGAGGATTGCTGTTGAGTTTGAGGCCAGCCTGAACTACATACCAAGACTTTGGCTCAAAAAACAAAAACAAAAAAAAAGTAATCTTATGAAAATTATGTCAATATACATACATTCATAAATTTAGTATCATTTATATGTAATTATATACAAAATATATAAATATTAAATGTAAGTTATATACTCTTAAAAGTTTTGGCATTACTGGAGATTGAACCCTGGTCCTTGCACAGGTTAAGGAAGTGTTCTATCACTCAGCTATACCTTCAGCTTGTAAGTTTTTTGTAAGTGAGGTAGCTATGCTTATTAATTATTCTAATTATAGGTTTAAATTATTTACAATTTACATCGGGTTCACTTGAAAGTATTTGAATGATCAGGCACTTGACCATTATTTGCAATTTATCATACTTATGAGCACTTTATTAGGATCTTCTGAACCTTCACAAACTTTTCTCTTAATCCTAGCAGTCCTAGTAAAGTAAGTAATATTTAAGCCTGAATGGCCTTTCATCAATGATAATTTAATTCAGTTATTGAGCTTTATTCATTCCGTTGTTACCACTGCAGTATTTCTTTTTTAGTTATCAATGTATTTTTGAGAAGAAAGGACTTATAAAACATTTAGATTACCAGATTTTTCTTGAAAAAGCTATGACAACCCCATGTTATATCATTACATGTCTGCAAGAGAAAAGAGCTGGAAATTGACTGGTCTTGATCCCTTTAGCTGGGGCCTACTCACTCCTTTGTCCCAATTCTCACCACCCCTCATCTCTCAATTGGCCAGCATCACTAGGTCCACATCACTGTATTCTCTACGTGGCCAGCATCACTGGGACATTCAGTTTATGACCCCTGAGGTCCATATAGCTCTTAAGAATTTGTATCATTGGTAGCCAAACTTAACCTTTACAATAGTTTTAGGCTTTAGAGTAGTGAGGGTGACCCTCATAGAGATTGCACTGGTGCAAACATCCCACTGTGGCCCATGTGACTTGGTTCACCACTACAACTTTAGAGTCTCAATTTTCTACCAGTGGACATAATCATAAATGCACATGAATTCAGTTTCATTTTAGGTTTTTTAAATAAAATAAAAACCATTGGAGTAGAGGATGAATACAAAGTTGTCTGGAAAAATGTATAAACTGTTTCCTCCTTTGGTAAGTGAATGGCATAGTGAATCAATATTTGCTTTTTGTGCAGTATCATGACACTGAGAGAAACTTTGTCCATTTTTTAAAATAGAACCTAAGTGGTGAGCAGAGGGTATTTGGACACTACTAAATATTTCATTTCCCTCTGTAGACTAAATTAGGTTAACTACAGCACTGCCCTCTCTACTTGCTTTTACAGAGTTGAACCCTTTGACTAGAGGACCTATTCAAATGGGTCCTCATAATACATACATCAATCAGCTAAAAAGCTGTAAGGTGTCCCCTTTTAAGAAAAAAAGGAAAAAAAAACCCTTCAATTCCCTTTTTGAAAATGAGTGACTATTATTCATCCAGCCTTCTTGTTATAACACTTGACTACATGTAACACTGAGAACATTGGAGAGCTACGCTGGCTAGGAATAATTGCCAGGCTGATGTGTGGATGACAGTGAAAATCCAGTGAACATGGTATTAGGTCCGCTGTGTCTCTGAAGGAGGGATGTGTTTAGCCCTGGGAGGCTAGAAAGACAAAATTAAAGTACAAGTCTCCCAAGAAGGTGGCTCTGGTAGAATTTTTCAGTTTCAGTTCCTGAAAGACCAGCATCCTATCCTCTGACCAGGGCCAGAGTATAAGTAAAGCATTCATGTAGAACGTAGCTTTAAATTGAATTATATGATAAAATAGGCCATAGGGCTGGGGATGTGGCTCAAATATTTATTGCTGCATAATATACAGGGGTGCCTTGGTTCATGAATTTAATTTGTCTGTGATCCTGGGGAAGATGGCTGCATTCGTGTCCATGTAGGGGGAAGATGCCCGAGGTCCTCCTGTCTGTCACCTGATGTGGAACTTACAAATGGAAGCAAAATTTGGTCAAAGGCTTCTGTTAGTGAACTGAATTGTTTATAAAAGAAAGGGTCTGTTAACTTAGGTATTACTGTATTGCCACAAACTTAGTGACTTAATACACATGTATTATCTGACTTTCTACTAGTATAAGAATCCAGGTTAATTTAGGTGGCTTTTGTTTCAGGCCACAAAACATCTGTTGGAGACAAGGTTTATTCTGAGAGCTCAGCTAGGAAAATGTCTGCATCAAATTAATGTATTTGCTAGCAGGTTGTTGAACTGGGTGTCTCTTTTAAGGCAGTTTGCAACATGGCAGCTTGCCAGAGAGTGCCTATAGAGTCTGCTAACAAGGCTATTGATCAAGAGCCAAGTCACTGTTTGTAGTTCACAGCTAAAGAGAAGTAATTATGTAATGGTATGGCTAGGAGGAAATGTAGAATAAATTCATTGTGTGTGCCTGGGCAGAAGGGATCTTAGAGTTTCCTTTCCAGAAAATTATAAGAACAAGTGAAGAGAATTCATGAACTGGTAGACACCAATAAAATACCCAGAATGGTGTTGTTTTGATAAACTATGATACTTTTGTTACTGGATTTTGAGGTGCTTGAGTCTCCTTTCAGAGATGAGTTTTAGGTTCTTTCTGTCCTAAAAAAAGAATTGATTTAGACAAGCACAAAATGTAGTAATATTTTACATTTATTAAGGTATGCAAAGAGAAGAAACATGCTCTGCAGAGCAAGTTTGGGTCAACTAAAGGAAAGGAAAGAGGCCCACCCTTCAGACAACATGGTGGGCCACTAAAAGCGTTAACAGTGCACGCCCCGTGGTGGCCATCTTTTGTATCTCCCGCTTCTCAGGCTAACTTCAGATCTAGGCCATCCAATCAAAAACCTGCTCAAATTCTCATGAGAAGAATTGAGGACAGGGGCTGGGGATTTAGCTCAGCGGCAAAAAGCGCCTGCCTGGCAAGTGCAAGGTCGTGAGTTCGGTTCCTGGTACCGGAGAAAAACCAAAAAAAAAAAAAAAAAAAAAGAATTGAGGACAGCATTTCAGTGCAGGGGTTTGGAAAATGTTCTGTACATGTGTCCTGGAACTCTATGTGATCAGCAGGTTATGCCTACTCTCCCAGGCAGTTTGCCATGCTCTAATCACCTGCCTCATTTCCCCTGACAGACATAAATGCCCAGGTGTTATGGGGTGCTGAGGTAGTGGGGGTCTCTATCTTCACATAGCTGCTTCACACTGGAAGAGGCCGTCAGCCATACCTACTGGGGATTATGTGCTCTTTGGCTACCTTAGAATGTTGTGGCTCACTGGCTGGGTTGGAAAGAAGAAAAAGCCCAACAGAAGACAGAAAAAAAGTTAGCGTCCATACATGAAGGACTGTTCAGCTGTCTCCTTGATGAAAGAATTCTTGGTGAATTTATCAGGAGAGTTACTTTGCTATTAGATTGAGGATGTAAAGTCCAAATATGAGAACAAGCAGATCAGATTCCCTTGCTTCTTGTAGAGGAGAAAGTATGGCGAAGAGGGATGTAAGATAAATTATCAAGAGCCTGAGAGCCTTAGCCTTAGCAGGATCACCCACATTATAAATCTAATAAAAAACAGGAGTCTCAGTGCAGGTTCCCATTTAAGCTGTGTTGAATTAGGGTCATGAGTGACTACTTACCTGCCCCCAGAGCAGGACTAGAACTTTGAATTTCAAAGAGGAGCCTCAGCTCTTCCAGAGATTCATTGAAATAGCTTTTTTCTTTTCAGTAATCTCTTCAGTTGATTCAGGTGGGTGCTGGCTTTGTCCTATGGCATCCAGAATCACCCTGGGTGCCTTAAGGAGATGGTGATGCCTGTGGACAAGAGCATTGCAGGGTGCCCTAGGGCCCTTCAGTCTTCACCAGAGAAGGAGACCAGACTTTAGGCTGGGAGTGGGGACAGTCATTCCTCCAATGACATGAGTCAGGTATGTTGCCCGTCTTACACTTGGAGCAGGGCCTGGCTAGTGTCCATTCTTCTTGCATTTAAGATAAGAACTTTTCCTCATTGTCCTGGGGTTTTCCTCTAGAGTACTTGGTTATGTTTAAAGCATCACAAATTGTGATGACAACTATAATTTTGATCCCTCCTCCTTTCCCCATCATCTGGATCTTGATTGCTGAACACAGACAAGTCCATGTCCAGCAATTGGGTCATAGGCATATGGGGACTATCTGAAGATTTTTGTAATTTTTTTATTTTAAAGAGAAAAAATCAAAAACTGATACAGACTTTTAAAACAAAATAACAAGAGATTAACACTGGTTAATATATTACATATTAATATCTTCAAAGTAGTTGCTCAGGTTAAAAGATATAGGCATAAAGATTAATCAAACAATATAAGCATAAACTGCTTTTTAATGAGCTTATAGAAATTCATAGTATATTTATCTTAGCTATCTTGTGTGTGTATATATATATATCTTTTTCTTTTCTTTTCCCTTCTTTTCTCCTTTCCCCCATCCCAGTTGTTCCTTCTTTTTCAGCAGTTTCTTCCCCTTTCACAGTATCTATTTTACGTTTTGGATCTATTTACTCTGTTTTTTACACTAGGGAAACAATACATTGTTTACACATGTGGGTCTGATTGATTTCACTTATGAGGATGGTCTCAAGGTGCATCCAAAAGCCTCAAGTTGATCCTTCTTTATAGCTGAGTAGCACTCCACTGTATAAAGTACCACATCTTTTTTTGTCCATTCCTCAGTTGAAGGGCACTTAGGTTATATCCAGTATTTAGCTATTATAAATCATGCTGCTATACACATGGGTGCACATACATTGTGGGGATGTGATGTTTTAATTCTTCTGGTAAAATACCCAGAAGGGGAAGATCTGGGTGGAATGAGACCTCTAATCCTAGTTTTTTGAGGAATCTCCACAATAATTTCCACAGTAGTTGCACCAGTCTGCATTTACACCAACAGTGGAAAAGATTCCTTTTTCCCCCACAGCCCTGCCAGAATTTGTTATTAGTTAATTTCTTAGTGATAGACATTCTTCCTAGGGTGAGATAGAGTCTCAGTGTTGTTTGTGAATGACCAATGATGTTGAAAATTTTTTTGTACATTTATTTCCCATTTGTATTTTGTTATCTGAGAAGTGCATACTCATCTCAGATGCCAATTTTTAGATTGGGTCTTTGAATTTTGGAGGCCTGATTTTTTTCAGTTCTTTATATGTTCTAGATAGAAGTTCTTTGAGGAAGAGTTGGCTAAAATTTTTTCCCAATTCGTGGGTTTTCTTTTCACTATTTTGGTGATTTCTTTTGATGTGCAAAAACTTTTCAATAAGATGACATCCCAGTTGTTTATTCTTTGAAGTACTTCCCATGCAGTTTGGTTTTTGTTCATGAACTCTCTGCCTACCTCTCTGTCTTGAAGATTTCTATCTACTTTCTCTTCCAGTAGATTTAGTATTTCTGTTTTAATAGTGCAATGAAATTGGAAATTAATGGCAAAAGAAACTGCAAAAACTCCATAAACATATGGAGTTTAAATAACACCCTCTAGAACAACCAATGGGTCGCAGATGAAATTAAAGAAGAAATTAAACAGTACATACAATAAAACCAAAAAGCAAAAGCAACATGCTGGAACCTATGGGACACAATAAAAGCAATCCTAAGAGGGAAATTTATAGCAGTGAATTCTCATATCAGGAAAACAAAATGAGTACCAATAAATAACCTAATGCTGTACTTCAGGCTTCTAGAAAAAGAAGAGCAAGTCAAACCCAAAGAAGGAAGGAAATTATAAAGATCAGAGCAGAAATTAACACAATTGAGACTAGGAAAGCAATATAAAGAATTAATGAATCAAAGAGTTGGTTCTTTGAAAGAATAAATAAAATTGATAAACCTCTAGCTAACCTTATGAAAACAGGAAAGTTTTTTGTAATTAACACTAAATATCTGGGGCTGACTGATAAGTAAATGATGTCTCTTCAGTGCTTGTCCCTCCTGGGAAGATGGGTCTATATTTGCATATTTATGAAAGACTTCTTGGCTATGGAACATAGCTGGATTGTCCACTTTGCCCTGTATGACTCCTCTCATCTGATCATAACAAATTTCTTAATATATCTTTTCACTCCCATAATGAGAACAGCTTTCACGTTAGAAATCATTTTTAGCTTATCACTAGTGTTATAGTCCCATTCCGATTCTGTCAGAGGGATACCAACCCCTTGCGGGTAGTTTCCTTCACTTTTTGTAGCATATTGTTCATCTGTATAGCTTTTAACCTCTTCTAGGATTCTGTTTTTCATCTGGAGTATAGCAGCTGGCCAAGATGAACTGGACATCTTGCCATGATAGGTTAAAAGCAAGGGTCAAAGTTTGAAACCAATCTGTAACACCTATTATGATCCTCTGAAAGTTGGCCTGGCCGTCATATTGTTGTGTATGTGCAATTTAAAAAGGGACTTGGATTTCAGTAGTCCCCTCTGCTCTTGGGAACTCTCTCAGGGGTAGGATAAGCTGTGGGTGAGAGGAGTACAAAGTACCGCTCCATGTATATCCTGTGGGTCTTCAAACTGCCTGAGAAGCCTGATGAAGGGGCTGAGGAATATTGAGTATGTCTGGGGCTCTAGGCTCTGGTGGAGTCCCTGAGTCACTTGAAGAGAAGGGAACCAATTTCACAGAAGTCAAGGAAACCTCCCAGTGTGGTTGTCTTCATGAACCAGATAGGAGAGACCCCTGTCCCTCTGAGAAATTGGTGGGGAGCAGTGGACACAATCATCCTTTCTTCCTCAAGGATCACTCTGAATGCCATAGTTTCTGGATTTTTTGACAAATTAGTCATAAAAGCCTAAAGTATTCTACTCCATCTTCAATGCTTTATGCAGAGATCATTAAACTGAAAATAAATATTATAATTTAAACTGCCGCCTGTACCATCTTTTGCCATTCCCTACTTCATACTGGACTCAAACTGTATTCCAGTGATAGATAAATTGCTCATTTTTCAAATTGGCAAGGTCAAACCATTCCCATTCACTAAGGATATGGCACAGTGGCAAGACCAATAGGATCCGCAGGGTGTTTCATGTTGTTTCCCATGGCTTGTCTTGGGGCCTTTGGTGACAAAGAAAGAACTAGGTCTGTGGTCCTTTATGTGGCATCTCATGCAGAAGGAGGTAACTCACTGAGTTCACAAAGCTTCACTTATGAGGCTCAAGTACTTACTAAGATGTCTCTGCTCAAATTTGGGTGGAGGCACCAGTAACTTCCTAGAATAGTGAAGCCATCTAGAGGCTCTGTTATGCTTAGGACTCTCTACAGTGTGATCTACTAACTTTAGAGAGGAGATTGGAACCCTCTAATGCTCCCTTGGAAACTCTCCTGAGGTCAAGTGAAGTCCCTCACCCATGGGACTCACTTTGCCACTTGAGAAACAGTACACTGTTAAGAGATCAGGACGGAACCCAAAAGAACTGTGCTAGTGATACAGGAAAATAAAAACTCCCAACCTGAACGATATCTGGGATGAGTGTTCTCTAAAATCGAAGAATGAATTTTAGGAACGACGGAGGTTAAGAGCAGAATATATTTATTGAGGGAAAGAAAGCTTCTGTCTAAGACAGGGACAAGGGGGCCCGAGTGGGTTACCCCAGGACTCTGTCTTTTCTAGGGACTTTTATAGAGCAAAACTACGAGGTGAGGTGGGTCCAAGGTAGGGGAAAAATGGACAAAACTATGGTCAGCCAATAAGAATTGTTCAGGTAAAACTGATTAAATTGGGATCAAATGGGGAGGCGAGTCACATAGCAAGCGGGCATGAATACAGAACAGGGGTCTTCCTGTAAGGGGTTGAGTAAATGACTTTTCAAGGTGATCGCTTCCTATTTAGAATATCAATCCCTGATGTCCATCCCTAGGGAGGTATGTGGGTGCATTTGTTTAGTCCTTTGTCTTGCGGTCTGGCTCACAGCAAATATGTATCTTTCCTGTTGGCTCCTTCCAGGGCCTGGCCCTGTCTGACTGCCTATAATATTACTATCTAACTCAGCTGCCTATAACACTAGGAAAGTTCTAGGAACTTCTCATGTTTCCTAAAAATATTAACAAGTTTTAAAATCACATGACAATGGAATCTGGGAGTCTATAAAAAAGTCTTGCTATTGTCATTAGCCAGCTAAGTGACTTAAGACCAATTAATTTTTCTTGATTTTAGTATCATTGTAATAAATTCAGGAGAACAGATAAGTAGATCTTCAAAACTGCAGCTAACCCAGGGTGAATCATTCCTTATAATCCTCACAAAAAGATGTAATTTACTGTTAACATTTTTTAAAGTTTCTTTGTAAAACTTGTGTTTCCAGATGACAGCATGGTAATATTCTTAAAAGCTGAAGAGGTGGGTGGGGTTTAACTTTCCCCTTCACTGAATTTCCTCCATTGTGACAGTTGTCTTTCATGCCCCGCAACACTCCCTGAGGCTACTCTCATAACGGTTTAGAATAAAAGGAAATTTAATGGTTATTAAGTACAATTCACTATTCAACACTGTAATATCCTCTGAAATACTTGCATAAAATGCTCAGTCCCCTCTGGGCTTGAAGGATAAGGAATTATTATCTCTCCAGGCTGTCACTTTACTGATTTGAATTGTGCTGATCTTTAGACAATGTTTATTTGAATTTAAGTTTTTTTCTGGCAGCTTTCCCCTGTCCATTTTAACTTTTGCTCTTAAAGTTATTGGGGAGGTGTTGCTGCGGGAAAACTGGAGACGGTCCTGCTGCGGCCGAAGCTCTTCCAGCCGCCAGGCCACGTCCTCTCATTTAGTCGAGCGGCCGCCTCTCCTGCACAACAGCTGCGAGGAAGGGGACGAGCCTTTGCCGCCGCCAGCGGGCCTCAACAGTTCCTGGGTGGAGCTACCCATGAACAGCAGCAATGGCAATGATCACCGCATCCGGAAGAATGGGGGTGTGGAGCACGTCCCTTCCTCATCCTCCAACCACAGCGGGGACATGGAGAAGATCCTTCTGGACGCACAGCCTCAATCAGGACAGAGCAGTTCAAGAGGCAGCTCTCCCTGTGACAGCCCCTCTCCACAAGAAGATGGGTCGATCATGTGTGACGTGCAGATGCACACCAGCAGGGACCACGGCTCTCAGTCAGAAGCAGGTGTAGAAGGAGAGAAGGAAGAGGCTTCGAAGAAAAGTGCAGACTGGGTCTCGGACTGGTCCAGCAGACCTGAAAACGTCCCACCCGAGGAGTTGCACTTCAGACACCCGAAGCGCTCCGTGTCTCTGAGCATGAGGAAAAGCGGAGCCGTGGAGAAACGGGGCATTTCCTCCGCGGAGTTTTTGAAGGTGTTCATCCCGTCTCTCTTCCTTTCCCACGTTTTGGCTTTGTGGTTGGGCATCTGTATTGGAAAACGGCTGAGCACACCTTCCGCCAGCACCTACCGAGGAAGGGAAGCTGCTGGAGACACGCGAGGCCCGTGAAGTGGTGTATTGCTGCGTAGTTTATCTGAACTTGAGACCTTCCTAAGCATGACCCAACCTACAACCCTGTTTTTACAAAACCAATTCCAGTAACTCTCCAATCAATATTTTATTCAAACTCTGAGGAGGCATTTTACTAACGTTATTCCCTTTTTGGCCTGCAAGACACTCTAGAATTTCCTAACAGTTTACCGTTGTTTAGAAATTTGCAAGGGCTTCTTTTCCTCGACCGCCACCAGCAGAGTATAATTTTGTCAGCAACGCTGTCATCTCCTGTTAGCACCGAGAGAATTAGATCCGTGTCATCCATGGCAGAAATTTTACTTTGTCGGTGAAGCTACCCTCTCTCAAAACAAGATCAGGTTAGCATAAGCTTTGTTTTCCAACACAAAGACAAGCTTCTCTGAGCTTGAATTTATAGTTATTAAAAAGAAAAAAACAAAAAAACGCGAAAGACAAGAAAAAATATTCTGGGCAATAGAAAGTTATTTTAAACCAGCTTTGGAGCCACTTTTTTTCCAAACCTCCTAATAACGCCTTTTAATTCATAGGAAGCAGGCTATCTAAATGGTAGGTAGGAAATAGAATAAGAACTAAACTACATCAGCAGATTTTAATACTAGTATGTTGTAATGCTGTCTCTTCTATGGTATAGAATCTTTATTTCTGATAAGGAACATCTCAGGCCTAGACATATATGAAATTGCTTTTCGGACTTTGTGTGTGTTTGGTATTTCCATATGTTAGCTGCATGTGAATTTTTCATGACTCTTCAATTATTTTTTAATTTCTTCCTTTTACTCCTATAAGAAGAAACTTTGGAATGAGTCCAATTTGTGGTATTAATCCAGGCTTCTTGTTTTAGGAAGCTTCAGTTATACTCTGAAGCCTTTAAATTCCGAAGAAAATCACTTGAGAGTTATTCCAAGCACTTGTGCAACTTCAAAAAACACCAAAAGGTGGTGGGAACAGGTGACGGAGTTCTGGAAAGGTGCCGCTTTCATCCTCACGGCCTTGCTCCTGGGGCTCGCTGTGCAGTCTTCCCTCAGTGGCCCTGTGACCCCGAAGGCTCCAGGGTTTTCATGTAGCTGTCTTTCAATTACGTCCCACTCCTGACATTCCAGAACACTCAGCAGATTCCTTCAGTGACAAACATTTTCATTTGTTCTAAAATGTGAAGCTTTAGGACCAAAATGTTAGAAAACATCAGGATTGTGGATTATTTTGAGCAGGTTTCGCTGGATTCCAGAATATCCAGCATGACTCTGAAAGATACTACTATATGTTTTATATATAAATAATTACTGTTTATGATATAGACCTTGCTATTGACTATTTAGAGAAGCACTGTTAATCTTAAAGCTAGCAATCTATAAAGTACATCAGGTTAACTTGAATAAAACACTATTGTAACAACCAGGTTTGCCAGTTTGCAGAAGCTAACTCTTCTCTCTCACGTCAAAGTTTGTAAAACTGCCAGGGTACAGCAGAAAATAACACAGATTAAAGAAAAATGTTACTTTCTATCTTTCTTCAAGAACATAGCTGGCTGTCTTTAAGAATGATGATATATCTGCAACAGTTTTGTGAATGATTTTCCTTTATTTTTCTTTCTAGAATTTGAGGTCTAAATAATTTTAGATATTGTACCTTGTTTCTGTCTTACTCTTAAACCTGTTAACACTTGATTTGCCTTCTGTTTATTTCAAGTATTCACAATGGAATTTCTTTGAAAAGAAAGTAAACCCACTGTCTTTTGAAAAGTCTGGATAAAATTGGGAAGGCTGGTAAAGCCAAGAGACCCAAATAGCTATGCTGAAATGCTATAATGTACAATTTGTATTACAATTGGTGTTTTGAGAGAGAAGAGTAAAAATTATACTTTAAGTAAGAGCAACTTTTTATAGGCAGTTCATTGTACTCATTCTAAATTCAGTAGCAATTTTATCAGTAGTGCCATTGAACTTTGGGTATGTTTATGATTTTTTTTTCCAACATTGAAAACAATTTACTTTTACCCTATTTCTTAAAGTATCTGTAAAATTGTAGAATGTTAACTAAAAACAAATATATCATCACATTAGAACTTCTGTAAGGGGAGCTCATGCAGTATTTATTGATAGGCCTAACATATGGGCCAGATGTTTATTCTCCATCCAGATTTTTGTTGAATGAGACAGATTGATGGAAAGGCCATTAACAATTAACAGCTGAAATTCTAAGATTAATGTTTAAAGAGTTTTACACCTGTTTACAATTTGGGGAAGAAAAGACAGGCATTTTTCTTATGTCTGGTGAGAACTGGCTTAAGATGTTCATATGTATAACCAACAGCGAAAGTACCCTGCCTTGCCGGGTGACAACAGCAGCGTGTCACCTTGAGTACAAACATTTGCTATAAAAAGGAAGACTGACCACTCAGCCAGTGAGGTGAATTTCTAAATGAATCAGTTGTTGAAATTATTGGAATTAACTGAGCCAAAGTGATTATGCCTTCTTCAGCTTTTTAGTTAGCATTTTGTATCATTATATACAGTTTACAATACATGTATACCTTGTAGCTATAAACATTTTGTGCCATTAAAGCTCTCATGAAAATATAAAAAATAAGAAATAAATAAAGTTATTGGGGATCTTCTACATTTATTCTCATGAAGTTCAAGTACATTTTTAGCATTTCCTCTATTTTGAATTTTTTTCTATTAAATGTTTCATGCTTATATTTTGCCTGATATTTTGGAAATCTGCTGTCCCAAGTATAAAATATTATGTGCTACTTTTTCCTAATTTGGCCAATATCAATTTTGAGTTTGTGTGTTTATCTTTTACTAGGGAATTTGTCTGTTTCACTGTGTTAATAATTTCCTTGTTCCTAATTAGAATTAGGCCTTTGTGTAGCTGTTTTCTTAATTACCTCTTTTATCTTGTCAGTAGAAGTATAGGAACACTAACATTTGCCAAGCACCTGCTACATGCCAAGTACTTAATCACATGTAGTAATATTTTCAAAACAACCTTGTAAAGGAAGTCACACTGTCTCTTATTTCATTTCTTGCTTCCCAAATGGAATGTTCTTTATATTAATAATACCTGTCAAGTTTCATATAATAATAAATACTGATGTGGAATGGAATACTCAGTACATAAACAAACACGCTGCCTTGATGTGAGCTGTGAAGTGATTATAGTACAAAGAGTTATGTTGTGGAGACAGCTGTAGTTTTTCACTAAATTTTCATTTATTGAATTGCTTTTTATTTTCACCTTGGTACCATATAGTCATCAGAAAGTTGTTTATTTAAATGTTATAACCAGTATATTATGCTAAACACAAATTTATAATGGCAGGATCTCATAGACACACTATTGACTATGATATTATACAAAATCATGTCCCAAGTTCAGTATAAAGATTTACTTCTCTCTTGCAAAACAAAACAAAACAAAAAATCCCACAGTTCAGATTAACATAAGTGCTGCCTCCTTTTAAATAAATTTTAAAAAATGTGTCTTATCTGTAAAATTATAAAAATTTCTAGCCCATCTTTTTTTTTTTTTTTTTTTTTTTGGTTTTTCTCCGGTACCGGGAACCGAACTCACGACCTTGCGCTTGCCAGGCAGGCGCTTTTGCCGCTGAGCTAAATCCCCAGCCCCTCTAGCCCATCTTATAGTATGTTATAGTGCTGTAAATGCATTATTTCCCAGTAAATAGACATTATAGTCTGAAACTGGTTTAAAAAAGAAGAAGAAAATGTAAGAAAAGAAAAGCCATCACACTGGATCATAAAAATATCTAGGATGACTTATCTCTTAATATTAGAAAAATTAAAACAGATAAGGAAAAAATGAAAGGGAAATAAATTTTAGAAAACGGTAACTATTATGCTCTAAAGCACAACAATGAGTGATCTTCATTCAATTCAGCAACAAAGTCTGGAGTGAACATTTATGGGTGACAAGGTTAGAAAAGTACAACTTTCAGCAATTCAGTGCTCAGGTCAAAATAATAAGATAAGTAGAAATAATTTCTAAATTATACCAAGAAAGCATTTGAGTCAGTGACCTTTTAAAAACCACACACCCACATTTAGCCAGAAGGTCCAAGATTGACAGATATTGGTAGAATGAAATCTTTAGTAGCAACAAAATTAAAAGTTAGAACCCCACGGATGCCACCTACCAATAAAAAGAAAAGAAACATGATTGCAGTGTACAATACACACTGACCTGCTAAACTGAAAAATTAGGAACAATTTCAGTAACCAAAATGTTCTCTATTAGAGCATAAGTGCATGATTAGAAGAAAGTAGTTTTAGTTCTGTGACCTGTCGAGTTGCTCTTTACATAAAATATTTCCTCCTTCTCGAAAAAAATGGCTTCCCAGTGGCTTTGGCTCATTCAGGTTGGGAAAGAGGAAATGTGCTTCATAGAAAAACTCCACAAACTTGTTTCCAGGGCCCCACCAAGATGATTTACTCTATCAAGTTTATAGTGTATCCAAAGTTACATGCCAAGTTCAGGATTTTGTTTTTTCAGTTCTTTCTTAAGCCTATCTACCTCAGCTCCTAAACTGTCAATATTTTCCTCCATGTTTAGGCATAAAGGTCTCTAGTTTTTCAGAAATTTTTGCCTTGTTGAATTTCTTTGTAGCATTTAACCAAAATCTTGTTTCTCCAAATACAATCTTGTAACAACTCACCCATTGAAATCTACCTTTGCCTTCAGTCTTTACCTAATCCCAGATCTGTGGCTCTCCAGGAGTTCAGTGAGCTGATGTCCTTGTTCTGGTTGGATGGATCATGCTGAGTGCTTCTGTGCTAATATAGATAAGGAATGCTCAGACCATCCTTATAAGGTGCCCACACCCAAAAAACTAAGGCTATCATCCTATGGATTGCCTGTTACAGAAGTAAGGCTGATACTAAGACTAAGCAGGCTAAGACTGCTGCAGTTTCCTCCAGTAATATATACTGGTACTAGGATTATGACTTCCCATTACATAATTATACAATGACATTTCTTTGGCCTCAGCGCTCCTATAAAGTTCATTTATGGCAACAAGAAGTATTGCTCCTTCAGATACCAATGATCCTACTAAAATAAAATGTACTCATGCAAGGGATTCCATTGATTAAGGATAAGATAACCCCATGATTCCATAGTAATAAAAGTCTTGCACCCACCATAAAAATACCAACACCACTAATTAGCCTTTACTAATAGTCTTCAGATATACAGTGCATATCTGAAAATCCATACAGGTGAATAGGATATGTTGCTTAAACAGAGTTACTGATGCCCAATGCTAGTAAACCCTGATTACAAGTATCAGTTAATGAGTGGATAGCTTCTGAGAACAAGCTTGCTGAACTCGTGTAAATCCATGCAAGAAATGTAAAGAAGCAGTTTAAACCACTGACACAAAGGATAACCATCACTATGTCTCCGGTGCCTTATAAACAGTGATCTGTACTGCAGCATGAGTTGGCGTTTCCCAAGGAATCTCCATATCGTCTTAATGCCTTTTGCTGTTTATATAACCATTCTCTGTATTGTTTTTCTGCTTCCTTCCAGTTTTTCCTCTCTGGCAAGAGCTTCAAGGCTTTCTCTAAACTTCAAAAGATTTTTGCTCCACCTCTGGTCTCAGGTATACAAGAAAGGACTCAGTATCTTCACGGGGACTTCGTTGTCTGGTTTTTCCAAGCTGTTCTGGATCACTGGACTTAAGGCAGAACTTTCTGATTGCTCTGACTCCCGTGAGGAAATTATTCTGAATATATTTTGAGCCTTACTCTCCTCTCTACAACTTTACTTGACTCGGTGTACAAATAAGTGAGCTAGTGTGGGGAGCCATATATGGAAATTTCCAAATGTCACTAAATTCTGGCATTCTTAGCTCTGCAGCTCAAACTGAGCTGACACAGAAAATCACAGCTACACCTGTGGGCTGCAGCGGTGGCAGCCACCCTGGGGGACCCACACTCTGCCCCCTGCCTCCTCTGCCACCATCATAGACCGGACAAAAGCACAAGCAAACACAGAAGTCTGCGCTGCCAGTTTTAAATTATTTATGTGGAAGAAATGTCTTCATTTTCCTTGCTTAGCTTCAAATCAGACACGGACTATTTTTTTAAGTCAATCAAACTCATGTCTAAAGAAAAACAATTCTTTTTCTATATTTTATGTTATCTTGAAAACTACTAAATGAATTTTCATAAGCAAATGTTTTTAAACCCTTGGTGAATTTCTAAAAGGTCACTATGCTTTATAATTAAAAAAATTTCAGGGTCACACAGCACACAATACACCACCACCATGAATGCTGCCATTCTTGGTAAGAGTGAAGTACAGTAATTCCCATAATTGTATTCCTGGGGGCTGAATTATTTCCGCTGAGTGTGAAGAAAGTCTCCCTACCTCACAACTTCTTTCTTCTCTTACATTTTCAGCAGCTGTGCTGCATTTGCTGCTGTTAATTCTCATTCCTTCCCTTGCTGCCTCTAACCCATATTTTTTTTCTCATCGCTGTGGTCCCTCTTTGATCATTTCTCACGATGCTCCTCTTGCAGGCTTTCTCAGTGGTCACTGTTGGAGGTTTTTGGTGGCTCAGTCTCACCCATAGCTTCACATGAGAATCACAGCTATTCTGTCAGTATTTCTGTTGCCACTAAAATTGAAGGTTCCTGGCATCACCCTTGACCCAGAGAATAAAAACCTCTAACAGTGAAATCTACTCTTTAATCTGGATTCCAGATGATTACTGTGTGCAGCAGAGTTTGAGAATCACTCTTTTATGGGTTTTTCTTGGGAAATTATGTCCATTTCTATGAGTTTAATAATAATGTACGCAATCAAGATCTTTGATTCTGAGTACCAAGCCTGGACCTAACCCTTTGGGCATAATCACTTTCTTTGATATTTAATGTGTATTTTCTCTTATGATACTTGTAAATACTTCTGTATAAACATATTCATAATGCAATCTTTCTTCTTCCAATTTTTTTCATGCGTAAAATCTCACTGATTCAACTGCTTATTGAAAACAACTTTATGTTCATCTTAAATGTTTCCTTTTCTTTATTCATTTCCCCACATAAAATTAATCAAAAAGTTTTGATGATTTTATTTCACAAGTATTTCTAAAATTCATCTTTTTTCTATCCTCTGGTAACTTCTTTAATTTATGCCTTCATCCTAAGCACTATTACAACAATTTTCCCAATTTTTCCACTTGCCTTTGAATTTTTCCCTTCGTTCTATGCTCCCAACATAATATAAACCACTAAGATTTTATGATGCCATTTAGTGGCATGAAGTTAAAAAATTCCGTGTAATATATGGAAAGTATTTAATAAAATATAATTAATTACATGTAAAAGTGTATATGTAATAAAGGACTTAAAATCAATGAGGAAAAAAATTATTTAGCCAGTGATACTGTTTCACTTGGCTGGTGCTGCGGTTTCAGTGATGGTGCCCTCTTCAGAATGTTTGTGTTGGAACTTAATCCCCAGGGCAATAGTATTAAGTGGTGTGAGCTTTGGGAGGTGATTAGATGTGAGAGCTCTGCCCTCATGGTGGGATTAGCATTCTACTAAAGAGCTCCAGGTTAAAGGGGGTAAGCCCTTGCCCTTCTGTTCCTTCTACATGTGAAACTGCAATGTTCCGCCTCTCCTGAAGATGCACCATCTAGAAGCAGAGAGCAACACTCAGTAGACACTAGTCCTACCAGTGCCTTGAACTTGGGCTTCTTAGTTGCAAAACTATGAAAAACAGATTTCTGTTCTTTATAAATATCACCATCTGTGGTATTTTGTTACAGTAGCAGAAACCAACTGATACAGCTATTTAGGAAAGAAGCAAATTTTGATATGTAATTTACATATTATAACAGAATAAAATACTTGGATTAAAATTAAAATAAAATTAGTAATACCATGAGAAAAATAAATAGGTGCTATTTATATATGTTTGAGATAAAGATACATGTCTTAACCCCTGAGCAGAAATTTCAAAAGACATATATATGTATGCTTGTCTACACATAAATTTAAAATGTCTGGTGGATTAAAAAATACTCAAACTTTGAATGAAATTGACAAATTAGGAAATAGTCTTTGAAGCACATATGATTTTAAAGTGGTTACAACAATTGTTTAAACATGTAAATATGCAATTTCCTTAAGGAGAAATAAAAATAGTAAAGAAATGTCTAAAAAAATTCAATATTGTTGAAAACAAAGTACCTACTAATGCAAAGGATAATTACAGAATTTTCATTTACTGCAAGGTTGAAAAATAGCAATGCCCTGTGTGATGAAAGCAATGCCCAGACATGTGTTTATATATTCTGGAAGAATGAAATATTGGTAGAGATTCTTACAGAGGGCTCCTTTGATATATGTACAGAATCTAAAATTTTTTGACCTGCCAATCTGTTATGACTTGTATCTGGATGTCTCCACAAAGCCTCTCCTGCTTATAGGTGGAGCTTTTCTGAGGTGGCTGGAACTAGGGAGTGTGAATATAGATTAGTCCACTGACTAGTTTAGCATAGTTCTGGGTATAAGTAATGGACAGATGAAGGTGGCACCAACCAATAGCCTTCTAGCCTGAACAGAATAAAAGGGAAAGGGAGGCTTTGCTACCTCTTGCCTGCTCTGATCGACTATTTCTCCTTTGCCATGCAGCCACGTATTGGAGCCAACCTACTCTGCCTGAAACCTGTACAAACTGAGCCAACTGACTCTGACTTAAACATCTACAAACTACGATTTAAAATAAACCTTTTCTCCTTTTACTTGTGGGTGTCAGATATTTTGTCTCAGCAACAAGAAAATAACTAAGACAGAATCAATGTATAGAAATAAAATAATAATCCTAAATAATAAAACACAAATAACTGCATAAAGAAGTGTGTATAACTCTCATTGCATGACTGTTTATAATAGTGAAAAATAACAAACAAAACCCCTAATTTTTATTTTCTAATTGGAAACAATCTACTTCTCCAACAATAAGCAATTGGTAAAATATATTTTTCTCCATTTATATAATAAAACATGATGTTAATGTCTTATACCTGCCATAGCAAAGTACTGTACTACACACTTGGTGGCTGAAAACAAGAGAATTTCATTCTCTTACAGTTCTGGAAACCAGATGTTCCAAAATCAAGCTTCTGACAAGGCCATGTCTCCTGCTGGAGGGTCTAGTGAATAAATCTTCCTTGCTTCTTCAAGCTTCTAGTGGCTCTGAATTCTGCTTCTATTTGTATATTCATATGGTCTTTTCCTTCCATGTCTTTGTGCATTATTTCCTCCTTTTATAAATACACCAGTCATTGGAGTTAATGACTAAAGTTTCAGGATGACTTCACCTCAAGATCCTTAGGAGGGTGTGAAGTCTCTATGATACCATATATTTATCATCACAGAACCACAGGTGAGGGCCCAGTCAACCACTAAGACAAGTGCTTCCCAGTCTTCTTGCACAGACAGAGCAGCCTACTGCTTATGCTGTCCATTTTACTCACTCACACATTCATTCAGCAGGCACTTGGAGGTTAAACATTCCAACCCCCCTCCCTTGAGGGTGGTCCTGACTAACTAACAGGAGTTGATCAGACTTCCCTTCTGATTGCTCTCAGCAGGACTGACAGACAGACTAACTGGGGTGCCCCTAGGGGTCTTACCAGAATCAGGCAGGCAGACAGACAGAGAGACAGACTGTCCTCCTCCCTTTGGGGTCCAATGTGAGTCACTCAAGTGGGGTGCCAGGAATCCTCCTCCAGACCTCAGGGGCCTTAAGAAATCTCAAGGGCATGCCTTCTGGCCAAGATGTGGAGAGTCCTTGCTCTGTCCTTGAGGTCCATGACCAGTGACCAAACAGGTCAACATGGTTGGTCTTCCTGGCCGTCACACCAGATGGAATGGCAAACAGAAACACTGAAACAATACCCAAGATTTGGAGGCAGATTTATTTAAGTCAATGGGCACTGATCAGTATCTTTCCTAGAATATCAGGCCCTAATCTCTGATGGTTTAGGGCTTATATGGGATAAGCAAGCAGGACGTAAAGAGGCAGAATGGCTTGTCAATTGGGAACTGGTTTATACAATGTGCATCATGGTGACCAGCTATGTATCACAGTGACCGGCTGTTTCTAAGAGACAGAAGCAACTGGAACTGGAATAGGAACTATTTCCTGGGCAGCTAAGAAACTGAAGTATACTGGTGGGGGGGAATTTTCTGTTAAATTAGGTTCATAAAAATATTACACAGTATTTAAGAAAATGAACTTTACAAATATGGTCATATGAATTAATCTTGAAAACATAAAATTGAGGCATAAAATAAACATCCTGTCACTTAAATTGCAGCAGAAAATGACCCTCTCCCCAACCAGCATACTTCAGTCTCTGTTAGTTGACCAGGTAACAGTTCCTGTTACTTCTGTCTCTTAGAAATGGCTAGTCACTGTGATTCCTAGCTGGTGACTGTGATGCATAATATAAGAACAGATCAGAGTCAGCTAAGCACTCTACTTCTGTACTTCCCCTTTCAACCTCCTAAAAACCTCCTCCCCTAAGCCTTCGAGGCCAGATATTCTGGGAATGATCCTAATCAGTGCCCACTGATGTAAAATAAATCTGCCTCCAAATCCTGGGTGACATTTTTGGTATTTCTGTTTACTGTTGCAGTATAAATTAAAAACAATCCAGCTATCATTATCTGTATTAGTAAAGATATTTTTATGCCTGATAACATAAAAACTTGAATGGAAAGCTCCATACAAACTTCAGGATATACCTCTTTGGTGAGGAAAGAAGTAGACTAACATTGAAATGTGTTATTGGTTATATTTGATGTTTATATGTATTTACTTTAGTTAGCCTTATTATTACTTTTAAAAAAGAATGGGGAAAGGGATATGTATGGTAAAATAATAGTATTATGGTTGGATCAATTCACAACTTGTTTGTTTCACACAGTAGGTAATTTTATGAGATGTATTTTACGGATTTCCTTTTATATTGACTATAATTCTAATACTAGTTCCCTCTATAGTAAAAAGCATCTCAAAAGGATATTAAATTATTAGAATAGTTAAAGTCATTTTTGAGATGGTCTAGTTTACTTCCAATTAGCATCAGGTTTGAGATTCAGGAGGAATAAGCTTTCAGGGATTTTTGCAATATAAAGTCAGTGAGGTCAAAGTAGTAGCACAGTGGCATTGCTATTATACTAAAGGACACGTTATGCAAATTTTTGCTGATGTCTTTATTAACTACACCATCTTTTGAATAAAAAGATGATATATTGTTTCTTCTAACTATAGTTAGTAAAAAGAGAGTGTTCAATTAATTTATCAGAATTCAGATTGTCTTACCTTCCCTTGATAACCTAGATTGTAGCAAAATGGAACATTTTTAGTGCTCCCAAATGTTGTGTGGAACCACATAGATTTTTTGGAGAAGTGATTATATTTTTAGAAAAGGAATCTTAGCCTCTGGGAAAGTACTGAACATGGCAGCGTGAAGACAAGTGATAAGGAGTGGAGATCATTTTTTGTACTCATCCTTCTTGTCCTACATTTACGGTCACTAAGCATTCCCTGAAGATGGAACACAGAGATGGGTTTTGAGCACTAGATTCTTGCTACTGTGATAATTCCACTCTCTCAGCTATTTGTGACATGTCATTGCTCCATCAGAACAATAGATTTTAATACCAAATAGACATATAAGGTAAAATTAACCAATACGTATTAAATATAGTCATTTGCGAGTCTTCAAAGTGAGTACTGGACCATTTGAAAATGACAAAATGCCTCCTGTAGAGCTGCACTGGGCTTACGGGAAAGTATACCAACATTTAAGCTGGAACCGAGTTTAGTGGATAACTGGAATTAATATTCACATTATACAGTGAAGCAGCATGAAAGCTTAAATGATATGATTGGAGGCACAAAGAACTACAGCAGAAATGGACTATTTCTGCTTCACAATATTTGGAGTATCAATTGGTTAAGTACTGGGAATGACTCCACACCAAAGAGGTATGGTCATCCAGAGCCATCTTCACTTACATGTCTGGCAGTTGGATGCTGGTTGCTGGCTGGAGTCCCCTGGAGGCTCATTGTCTCGCTGTCTTGAGAGTACATACGCACAGAATCTCCTTGTACCCCGGAATGCTCAAAGCATGGTGGAACTCTAGTAGTGAGAATTTTTTTCATGATGGCTCAGTGCTTCAAAACCAAGCATCTGCATAGAACTCATGAAGGCTGTGTGACCTTTCCTGACTTAGTATCAGAAGATTCACAGCATCACTTCTACTGTAATCAGTTGGTAAAGGCAATTACAAGCACATCAAGATTGAAGAGAAGGAAACATAAGCTCCACTTCTTGATGGAAAGCATATTAAAGAATAATAGGATTACAGTCAGAAAATCATTGACATCAAAAAAGAGGACCAGCAAAGGAAAACTGTAATGAGAAACTTTGCCCTCTGGTGCAGAGCATGTTTCCAGTGGAAGGTAATAGCTCTAATTAAATCGTGCTGCCATTTGTATCCAAATATTGCTCCAGATATTTCTCTGAAGCTCTTGCTCTGTTTGTTGTTTTTGATGGCCTCATTGTCATTGCATCAAGACAGTAGGCTCTGATTAATGCATCACTGGTGGCAGGAGAGATGGCAAATTTGAGCCCAGCTACTTGGCAAGTTCCTGTTTCAAAATTTAGAACATTAAAAAAGGTTGCAGATGCAGCTCAGTGGGAAGAACCTGGGTTAAGTCTCTGGTACAAAAAAACAAAACAAAACAAAACAAAACCCTTAAAAACAAAACAAAACAAAACAAAACAAAATAAAACAAAACAAACCACAGTGTATCTCGGTAGGCGGAAAAGAGCATCTTTCCCTGGGCCTTTCTTGGTCTGCTCTGGAAGGATCGCTACACTTAGCCTTGGCTCAGGAGCCCTGCGCTAGAGGCAGTGGCAGTGGGAAAAGCGCCAGTCACTGGCTGTTGTGCTTTTGAGTGAGGAGGAGAGAAGATGAGAAGTCCAGAAAGCATTGTGCAGGGGATGTGGCCAAGGCAGGTCCTAAGGAACAGAGGCAGAGAGCACTAGGACTTCAGAACCAGCCAGTTATTTTTGCTGTAACCGTGACCTCTGTCATTGAGTTTGTCAATGAAGCAGGAAGCACAGAAGCTGTAGGATGATGTGTGACAACGTGAGGAAGAAATTCATGTCTGCTCCTTTATTCCAAGGGCACTTCTTAAACATTACAGGATAGAAAACACTCAGCTGAGTATGAAGATAACTTTGCCTTCAGGAGGCTGTCAGACTGGAGTGAAAAGAAAATATCCTCTCACATGTGGCTCATTTTCCACACATAATTAATGTATAAATACCTGTCTAGTAATTTCAGACTTAGTCCTCTCCCCAAATAGACCTAGTTCTTTGTGTGGAAAAGCAGTTTCCCAAAGTTGAACAGCTGATAACAGCAGTTGTGATACTGGATTAATGGGTATGATAGATTGAAAACTAGAGTCCCAGACACTATCTGTGTTGTAACCTCTAGAACTAGTAATTATATGGGTTGAAACTAGTTTTCCATTTCTAGCCTCCAGAACTGAGAGAATACGTTTTGTGGCAATTTGTTACAGCATCCACAGGAAACTAATACTGTACAATGAAGAACAGTCTCTAAAGATGGGATCACTGTTCTGAATTTTTGATGATTACTATGATTTTTGAATCATGTTTGCAATTGTCTTGTCATACTGCATCTGTATGTGAATATTCTTCTTCTCTTTTCTTCCCTCCTCTCTGCTTCCTTTCTTGCTTTCCTTCCTTTCCTTTCCTCTCATTCTTGCTTCTTCCTTTTGTTCTCTTTCTTGTCTAACAAGTGCACATTTATGTGTGCACATATGCATGTGTAAATAAGAGCAAGGCAGTATTGGTGCAGCAAAGTAAAATATCTTGGCAATTCATCTAAATCATGACATGTATTTATTTATGTTATCAAACTCCAAAGTCCTGCTTTGGAGTCCATGCTCAAGCACTTGGGGATGAGAACAAATGATACAGCTGCTTGATTGTAATTGCACTATCTGTGTCATGTGCTGTATTTTTGAATTTTGAAGGCCGAAGTTGGAGAAGAACCCTAAGAGGTAACAAAGAGCAATCTATGATAAGAGTAATGGAAGACTGATGGTTAGAAACAGTTCTCAATAGCACAACTATCTGGGCAACAAGCATATGTAACAATCACATTGATTTCAATGGCCAGTCCATTCGAAATCTGTTGGGTTTCAAAAAAGACATAATTTAAATTGTTATTCATGAATCCAATGATAAAAATTGGGATGCTTCTTTTAGGTACTACAGCAATAGTGTTGAATGGAGTAGCTTGTACGATCGCTGGACACTTCCGGAAAAGTTCAGCAGTAATTTTACTATCAGAATAGATGTTAGCTTCTGCTGTATGACTTGAACAATTGGAATATCTCAAGATTCTGCACAATCACTCAAATATTCTTTCCTCCACTAGGTTGCTTAGTACCAAAATGTTAGTAACTAGTTCAATTTTTGGCAGGCTAAGCTGAATAGGGAAGTAAGGAAGACATAAACAGCCTCAAGGAGGAAGAGAAAAATAAAATATCTTACTGTCTGGTTACTTGGCCAACCAAAATAAAACAGTGATTTAGGCTTTAAAGAGAGTCTTCTGTGATTATCATTATGGGCCTCCCAAAAGAATGCTGATGTAAAGATTTTACGGTTATGTCTCTCTAGGGAAGTGTGGGACATGATTGAAATCTGATGTACAGCAGTCACTGGAGACAGATAACATGAGAAAGACCTCAGCAATTTCCCTGTCTTCTGAAGCACTAACGAACTTGTCACTAGGAATGCTGCTATTTTTAACCTCGGAGTATTGCGTCATCACTTGTAGTTTCCGTATATCATCCCACCTCTTTTCCAATAATTCCTCTATGAAACTATCCAGAAACTGTTCAGTGTAGGTGTGTATCTCTTTCCTGTTAGATCCCCCCTTCCCAGTTTGTGCTTAGAATGTATGGCAGGCATGCACACAGTTTTTTATTTTATGCATTTGTCGTAGCTGTTTTAGCATTCTAGTTTATATTATATCTTACCCACGTTTCCATTGTTGAGATACAGGAGTCAATGCTCATAATGTAAAGGAGGAGAGGTTCCTTTCGGCTCATGGCTTCGGTCCCTGATTGGCTGGCTCCAAGGTAGAAACAGGATGGCAGAGGGGTGTGGTGGGAGAAAAGGTGCTTACCCCATGGCAACCAGGAAGGAGAGAGAAAGGGGAGGAGACAGGGGCAACAGGACCCTCTTCCAGGTGGAGTCTCCAGAGTCCAGCCACGGCCCACCTCTAAGAGTGCATGTAGCTACTGAACTAGTCCCTGGATGAATCCACTGAAGAGTGCAGTGTCCTCCTGCTCCATTCACCTTCACACACATGAGAATTTAGGTGACATTTTACCACTAATCATAACAGTTATGTTCTAGAATGTATTGCTCCAAAACATAAATTTTCCCCTATTATCATCACATAGCCTTTCAAAATTAGCAATCCAGATGTGATGGCACACATCTGTACTCCCAGCACTCATGAGGCTGAGGCAGGAGGATCCCTGAGAGTCTGAGGTCAGCTTACGCTACAAAATGAGTTCAAGACCAGCCTGTACTACATAGCACAACCCTGTCTCAAATGAAAAATGAAATGAAACAAAAGGAAACAAAACAGCAAATCAGCATTAAAATGATGATATCATATAATTCATGTCTTCCACTCAAATTTTGCCAACTGTCACAACAATGCATTTTCCTTCTTCAACCAAGATGCAGTCTAAAAATGTTTCATTTAGTAGTTTTGGATCACCTCACCAGCCCGCCATAACCTACAGCAGTTCTTCTGTCTTTCCTTATTGTCCATTACCTTTAAAATCTTTTCTTTTCCTTGAAAATCTTAAAAGAGTATCTTTTCATTTTGTGGAATGACTCTCATACTGAGGCTTCTAGACATTTCCTCATGAAAAGGCTTTCCATAAATAATGGGTTCCTGAATCTTGGCTGGAATGCAAAAATGAAAGAAAAAAGAAAGAAAGAGAGAGATAAAGAAAGGAAGGAAGGAAGGAAGAAAGAAAGAAAGAAAGAAAGAAAGAAAGAAAGAAAGAAAGAAAGAAAGGGAGGAAGACAGGAGGCCACATTCAGTGCACTCATTTTAGCTTATCTCTGCCATTGTTACCCTGGTCAGTTTGCTGTGTTTACCAACTTTCTCCAGTGTGAGGGCACTGCTTTCCACCTGAGAGTGATTCATATTTATTGGCAAATTACTCTGATACTCTTCCTAGACTACTATACTGTCTTTATCAACTTTTACTTATAGGTCTTAAGATTTATTCATAACTTCCATCTTTAACCAACTACCACTATAACAGTATCACGTGCTAATGGTTTATTTATGTCAGTCCTTCTTTATTTATTATAATAAACTTATAGGTACTCTATTTATTTGTATTGATAAAGGATAATAGGGGAGTTTATTTTATTTAATGGGTTACAGTTCCATAGTCATTTATTTTGATGCTCAGTGCAAGTTTCGGCCTGTGAGACAGATTTCAAGCTGAATCCTTTGAGCATATCCGTATTTATTCCATAAAAATGTCTTAGGTTTACTTTGTTTCTGTTTCCCTGCTTCCCCTGGACTCAGTCATGTCTCCCGGTTCTTTTCAATAGAGAATTCTATTTAGAAGCCATACTGTGAGATTTCTCATTGCAACTGAGATTTCATTGCTTCTAAAATCTCCTACAGATGAAATTAGGACTGGAAGGTGAGGGAGGGAGGAAAGAAAATGGAATGGGGGGAGAGAGAGAGGGAAGAAGGAATAGAAGAAGGGAAGAAGAAAAAGAAGAGAAAGGAGGGGGGAAGATGAAGGGAAAGAGGAGGAAGAGGAGGAGGAGAAAGCGGAGGGAAAGGGTGAGAAAGGTAAATACTTTATTTCTGCATCTATGTACATATTTTTAAACTCGTAAATTCATATAGTTACTTTCAACTTCAATTTGATCCATGAGGAATTTTTATAATGTGAAAAGGTAAATTTTAAAAGAAAGTAAAATTAGGACTACAAGTATAAAGTGAACATCAATGAAATATTTTATTGGTATGAAATGAACATCAATGAAAACTTTTTTAGGTATAAAATAAACATCAACGAAATCTTTTATTTAACTTATTAATTAATTAATGAACTAGTAAGATATTTCAATTAATTCAAAGGAAAATTCAAAGAACCCCAAATATATGGGCAGGTACAAATGTCTATATAAATTTGAAAATAAATTAAAAACTGAATTATTCCGTAGAGTGAAGGAGTTAATTTTATTTCCATTGGACAAAATTCATTTGCACATTTATGACTAAGAATAGTTCATATTCTTCAAAGGAAAGGAAAAGCACAGAGAACCCTTAGAAAAATATGCTACAGAAATGCTTATCAGTCACTGCCTAATTCAGTATGAAAACACTCAACAATATCTGCAGTCCATTTCAAAGTCTCTAACAATTTTTTCTTCCCTTTCTTTGTAAATCCTTTCTGAGATGATGAGAAACCTGAGTCCTTAGTACATTTACTTACTGACTTGACAAACTACCCTCTTTCACTCAGTGAAGTCATCCGTGTCTCCAACTACTTCAGCTATTCGCTGCTCTTTCACCGGCTTCCATGTTGGCTGCCTCCACCATCCCTTGCATTTTCCGCTGCTTCGCACATGGATGATAGTTATTCCCTCTGGTCTCTCCACCCACTTCCCGAAGGGAAGGAAGGATGGGAAGGGAAAGAATGATGACGAAGACAAGTATGAAGTGATCTGATTGGTTGAAAATTGTGCCTAAAATGTTAGATTTGATAAAGGCGGTAGATCTGACAACACCTCAGTTACAATGAACTTTTACAGGAAAGTATTCATATCCTTTATATCCACGTTTCCTTTGACTAATTACAAAAATAAATAAATGAATCAAATATTTTAAATGCATGTGGATATGGAGAAATGTTCTTCAATGCCTCCTTCAATACCTTTGTTCTCAGATCTACTTTCTTCTCATCTATTTGAAGCAAATACAGTTAAAATTTAAATATAAAATGAAGTGCTGTCATTTTGCCATAGCACACTACATAAGCACAAATGAGTTTCAATTACAAAAACACCTAAATAATCACCTTCGGCAAAGTAATTTGAAACAAATTACACTCGGATCTATAATTGACATTCTTAGTGCTAATATTCCTCTCTAAAGTATGAGTTAGAATGTTAAGAAATGAAATGTTTAGTTATTGAAGTGTGTGTGTGTGTGTGTGTGTGTGTGCGCATTTGCATGTATAAGATGAAAATTTGTGTATTAGAGATAAGGTTGCAAACCCTTCCAGTCTTAGAAATGACATTCTTTTAAAGGCCTTTGGTAATCTGTGAAGCCTTTGTTGTAGAACAGAACTACATTTAAGGTATCATATTTTTCTGTTGTCTGTGCCTTAGACCTCTCCACATGTGCCAACTTTTAATGAAATAAAATTAGCAATTTTGATGAAAATTGGTCTGTTTCATTAATATTTAATGTTAGTGAGAGCATTTCACATTTCCTGGATATTTTGGCAGAGAAAATGCCAAAATTTGTTTTTAATAAATCTTCATATGTGAAAATTTAGATTTAAATGATTGACACATTAGAAAGAACAATTTTGCTAAAATATGGAATCATTTCTCAGTTCATTATAAAGCTTGCATGGCCATGCACTCTCAGGCCTTTTCTTCGGCCAGAATTTGCTTCTCAGTGCCACGCCTGTGTCCCTATACATTTCCACTTACTTATCCCATGTGCGGTCCCACTACACAGGCCCTTGCGTGGACTCCTCAGCCTCCTGTTCTTAGTGTTCCTGTTTCCAGGGATCGCGTGCTGACACACCGTCTCCCACCGGGACGCTTCGGAGCCACTTTTGACTCCCATTCTTCTGTCTAGTCAGTCACCCAGTATTCTGTGTTCCTAAAGATGTTTCCTATTCAGCACTCATTTCTTCCCTCATCGACACTCATTTTACTTTGCATGCCATCGTCCCTCACCTGGACGATTCTAAGGTCTTCCAATGTTCTGTGCCTCCAGTCTTGTTTGCCCTCTACTCAGCCTTCACAATTCAATCAGCAGAATCTTCCTGGCATATAATTGTTTTCCTCTCATGAAATATATGTTTCTAAATATACCAGCCAAGATCCCTGTCTTCTTTTCTAGCCTAAAAATTGTGTCATTCTTCTCCTAGTGTGATTCAGCAATACTGAGGGCGTTGTTTTTCACTAAATGTACCCAGTTGGTCCTTACCAGCTTGATTTATGTTGTTTGTTTGCCTCCTATTCAGAAGATGGGGTTAGCGCACAGCTCTAGTTTTACCTTGATCTGTGAACCATTTTCCCACTCTTACATATAAACTAAGCTCTCCTCCCATTTATCCTATATCCAATTGCATTAATTCCTCACTGTATGCTATTTTATTGACCCTAGGTTCCCTGAGATTATAGATTGAGTTTGTGTGTTCAGCCTCCAGTACCTTGAAAAATGTCTGGTACATAATAGTGTGCAATAAATAGATGACTAATAAATTAATCATTCCTTTAGTTAGGAAAATGTGAGCAATTAAAATGCAATGCAATAATGCAATAATGTTTGACTTACAAACTTTGGAGTTACCAACATATTAAATCTCCTCCTGGCTTCATCTATAACCACTCAGAACATTTTAAAAATATAATCCCACCTGACTTAAATACATTGGCTTTTTGGACAAAGTGCAATTTGCAATTGTAGCAGATTATCACATAGCTGCAGTAAATTATAGACATCAAAACATTTATTATTGCTACTGTCTATTTTGTGCCTTTTGGCCTACATCAACAGAATGCTTTGTATCCGTATTTTTTCCCTTTTGTAAGATGCTGTATATGGGCGCTCTAATGTGTAATTCATGTGTGCAAAGAGAAAAATGACTGCTGGAAGAAAATGTAGGCAGTGTCTGTTCTTACCTTTGGAAAAAGAAATACAGTATGTCGTTATATAACCGGTCTCAACCTCTGAAGAAAATTTATATATTAGGACTTCTTTTTCTCTCACTGATTTATGACTGAAGTTAGTACAAGGTTTCCAGCACTATATTCACTCATTCATTCATTCACTCACTCACTCATTCATTCATTCATTCATTCATTCATTCAGTGAATGAATAGTACTTGCCAAGTTGGCTCTAGGTAATGGTTATGTAAATGAATCCAACAGAATCCTGTTCCACACAGAAATTTTGTCCTTGTAAGAGAGGCCACTAGAAAGTTACCATAAGTATTACCATCACCACAGGTAGACTGAATAAAGCTCATCCGTCATGGGGCCCATATCAACGGATCTGTCCTACAAGGTGTAGCATGCATAAACTCCATCTTCAAACTGAAAATTTATGTAATTATTTTTGTGTATTTTTTTCAAAAATTCTAAGAGTAATTATCACTGAAACATGGCAAAATATTCTAAAAATATGCTGTGTTATGTCCCTCCCTAAGTCAGTCATTATAGTAAGGCTGCTATCCTAATCTTCTCTTCACCTCCTACTCAGCCCTTGTATTTTCTCTCCTCTCCCTTCTACATTTTCATTTCTTCCCTTTCATTTCCTCTGTCTCTCCAAGGCTTGACTATGAAAATTCAGAGCATTCTTGTTTTCTTGGTCTTTTCTATTTCTTTCTCTTTTTCTTCTTTTTTTTTCCAAATGTATTATTTTCTCTCAAGAAAAGAGACTTTTCTTGTCTTAACATAAGATATTTACATTCTTTATATATAAAATAAACACAAATATATAGCAAATGTATACAACATATATATAACAAATATATATGACCAATATATACAACAAATACATGTAATTAAGATATGTACATTCTTTATATATAAAATAAACATATATATAACAAATGTATAGAACATATATATATATATAACAAATATATATGAGCAATATATACAACAAACATATATATGCTCTGCCACTTGGTCCTTATACTGTAATTCTGACCAGCAAAATGACTAATACAAGGAAAGCTCAGAAACCAAGCAACAACCAGAGAGTAAAGGAGACTGACTGAATACTCATGCAGCAACATTTTTACCTGATCACAGTAAGAAGTTATGGCAGACCATTCTACTTTGCTTACAGAGATGGAATCCCATGAGGAAATTTAATACTCTACACTTTACACAAAATAAAATGGAAGCATGATTGCTTAGTCCATTTATTACACTCGCATATGTTTAAGGTAAGCAGTTTTTATTGCTAACATGGAACAAATATGAAAAAACAGCAATAGGAAGATTTTAGAGAGCTTTTTACAATGATCTTTTTAGCAAATTCTGCAATGGAAACTTTTATCCCTGGCATGAAAAGTGGTTGCCTACTTTGGGAAATATACCAAGTTCAAAACAAGCTGGACTCTATTTGTGGTGAGTGTTTGGGTCAGCGTTAGAGTCTATATTGAAAATCTACCCCCTCTATCACACTGAATCTATCACATAGGAATTTTGAAATTACTATAATTTCTCTCTAAGGAAGAAAGCTTTCCCACAAAATACCCGAGAAGCAGTAATTGATTCATCTATGGACCAACCTCGAGGATTGAAGTTAAGAAGTCTGGATGAGGATTCTTCACGAGGGCATTTGAAGTATTTCTTAGAGGTGGGGCAGGAATACTAGTGTATAGAGAAGGGAAACAAGGACATTGCTGGTTACAGAAATTTATACCACTTTAAAAGACGGATTAAAATATATGTTTGCAGAAAATCCAGCAATTTCACATTTTTAGGTGGTAAGTGTCATGGGTGAGTTATCTCTTTTTAATTTACCATACTGACTTTGACAAAGGGCTCCGAGCTCACAGAGCTGGTAAATAATATAGCAATGACCATATTTAACCATAGGTAGTTCTGTTCTCACTTCCTAACTCTTAGTCACCATATCATAACCCGCTTCAGTTTGGATATCTTTGACTTGTTCTTCTTTCCCTCTGTGTGCAGCGAGCTCAGCTCTGCCAAGCTTTATGTTAGATTTCCAGATGTAGCAAAGCTTAGCTCCTTTGGCTATCTGTCAGACCTCAGGTCCTTCCTACGGTGAAGTTCTTCAGCAATAGACCAACAATGCAAAGATTTCACTCTAACCTTGACTTCACAATTCAAGTAGAATTATGTTCATACTTGTTAGCAGTAGCTAAAGCTCTGACAGGTGTGAATAAATGCAATTTGAAACATTTCGGAAGTAAATGCTGCACTTGTCATTGAGAGTTTAGAAGTCAATTACCCCTTTTCCTTCATTATTACAAGAACTTTTGACCTGGTAAAAAATCACACAACATTGAGCATTCTGAATGGAACAAACTGAATCTTCTGGATTTTCCAACATAATTTAGTATTAGGTGGTAAGTAAAGAGCCAATATAAAAGCAATTACAATTAGAGTTCCGGTAACTTTTTAATTCTTTGAAGAGTTTATCCATAAGAGTAGATTGTTAAAAATAAAATGTGCTGGTAACTTAAAAGACAGTATTGGGTTCATATATTTTTTCCCTTCAAAGGCCATAGCTTCATGCTTTACTAATTCTTTCGATAATATGTCTGTAAACATTTTTTGAAGTAATTGGCATTCAAAATTTGCAATTCTGCATTCCTCAGCATATGATGATTCTGAGTGTGTATTTACATCAATAATTGAAAAACCATCATAGGATAACAGAATGAACATGAGATCTATCACATTTAAAGTAGTATGCTGTGTCTTGGTAAAAGTCTATGTCTAAGGAGATAATTATCTCACTTGAAGTACTTCCTTAACTAACAAGAGTATTTGAGCCTTTAACGAGAGTATCAAGAAGATCCTAAGTGCTCATAGCACAGGTCCTAGGAGTAGCATAACATCTTTTAGTGTAACTGTCCTTCTACCTAGCAGGATGTAAAACTGTTATTGAATGGTACTTAATGGAATTATTGTAGATGTAATTGTATGCTTGTGTGTGTGTTTATATGCATGTGTATGTGTGATTTATATTGGAAAAACTAATAATTCATACATGATCAAATGGAAAAAGTTTGTAAAATAAAGGCTTAAATAGCAAAAGTTTCAAAGGTAGAAGTTTATTTGAAGTTCAGGAGGTAGGCATGAGTATAAATTACAAGTCTGAATGACAAATTCATGTAGTGTTACTTACAACACTTATAAGTCTTATAATGTCCCTTGTTTTAGATTTTTTATTTTGTAAACACTGACTGTTACATTCAGCTATATGTTGAAGTATAAATTAATGGAAAAGAAAAAAATGATAAGCGGACAATGCCCAATTACTTTTTCCAAACAGTTTCGAATGAAAAAATAAGTTATATGAGGGTGCAGATTGGATGTTAAAATTTCTCATAGCTGACTGTCTTGTAGAAAACTTCATCTTGTATAAGGAGAGTGGACATTTAAAACTGTATCATCAATTCCATCTTGTGTAAGTCGTTTATGCTTTAGAAGTTCATTTTAAAGTTATTTTTTGGAAGTTATAACCTATTTTCCCCTGAAAGAAATATAAGAAGTAGGATTTAGGTCCCGAAGTTGTCAGATGGTGTCAACTCAATATAAAAGTTGTGCTCTTGAGTAATGAAGATCTGGATTCAAATTCCAGTTTTCTAAGTGCATTTTACTCCTTTATAAACTGGTGCTATTCATAACTCATTTCATTGCCTTTGTGTGAATTAAAATGATAATGAATTGTTAACTGTATGTTGCCGAGCAGACATTACTCAGCAGAGAGGAGCCATTGTTATTTATCACTGCAAAGAACTCTTCTGAAACCCACTAATTTTACATATTTCCGTGGCACAGTGTGACAATTATATACATGCATGCAGTGTACACTCAGTGCACTTAATATCTATCTCCACCTCAAACATTTAAAAGTTTTGATTAACACAAAATAAGTGATATTTATAGAGTACAGTGTAAAATTTCAGTATGTGTGTGAAGTGTGCACTGATAAAATAAGGGTAATGATTGTTTCTATTTCTTCTGATTATTTTGTTTGGAGTCTTTGAGTTTATCTCTTTTAGTTATTTATAAGGTATATTATAGGTTATATAGACAAATAAATGATATCCTATCATTTGTAGTGAAACGAAGGGACTGGAGGGCATTATGTTTAGTGAACTAAACTACATACAGGAACACAAGTACCGTATATTTTCTCTCATATGTATGTAGAAGCTAAAAATATCAATCTGAATATGGAAATGTGGTCACTTTTTTTTTTTTTTGCCATATTGGGGATTGAACCCAGGGTCTTTGCACTGAACCATATCTCCAACCCTTTGTAAGATTTTTTTTGAGACAGGGGTTTACTAAAGTGTCTATGTTTTGCAGGATGACCACAAACTTATGATCTTCCTGCCTTACATCCAAGAGTGCTGGAACTACAGGCATGCGTCACCATGTAGGGTTCATTTTATTTTAAATATCTTTATTGTACCCATTCCTTATGGTGTCTAAGGCACTTGTAGTGTGGAAAAATTATCAATATAATTTTGCTCTGTTTCATCAGGGAAGACTGCCTGCCTTTTTCATGTTTTTTCCTCAAATAAAAATCAATGTATCTGCATCTTTTCTTTCAAGACCCAGTTCAAATGCTAATTATTGAAAATAACCTTTTTTCCACTCTAGCATTAGAATTCTTAGGAAGAACTCAAATGTTGGAGAATCAGCCAAACATTAGGAAAAAGTAGCTGGAACCAGAAAACACTCATAGATTTATGAGGTTTGGCTGCTTTGGGGCTGGGGTGGGGCAGATAATCTAACAGAACTAATATAGAGCTCTGCTGTTAGAAGTTAGAATAGCTAGGAGCCCTAAAATCCCAGATCTCCCAGAAATAGATCATAGTAGAGTAGTGTAGAAATTCAACCTGTGATAGGTTAGGATACTTGGCACTAACTAAGTGGGCAGACATTGTCTAGTTCATTGCTATCATCTAACCATCTAGTACCGAGATAGAACTGATGTGATTATTAGATTACAATAAAGAAAATAATAGAAGGAGAATATACAAAAGTAATTGTATGGAAATTCTAAAGACTATGTTAAATCTTATTCACTGCAATAAAATATCACTGAAGTTACAGCTCTACACACAGTGAAACAGCCTGCTGGTTGCCTCTGCTTCATTCTCTGACCTGTGTTTGTGTTTCTTTTATTTAATTGTCTCCACCTAAAGACACCAAGTATGTAAGAGCAAACTGAGAGAATAAACACAACACAGAATTTATGTAGAATCTCAGAACAATTCACATCAAATCATCACAATAATGATTTGAAAATGGGGAAATAACTAGAAGTATTTTAAAAGCAGGCTGAAATTATACTAGATACAATCTAAAACACAGAAATGAGGGAAAGATACTGTGGAGAGTCAGCTGTCTGACAACATTATTTCTTTTCCATATTTCTTACCTCAGTGTAGCCTTTACTTGTAGCTAATAATAATAAGGATATCAGCTCTATGTATAGCAGTGGACATTTATTCATATTTTTGATGATAGTTTTGTTATTTTTATTAAAATTAAAAAAATTTAATAGATGGTTAAGAATCACCCTTAACTTCTTTCTTTCTTTCTTTCTTTCTTTCTTTCTTTCTTTCTTTCTTTCTTTCTTTCTTTCTTTCTTTCTTTCTTTTACTGGGAATTGAACTCAGGACCTTGCTCTTGCCAGGCAGGCGCTTGTGCCACTGAGCTATATCCCTGGCCCTTAATTCCATTCTTTAAAATTAATTGTTTTTAATTTTGGGAAAAATATGCTTCCAGTATGTTTTCTCTTTCTCTGTCTCTCATATTTTTATGTACATCTTTTTAACTTCTTTTGTCCTTCAAATATATTTAAATAACTACAAATCATTAAGAACATCGTTATTATAATAGCAGCAAGTGTCCCATCAAATATACATAAGATAATTTACCTGGGTGGTGGCCTATTCCTAAGTACCAGCTTGCTTCAAAATTTTCTTTAATATACATTTATCATTTTTAAAAAACAGGTGCTTTCAATTTTTCAATTTTCTAGACATATCAAATAATGAAACATCATTTGAAAACAAAGCAATGCATTGCCTGCACCTAACTTTGACAACCTGAAAGGTTGGTAGAAAAAAAATATTAGAGAAAATCTGGCTTGTTTGGTTATTTCTGAATATATCAATACTAAGACATAAACTAAGAACTTCCTTCTTATGGTTTGTGTCTAGATATCCCTCCAAAGCTCATGTGGTCATAGGTGGGGCTTTTTGGAGGTGGCTGGATCTAGGGTGTGTGATTCTGGGATCAAGAATGTGATGTTGGGATTAAGAGTGTGAGTGCTACCTGCCCTGAGGGTGTGTAGCCTGGATAAGCTATCAGGGACATAAAGACGGTTGTCATTGGCAGCTTGCTTGATGCCTTCTGCCTACTGTCTTCTGTTTATCACCATGACTACCTCTCCTCTGTGATGACCCTCTACCATGCCACCCTTCCTTGGAACCAGCCAAGTGTAGACTAAACTCTCTACAAACTGTGAGCCAAAGTAATCCTTTTCTCCTTTAACCTTGGGTGTTGAGTATTTTGTCTCAGCAACAAGAAAGATAATTAAGACACTCTTCTATGGCAATTAGGTTCCAACAAGCTAGATTTAATGAGACATTAGTACCACAAATAACTTAGGATGTATGATGTTAATGCTAGTGTTTTAAATCATTTTTAACGATAAAGGCTTTTTTTTCACAAAGCTATTTTTCTTAAGTATTCCCTGAGTTAACTGTTACTCAGAAAAATTTTAAATCTGAAGCTTGTCCAGTTACTGACAACATAGTTGGATATGACTATTTGAAGGTGAAAAGAATGCCAGATTTCTTAAGCCTAACTGACATAACTCTCTTCATTTTCAAAAAATTTGAATTCACCTCTTGGATATAAGAAGAAAAGCAAAAGGGCTGCTATGTATATCAAATCTTTCCAGAAAATATAGTATCAAAAATAATGAGAGCAACTCTTTCTAACCGTAGAGAAAAGGCAACCAACTGTGAGCCATATTTAATTTTTTCTCTCATTCAAAATTCCCACTCTCAGAAACAATTCCAGATTTTATTTCAAATCTTCATTATGAATCTCCATCTCTTACTTGGTGACCTGGAAAAGAGCAGACTTGTAGATGTAAGATGAAAGCAAATACTGAATATTAAATGTGATAATGTTTTAAACACTGGGAACTTTTGAATTTCAACAGCATGCTACCCTTATGACTTTCAAACCCCCAATATAATCAGTTATAAAATAAAAAGATTCTTTTGAGAAGGAGGAGGGTCAGGATATACAGTAGATACTGAACTGAAACTCTGTCCTCTTATTTTCACCAGCCCACCAAATGACATTGAGTTCTGATGTTTTCCTAGGAAAGAACTTTGTATTTTGGTAAATGTCAGTTGGTTGGTTTTGTGTTTCTTTAAAGCATAACCATTACTAAAGAATATGATACACACACACACTCAGACACACACTTAGGGTCCTCAGAAGATAGTAGTTTATGGCTGTCTTCCAGCTCATCCATTCAGCACATGGCTTTCCCAAGGGGACTGTTCTACTTTATAATTGTGCTGTTATGGGAACTGCTTTACCTAGGTGCAGTGGAAATTTTTCTTTCTTTCACAAATGCTAAGTCAGCCACCCTCTCAGGCATGTGGCTGCATGTGTTCTGTGGCTGCCAAAATGCACTTAACACCTTCACATTTACTTCTGGACCTTTGCGTCTTCACATTCGAATTTTATCGGTGCTCTTTACTTCCTTCCTTTCACCAATGTTTTCTCATACTTACTCTGTGTGTAACAAAGATGCTCAGTTCAAACTTTTAACCCCTTCTCTGTCCTGAATTCTGAGATATAAATGTCTAAAACATCCCCCGAACATCTCAACATCAATATTCAACACACAGCTCAGGTTCAACACGTTACAAACTTAGTACACAACTTCTTTCCTTCCCTTCTAACTTTTCACAGCAACACAGCCATTTCGCTATGTTCTAACCTCAGCATCACCTTTATACATGTCGTACATAAAATTCTAACCCAGGGACACAGCTTCATCTTCCTCAGTGCCCACAATTAATTCATCTTCCTTAGCATCTTTGGATTCTTTTTCTCTGCCTATATCACAGCCTTACTTCAGAGCCTTATAATATTTTTTATACTTTACTGCAATAATCCCTAATGTATTCATTTCCAATCTATTCTCATTCTCTACCCATTCACAGTCATCTTTTTAAAATGCAAACCTTGGATTCTAAATTTATCTAACATTATTCTGGTCCAGTAAGTTTCTTGAGTCTATCCATCTGATTCAATTTTGTAGTCTCTTATGCAGAGGAATCCTGGCTATAGGGACAATCTACTAATCCCTTCTCTTATTAATTCATTCCCTTCCTATTAAGCACGTTCCATGACCTAGGAACCATGATATGTACTGGGAATACAGATATAAAAAAGAAAGATGATGCCTCCATTCTATGAAAAAAAATGTGATATAAAAAATTAAATAGAACTGGCTAGAAAAGGAGCATTATCTGCCTATGGACATTCATATGGTGTTAAAAATCTTAAGGTGAGAAGGATTCAGCCTTAAAGAACAAAAGGGGAGACAGTGACTCTGGAATAAAGTAGACTAAAGGGTAGTTGACATGAGGTGAGGTTGCCCAAATGGGAAAGAGACAGGTAATGAATTAGTCAGACTTCTATTCCATCTTCATGGGTAGAAATAAAGAAGGTGTCAAGGAAAGTTCATTTTTTCACTTGGCCAGGTAACAGTCACAAAAAGAGGCATTTTCCAATCTTTTCACACTATTACCTTTAAATTTTCAGGGGATATTGCAACATATTTAGATAGCCACTGGCCTTTGGACATTTGATTGGCAGCCTGAAAATGCCAACAATGAATAAAAAAGAAATTCCCCGCGATATTTAAAATGCATCCAGCTCATGACTTATTTTTTGGAGTCTTATAAAAAGCATTAAAGAGAGACTCAGAAGCATGGTTTCAGGTTGAATTATCATCAGGTAAAGGAGGAAATTATTCTTTTGATTTGTACTAATATGAATGATTTCACAATACAGCAAAAAGTCCTGCTTCTTATTAGAGCAATATCAGCTTCAAATATACTGTCTACTGTCTACATAAATTTCTAAACATGTCACAAAATTAAAATATTGCAGTTCATCAGCAGCATCATCAACTTCTCATATGCAGAGCTAGAGTAGTTCCATTTGGTTGAAGAAAAGACATTATAATGGAAATAGTATAGAATTATTACAGTGTTCATGCCGAGACAAGCACATAAGTTTAAAACAGCCGACTAGAACCTTGTCATGTGGTATACTGAGCTGTATCTAGATAGATGTGCATAGTGCTGATGGAACTGGGAAAGGTGTGGAATGGGATTATGTTTGATGTAGTGCAATAGAGCCATTCGTTTCTTTGATTTTTGGGAAAATCCTGAACTCCTCTGAATTTTAGTCTTGGGAGTATATTTTCTTGAATGCAATGTTTGATGAATTTGCCTGGTGCTCTTACAACTCTGGGATAAACCTAAAATGGTACATCCTCTGGTCCCTCCTAAACTGTCCATTCTATGTGTGGGGATAGGGAAATTACATGTTTACAAAGTTCAGAGCATCCTTACACTCAAGACAATCTGGGGCTTACAGATCTCATATGAATCTTTAAAACTTTTCTAACTAATCTCAAAATTCCATGGTTCAAAGACATTGAATTAGGAAACTAAAGACTTAAACTAATGATAGATCTAGCTAGAAAAACATAAGAAACATTAATTGCTAAATATAAAATTATCTCTTAATAAAAGACAACAAGAATTCTACATAAGACCTTTTATCCATGGTAAGTTCTTATGTTTATGAGGTTTCAACATAAAGATAAAAGGCACATTATAGCTCTAATTTTTGTTGTTATTGTTACAAATTCTTAGAGTGTTTAATACCTAAGTCTTACATAAATGATTTCTGTAGTAGGCTTTGGACTTTGTGCAAATGATTTTATTGTTATACTGCCTTCTATCTTAAATTCCTAACATAGCAGCTTTCCCATACCAAATTATGTTGTTCTGCTAATATTCAATATATTATCTAATATATGTATAATGTTTTTTGTACAATGTTATATGATGTTTAAAAATGTATATTGCTAAAAAGGAAATGAAAGACATACTTTTAATAATTCTTGCAATGGTAATTATCATTGTAATACAGTAGTTTTGTTTTTAAACCTGCTAAAGTTAATTTTGACTCTATGTTTTTATTTTTTAAATTTTTATTTTAAAGAAAAACCTCCAAGAAAACAAAAAACAAAATTCCAAAACAATATGATCGGAGGGTAACAATAGTTAATGCATTGTATATTGTTATCTTTAAATTAGTAATTCAGAATACAATATATCAGCATTTAATTGTCCAAACAATATTAGCACAAATCTATATTTTCAATGAACTAGGAGAAATTAGTAGTATAACCATCTTCAATATCTTATGTATATATTTTTCTTTTGCTTTTCCCTTCCTTCTTTTATCCATTCCCCAACTCAGTTTCTCTTTCCTTGTGAAGTTTCTCCCCATTTTACAGTATCTATTTTACATTTTGGCTCTTATTTACTTTTTCAGTTTCTCACGGTAGGGAGACAATGTGATGTTTACACATTTGAATCTGGTTTATTTCACTTATCAGTATGATCTCGAGTTGCATATATTTACCTGTAAAAATTTCCAGTTTATTCTTCTTTACGGCTGAGTAATACTATATTATATAAAAAGATCACATCTTTTTTATCCATTCCTCAGTTGATGGGCATTTGTGTTGTTTCCAGGATTTAGCTATTACAAATTGTGCTGCTATAAACATGGGTGCACATATATCATTGTTGTACGATGATTTTAATTCCTCTGAGAAGATCCCTGGGTCAAATTGGACCTCCAATCCTAGATTTTTGAGGAATCTCCCCACTGATTTCCACAGTGGTAATACCAGTCTACACTTCCATTAACAGTGGAGAAGGGTTCCTTACTCCCTACAGCCCCTTCAGCATTTGTTACTGGTTGATTTGATATTAACCAAGCTTTCTGGGGAGAAATGGAATTTCAAGTGTTGTTTTAATTTGCATCTCTGGAATGACCAGTGATGTTGAACATTTTCTCATATATTTACTTACTGTTTGTACTTCTTCATCTGAGATGTGTGTATTCATCTAAGATGCCCACTTTTGGACTGGATTTTTAATTCTAGGAGGACTGATATATATATTTTTTTGAGTTCTTTATATGTTCTTGATAGTAATCCTTTGTTTGAGGAATAGTCAACCAACCTTTTTTTCCACATTGTGGGTTGTCTCTTCACTCTGTTGGTGGCTTCTTTTGCTGTGAAAAAGCTTTTCAATAAGATGGAATCCCAGTTGTTGATTCTTTGAGATAGTTCCTGTGTGATTGGGAAGACTTTTATTCATAAAGTCTTTGCCTACACTAATGTCTTCAACAGTTTCACCTATTCTATATTCCAGTATATTTAATGTTTCTGTCTTAATATTTAGATCTTTGATCCATTTTAAATTTAATTTAGTGCAAGGTGAAAGATATGGGTCCAATTTTAATCTTGGCATGTGCAGAGCTAGTTTTTCCAATACCATTTATTAAAGAGGCTATCTTTCTTTCGGGAAATGTGTTTAGCACCTTTGTCAAAGATAAGATGACTAAGTAAGTATGTCTGGAGTCATTTGTGCATCTTCTAGTCGGCTCCATTGGTCTTTAGGTCTTTTTTTTTTTTTGCCAGTACCATGGTGTTCTTATCATCATGGCTTTATAGTATAATATCAAGTCAGGGATTGTGATGTCCTCTACCTTGCCTTTGTTGCCCACAATTATCTTTGTTATTCTTTTGGTTCTAAATGACTTTCAGGATTGTTTTCTCCAATTCTGTGAGATATGCTGTTGGAATTTTGATTGGAATTGCATTAAATCTGTTTTGGAAGTTTTGGAAGTATGGTCATTTTCACTGTAATAGTTCTTCCTACCCAACAGCAAGGGATATCTTTCTATTTTCTGATGGTCTCTTCAATCTCCTTTTGCAGGGTACTATAGTATTCAGTGTAGAGGTCTTTTACAACCTTCATTATATTAATCACTAGGTATTTCATTTTTTTTTGAATGTTATTGTGAAAGATGTTTTTCCTCTAATTTCTCTCTCAGAGATTTTGTTATTTGTGTACAAGAAGGCTATTAATTTCTGAGTGTTGACTTTGTGTCCAGCAATTTTTAGTGGAGTTTTTGGGTCTTCTATGTAGAGAATCATGTCATCTGCAAATAATAATTTAACTTTTTCCTTTGCTATCTTTATTGTTTTTATTTCTTTTTCTTGTCTAATTGCTCTGGCTAAAGTTTCCAGTACTGTATTGAATGAGAATGGAAACAGTGGACATCCTTGTCTTGTTCCTGATTTTAGAGTGAGAGCTTTCATTTTTTGTCCATTTAGTATGATGCTGGCTATTGGTTTGTCAGATGGCTTTTATCAGGTTGAGATATGGACCATTTATTCCAATTTTCTGTAGGGTATTTTTTAAATCATGAATGGATGCTGGATGTTGTCAAATAGATTTTCTGCATTTATTGATTTACATACATTGAACCATCCCTTCATCCCTGGGATGAATCCTACTTGATTATGGTATATAATCTTGTTGATAATTTGCTGCATTCTGTTTGTCAATATCTTACTGAGGATTTTTGCACCTATGTTCATTAGGGAGATTGGTTTATAATACTCTTTCTTAGTTGAGTCTTCTCTGATTTTGGTATCAGGATGCTTGCTTCCAGGAATGAATTTTGTAGTCTTACTTTCCTTTCAATTTCATTAAAGACTTTGAGAATTATTGGTATTATGTCTTCTCTAAATATCTTGTACAATTGAGTAGTGAATCTGTCAGGGCCTGGTCTTCTCTTGTTGGTAGGATTTTAATTACATCTTCAATTTCATTGATTAATATTGCTTTATTTAGGGTTTTTATAACTTCTTAATTCAGCTTTGATATTTCATATGTATCTAGGAATCTGTCCATTTCTTCTGCATTTTCCATTGTATTAAAATAGAAGTTTTTGAAGTAGTTATGAATGATTATCTGGATTTCTTCAGGGTCCATTGTGATTTCACCCTTTTCACTCCTAATTGCATGGATTTGGGTCTTTTCTTCTCTTTTTTTGATAAGGTTGGCTAAGGATTTGCCATTATATTTAATCCTTAAAAGAACCATCTCTTTGATTCATTGATTCTTTGTATTTTTTTTTTTAGTGTCCAGTGCATTATTTTCTGCTCTGATTTTTATAGTTTTCTCCCTTATATGAGCTTTTGACTTAGCCTGCTTTTCTTTTTCTAGAAGTTTGAGGTTCAGCATTAAGTTAGTTATTTGGGTTTGCTCTATTTTCCTGATATGGGTATTCACTGCTATAAATTCCCCTCTTAGGACTGCTTTCATTTGTCTCATAAGCTCCTTATGTTGTATTTTTGTAGTCATTTAATTGTAGAAACTGTCTAATTTCTTCTTTAATTTCATCTGTGACACATTGGTTGTTCAGGAGAGTGCTATTTAATTTCCATGTGTTTGTGAAGTTCTTGTGGGTTCTTTTGCCATTAATTTCCAGTTTCATTGCACTATGGTCTGATAATACGCATGGGATAATTTCAGTCCCTTTGCATTTACTTAAGCATGTTAAATGGGCTAGTATGTGGTCTAGTTTGGAGAATGTCCTGTGTGCAGCTGAGAAGAATGTTTCTTCTGCTGTTGTGGGGTGGAACACTCTGTAGACATCTACTAAGTCCATTTGTTCAAAATTTTGGTTCATTTCTATGATTTTATTGTTGATTTTTTGTCTAGTCAATCTTTTTGTGAAAGTTTGTATCGAGGTCCTCCTATACAATTGTATTAGCGCTTACTTGATTTTTCATGCCCATTAATATTTGTTTTACACACTTGGTACACTGGTATTTGTTGCATATATGTTTATGATTATTATCTCTTCCTCTTCGATTGTTCCCTTCACAAGGATGCAGTGACCTTATTTATCTCTCGTAATTAGTCTTGGCTTGAAATTCACTTGGTATGCAAATAGAATAGCTACCCCTGTTTTTTCTGGGTTCCTCTCACATGGAGTATTGTTTTCCATCCTTTGACTTTCAGTCTATGAATTTCTTTTTGAATTAAATGTGTTTCTTGTATGCAGCATGTTGCTGGATCTTGCTTCTTCATCCATTCTGCCAGTCTGTGTCTTTTGATTGATGAATTGAGGTCATTAACATTGATGGTTACAACTGATATATATTGATTTATTTTTGTCATGTTATTTTTTTGTTGTTGGCACCCCCTCTTTTTTTCCTCCCTCTGTTTCATTGTTTGCCTTGCCTGGTGGATTCCTTCTGTTGGGGCTTATGGGGTTGAAAGCCTTGTTGTCTTTTTCTTGAATGTCCTTCAAAACACTTTGGAGTGCTGGTTTTGTGATCATCAAATTCCTCAGATGTTCTTTGTCATAGAAGTGTCTTATTTCTCCATCAGTTTTGAAAGCCAGTTTTGTGGGGTACATCAATCTGGACTGAATTTTCCTTTAGAAATTGAAATACCTTATTCCACGTTCTCTTTGACTTGAGGGTTTGTGCTGAGAAATTAGCTGTGATTATGATGGGCTTCCTTTATAGGTTATTTGCTTTCTTCCCTAACAGCTTTCAAGATTCCATTCTTGTGCTGAATTTTTGAAATCTTAATCCACTCTGCTAGTCTGTTTCTTTTGACTGGAGAATTGAGGCCATTTACATTTATAGTTACAACTGATATGTACTGATTTATCATTGTCACACTATTTACTTGCATTGGTGTCCTACTTTTTCTACCTGTTTACCTGTTTGCTCTTCTTGATGTTTCATTCCTCCTGTTGTTT
>NW_004955446.1:17759200-17796801 GCF_000276665.1 Chinchilla lanigera | reverse complement strand
GCCAGGTCTTTGTTCTCGCGTCCTGGCCTCCGGGATTGGGTGGGGCCTACCTGGCTCTGTGCGCGCTTTTCGGCTGGGAATTGTGGTGGTATGAGTTCGGCCCACCTTGAAATCTTAACTATGATATGTCTGGCTGTAGATTTTTTTCATGGTGGCTAATTGGAGTTTTGTATGCTCACCTCACTGCATGTCAAATTCTTTTTCTCTACCAGGGAAGTTCCTGCCGTGACATCTGTGAACAATTTTTTATATCATTTGTGCTATCTTTTGCTTTTTCATTGACTCCAATCAATTTTAAGTTATTCTCTTTGCGTCAGTTAGAAGCTGCTATATTGATTTCTTATGGTATGTTGCAATTTTTAAGGAAACTTTCTTTTCGTGATCACTAACTGCAGGCCTGTCATCTATATCTGAGATCCTGTCCTCACATTGGCTTAATCTGCTGTGAATCCTTTCAATGAAGTTTTTATTCTCCTGAATATCTGCTTTAATCTGCATTATAGATTCCATTTCTTTCCTATGCTAAGCATTCATAGTTTCCATAATTTTCTTCAACTTCTCTATTTTTTGTCTGTACATGCTCTAGAATCACTAAGCATGGTATTCATTGTGGACACCATCTCTGAAGTTATCTGAGAAATAAGTCCTGATTTGATTTGTTCTAGAGCCTCATTCAATTGCTTTGCTTATTCCATTTCATAGAGGCCAAGTGGGTGATTTTTGGCTTGTCTCACCTCACTGCCCTTTGGGTTTGCCTTTGGTGTACTGGACATCTGGAGTTGCATCTTGTGCAATTGTCTTCTCATTTTCTTTTCTTTCTTTGTTTTAGTTTAGTTCTTGGTGTGATGTTTGTAAATTGCTATAGTGGGTTGCTTTATTGCTAGGATTTACAACCCTCAGAAAATAACTACTTCTCCTCATTATCAGCCGTGTGTAGCTGCTTTTTGCTTTTTGAGACTCGTCTTAGATACTTCCTCTTCAATTTGTTGTAGATGCAAGTTGCTGCCTGTTTGGCCCAGCCCCTGGTACTTTGCACTATGCCACAGTATTTTCTGTGACCCTTAGTCAAGTTCAGTCTTGGAATACCAGGAAGAACAGCTGTTTAGAACAATTATGTCACTTTTGGCTATAGTGGTACTGATAACCACAGCACAAAATACAGCCTAGGAAATAGAAAACTGAAGTGACAATTAATTTGTCACCTTTAATCATGTGAACTAGATTTATGGTTATATAACAAAATCTAAAACAAATCAGAAAATTGTATCTAATGTACAAGTCCTTGATATTTCAATTTTGCCCTCAGGAGTTCAAATTTAAAATGAGTTAGGGAGAAAATAGAGAAGTGCAAGAAGAGGAAGAGGTTAAAAGTAAGGCTGGAGGATAAAGGGTGCTCACATTAACTTTGAGAAACTGGTAAGGAAGACTGGTGGGAAAGAGAGTAGGAAGGGCTAAAAAGAGGAACAGAAAATGACTACAACCACAAAGAGGCTTGACACCACATTCACACTCATATAGAAATAAGTTCAAACAACGAAGGAGGAGAAAACAAAAAAGGAAAAGAAAAAATAAAAATAAAACTAAAAAAAAAAGAGAAAAGAGGAAAAAAGTCCACTCCCAGGTTTGTATCTACTGTTACTGGTAGATAGTGTGTGGAGGCAGACTTCCAGTCAGTAATGATTTATTCCAGAAAGCCAACAGTAGCTTTTTTGGTGGGGTAATGGATAGTCTTGGTGAGCTTGCACTTTCTGGCAGCCTATAGCCATCAGCACACCTTCTGTGGGCCTGAGCCCAGCTGGAAGCTGCTAGATGGAGCCAGAACTGCTGAGTTCTGAGCTCAGTTGGCCCCTCTCCAAAATGGTTCCTGGCCAATCACTGTCTGGATTGGGATAACCAATCCCTCAGCCAGCTAGTGCAATCTTTCACATCTGCTGCTCCCTTCCACTGCAGTATCTCTTTATGGAGGCCTTTGTGGTTGCCAGTAATCACTGTCACTTGCCACGTGTCCCGCAGGTCTGGATTGCTCCTTTCATGCAGTGTGTTCCATTTCAGGGAGAAGATGCCATTGGATGCCTCCTTCTTCTTTATTGAAGTTTCTCTCATCATTCTCTCTGTGGGCTTTAATTTGTGCCTCAGTTCCATTCTGGGTCCAGGGAATGTGTTTCCCTCATTCTTGTCTTTTCCACGTTGCTATATTCCAGTGTCTGGATGGCAACACTCGGAGAAGCTCTTTCTCTGCTGCTTATCACTCTGCCATCTTGTCTCTCCCTCTAAGACTCTACTTTAAAAGGAAAGAGTAAAAGCTAAAAATTCTCAGTTCATCAAACCTTGGAAAAATATGGCACCATTCTGAATCCAAGAGGCTTAATTTTACTTACAGCCAATCAATACAATGGATTTATTGCTGCATAACTCCCTTTTTCTTATCTAATACCTTAATTTCTCATTCCAAAAGCACTTGGGTTGTCTTACTGGACACAATTAACATTTTGAAATACCTACTATATTAAGATATTTAGTTCTAGCTCCAGATTCATTATCACATGAGTTCTACAAAATTAATTAAATTCACTGATTTAATTTTCTGTATTTCTCTTTGGGTGGAAAAGGCATCATCTAAAAATGTGTAAATATAGAGAAAGTATGTATATGTTAAAAGAACTTCAGAAGTGTGTATTGTAGTTAAAATTCCCAAAACTCAATCTCCTTCAACTTAATGCCAAAAAGTGAGGGTAATTATGTTCAAAACAACGATTCTTAGACTGTGAAATTATTAGCCACTAATGAAAACTTAACTACATAGAATTTACCTGGTAAATCCAGATTTGAGACATTGGTAGAAAAGTTTTTAAGTATTATTAGGATTATTGGGATATCTGCTGCACTCTAGTTTTCTGCACATGTTTCATGTAGGTTAACTATATCCAGTATCCACTCTTCCTCTCCACTTTTCATTGTGCCCATTTCCCTTTCCAACTTTCCAGTGTGCTTTCTCTTTTAGAATACACTAGAGCTTTCTAATCAAGTACTAATAAATTTCTGAGAATGCTGTTGATTTCAGAAAATCTAAAAAATGGAGGAGGATAATGCAGGCTCTTATTAAACCTGAGACTTTAGGACATTTTAGGAAATTGCCCTATGAACTAATTAGTAATCTCCCCAAACAGGGTTATAAAAAGTAGGGGTTTTTTTCAATTGTCAGCCAGGACGTATCTGCATCACCTACAGTTTATCCTAGGGCTGTCACTTTAAATACACACACACATATATATATATACATATATATATATATACATACATATATATACATACACACACACACACAAATGGAAGCTCTAGATTTTTGAGTCATAGTAAGGTATAAATTTTTTCCTGTTTTGGCTATCTGTATCATGGAAATAGGTCATAATGTTGCTGCATTCAGTTCATGGAAGACACGTTTTATTTTAAAAGTGGTACTCTATTTTTGTTGTATGGAATAATTTGGATTTTAATATGTCTAGTACTTTTGTCCATTAAATGTTTAAATTATTTGAAAAAAGATAGTCTGCTTTGTTATCTCAGGAAATCTTCGTATGCTGTTAAGAACTAAAATATACTTTGTCAGTCCTTTTACTATTGCTTGTTCTTTAAATTGTAAGGTATGGTCATGATTATTTGGAAAAAGCAAAAATAAATTGAAGTGTACATAATTATATTGTATTATGGTTCACATACTTAAATTAAGAAATTATTTGACATTAGGAAGTATTTTACATGGAAAAGAGCCTAAAATACACATTTTTTTTGTTTGTTTGTTTTGTTTTTCTTGGAGTATCGGGAATCGAACTCGTGACCCTGCACTTGCCAGGCAGGTGCTGTGACACTGAGCTAAATCCCAGCCCCTAAAATACACTTTTAAAAGTAGTTCTTTAGTAGTGATTATTAGAAGACTAAAAAGGAATTGAAAAATCAAACTGATAACTGTGATATGATATTTTTCTTTTTTAGATAGAAGTGCATTTTAACAAATTCAATAAAATCACAGTTCTATAAATAATTTATCTCTATATGAATTCATTAAACATATAAGTTATTACTCATTTAGTCATTGCTTAGCTAAACTGGCTAAATTCCCATGTAGCACATTAGAAATAGCTTTTTCTCCCACAGATATTTCTGTTATCATTTAATGGTTGGCACTTGGGACAAAAGATTTCAAAGTAACATTTACCACTGCCACTCAACTGTTAAAGTCAGATTTAAACAAAAACCCCTCAAGATTTCCATATATTACATTATTTTGAACATTAACTTTTGGTCATTTACTCTAGTGGTAAAAAATTCAAAATTACAGGTAATATAAAACAACTGAAAATTTGGTTTTTGGATTTGAACTTGCAGAATGTAACTTTAAGAAGTTATATTTTGGACCGGAAAATGCCACTGTTATAAATTAATAAATCCATACAGCAGAGATCTAACTGAAAGAAAAAGCTATAAAGTTTCTCTCATTTTTAACATTTTTATTGTAGAAAAACCAAAAGGAAAAAACACAAAAAGTAGAAGTAAGAGAAAAAATCTCTATAACGTTTACAATCAAAGATAATATTTTCATCCTCACTATATTTCTACTTGCTCTTATTATAGAAAGTAGCTTACATGATGTAGAAAAATATTAAACATAATTGATTTATTAGTTTAGGTAATTACTTTTACTGATATTTATCAATGACCAATTTCAAAATTATCTGGAAATTTATATTTAAGACAATGTAACCTTAACCAGATAGTAAAAAAATCATATGAAAAGATATTTCCTAACTTGAACTGTATGTGATTAAATTTTTCGTAATGTTCAAAGTTGAATATTATCATGCTGAATCTAAAACAAAGCCCATCGAGATTCCACCAGTTCTGCCAATCCTAGGCTCTGTCATCTCTCCAGGAAAGGCCGAGACAGGGACATAGTATCAGTGAAATGGAGACTGATGACTTAGGCTTCCTTTTGTGTCTGGGGTGCTGAATCTAAGCAAGGTTATGCTGTCATTTGCTGAAATAACAGCTGGAAACACAGAAAGTACTATTGATCCTTTCCTAAGTAAATCATTTGTAAACAGTGCAAGTTTCTTGAAAATTATAATTTTTTATTTCCTACTTAGGTACTTAAGTGGAAGGTGATCATTCACTAAATAAATATAAGAGAAATTTCAATTCAGAGTTGACTTTTCAGAGAAAGGCTTATTTCTCTCCCATCACCCCTAGTGACAAACAACGTTTAATTTAACACTTCCCTTTAATTTCTTTTTTTCCTGTTCCTCCTCTTTGTGTGCCATCCCTCTTGGTCCTCTCCTCTGCTTCATTCACCTTCTTTATTGAATACAGGTTTTCTTGAGAGCACCCAGTGAGAAGTTCTTAAAAATAAAACCCATTTCTTTTTTTTTGTTTATAATTTTAAAGTTATTAATTTTTAAAATTTTAAAGCTAAAAGAATGAAAACATCTTAACAAAGATGCATATATTTAGAAAATAATAAAAAAACGATACAAGCAATACAGAATCTCAGACAAGGTAATAGGAAATTGACAATGATTATTGTATTCCATATTGATATTCTCAATTTGGATACTCAGATAAATAAATATGGACATGTAAGATTGATCAGACACTTAAACATTAACTCTTCCTTTCTTTTTTTTTTTGGTTTTTCTCCGGTACCGGGAACCGAACTCACGACCTTGCGCTTGCCAGGCAGGCGCTTTTGCCGCTGAGCTAAATCCCCAGCCCCCTACTCTTCCTTTCAATACAGCAAAGTCAGTAGTACAATTATGTTAGCTATCCTGTGTATACATATATATATATATATATATATATATATTTTCCCCTTCTTTGTTTTCTCTTTTCCCTCATCCCAGTTCTTTCCTTTTGAGTAGTTTCTTTCCCTTTCACAATGTCTATTGAACCTCCTAGATTTTAGTCACTCTTTCATGTTCTTATACTAGTGAGATGATAAGGTGTTTGCACATGCAGGTCTGATTTATTTCACTTATGAGTAGGGTCTGTAGGTGTGTCCATTTTCCTATAAAAGTCTTGAGATTACCTTTCTTTATAGCTGAGTAATATTCCATTACATAAAAATACCACAACATTTTACCCATTACTCTTGAAACACAATACAAAAACAGAAACAAAGGTAAACCCTCTTCTATGCTGTCTTCTTGACAATGCAGATTGACCAAATCTGAGGCTTATCCTACCTAACAACAAACTCTGGCACTCTCTGGGCCTCAAGTGGCATTGGGAACTGCTAGGGTTGGCAAGTAGAGCTACCATCGCAGGCAAGAGAGCTAGGTGATTTTAGCAGGAGCCAGAGAGAAATGGGATGGGAATTTCAGGTTTCTGAGGAGGATCATTCTGTATAGTACATATAGAGGTGACCCAGTCAGCCATTGAGTGCTTGTCTAGAATATTTTGCTACATGATATGTTCTGATGTGTTAGTAAGATAGGAGAGTCTCAATAACTTGCACAGGCTTAGCTAGAACTTGCAATCCTCCTGCCTTCTCATCGCAGACTGCTGGGATTACAAGCATTTATTACCATGCCTACTTGAAATAAAGGAATTTATGAGCAGTTAAATTGATTATATTGAAGTTTAATTATATAAAATTTGAATATGGAAAACTAGCAAGAAACAAGGCAATTCAAGTTTAGGTGAAAATACAGTAATGGATATATTTATTGCCCAGTATTGTGCTAGTTGTGTTATAATTGTATAGTGTCACAGTGCCTGTTTAGAATTTTCAGCAGATTTGGACTAATGACTTATGCTCAATTAACTATGCTATCATTGTTTGAGATTTCAGTATGATTAAAATGAAAACCTAATTAGAAATATATATGTGCATGCTGACTTGGGAAAATATTTTAGTATAAATGTAACGAACAAGTTACAATGAATTTAGCACCTATGTGTATTCTTCTTCACAGTAATAATAAAAGAATAAGTTAAAAAATAGCAAGCTTCAGATAGATTCTTTTATATTATAGTCAATTAATTTCAAAATGAGTCAATTAATTTCAAAATTCAAATCGAATTAAACACCCGAGAGTATGAGACTACATGTAGTTTTGCATCTTCTTGTTTTACAAGTCTGAGTTTAAAAGGTGCAGTACTTGAATAGTGTAATGAAAATGTATTTTAGTACCAGGCTAATGTATAATTATGTACAAATTATGCCCCCAAGAAAAGTTTTTGTCTTTTTTTAAAAAATTGAAAAAACAAATACCAATTTATCAGTGTCAAGGGTATTGTAACTCACCTAACAATAAGTCATTCCTTAGGGAAGATGGGCCCTGGTCATCCCTACCTCAGCTCTGGATGCAAGTGTTGGTCAGCTTTTTCTATTCTGAGACGTGATACCCAACCCCAGTTCAAAGGAGGAGAAGTTTAATTTGGCTCTTGGTTTCAAAGTATTCAGTCCATGCTTAACATGCTCCAAGATAGAAAGGGGATGGCAAGAAGGATATGATGGAGCAAAACTTTTCACTGCATAGTGGTCAGAAAGTAGAGGGAAGAGTGCCAGAGAGGAAGATGGGGGGGGGCTAGATATAGACCTCAAGGTTATGCTTCCATGACCCCCCCAGACATACTCATATGTGTGCCTTACTAATCCTCTAGACATTAGCTTGATGGAGTGCAATCAGTGGTCATAGTGATCCGAAAAACTTTTGTACTTTTAATAACATACCTTATTTTTCATTTTATCATCCACCGACTGTAAGGATGAATCTAAATGATGTGCATGGCAAGAAGGGCTGCATATTTCTTATCAGAAATAATTTTAATTTTTTGAGTATAAATTAGAATGGAAATGAGATGTTACTGATACTTGAGGCAAGGGGTTTTATTATAATAGCGTTTACTCTGCAGTGAGAAGCCCCTGTGTCAGAATATACTATTTCCCTCCCTCAGTATATTCAAAATACAGGCAGATTCTAGTTTACGTCAATGAAAAATCACTATTTTTTTAATGGAGGAAAGTATAATTAACAGTATACACATAAAAGGGAAGAATATACGTGTTACATGGCTTTTATTTTATATGTACTGTTTCCGTAAGCATTAATCAGACCAAGGTGGAGAGTTCAGCACCTTGGATGGCAGAGGGGGGAGGCCTCTGCCACTGTGGTAGGAGAATATCTTCCTTGGGCAAACTAATTTCATTTAAATTTAGGAGTTTAATGTTCCCAGGCTTGTTAGGCTCTTCCCAAACCTATCTGTTCTAGTTTAAAGAGTCTAATTATTTTCAAATTATTGACTTCATTTTAATTGCAGATGCTTTCAAGGCTGAAGTTGAATTTGCTCTGTAGTTCAGCCAGTGCCACGGACCTGTGTTTGATTTTCAACAACTTCAGCTCTGTGACTACAGGAGAGAAGACTCCCCTTCAGGATAGACTTAGAAGACATTAGTTTACTCATGTCTGGAGCTGGGAAATTAAATTTCTGGGCTCATTCTGTTATTTATCAAAAGATGCTAAGACCAACAAGTCAACATCAGTATATTTCTTTGTCTTCCAAAAATGCTCAGAAGTATTGTGCACAGAGCCATTAAATTCTTTGCATCTCGTAAGTGGTGAATAAGGAACATCTAATGGATCTATGTAAAATTTCCTTAAACAGCTCACACCATGGACTATTGATATTCCCTACATTATTAGAAGGAGAGACCATGGTAACTTTAGGTCTCATCAAATCAGTGTGCTGTCTCCAGGAACCACTAAACTAAATAGAAAAATTCTGTTTCTCTAGAGCCCATTCTTGGTACCCAAATCTGCACTGTTTAGGGTTTTCCTTAAGGAACACAATCAGTTGGGTAAGCAATGTAATTTATTGGTGGGTTTACAGAATCCAGCAGGAGAGTCCACAATACCTGTCTGGATGCAGGAGAAATGGAGGGTCCAGCAGCTATTCATCCCAAGAAGCTAGAAGCCACAGAATAAGAGGGACTTGGGGTGTAGGACCATCTGAGAGCAAGGCCTCGAAGCTCCCTGGAGAGTTGTTAGTATCAGTCTACACTGGAAGGCCGAAGAAACTGGAGTCTAACGTTTACACCTGACAGCCACAGAAGACACAGCCCCTCAAGCAGAACGGAGCTTCTCAATCTATCCACAGCTTCCTCCTTCTTTCCCTACTATCACACCAAGCTATAAGCCTGCTGGACAGTGCCACTCACAGTGGGGTTAAGTCTTCTGCTCTTAGTTTATTGGCCTAATCACCACTGAAAATATCCACCAGAAAGAACTGTGCTTTGCTAATGTGCTAGGCATTTCTTAATCTAGTCAAACTGACATATGATTAAATGTCATGCTCATATTTAAGATGTTTTTGTTATCTACTTTAGTCTCTTAATTAGTCTGTATATATTTCTGAAGCATTATGATTACATTCATTTTGGTAAACTAGAACACACACATCTGTGCTTATTTCCTATCATCTTTTATTTTATTTATTTATTTTTGGATTGCTCACAGGAGACATTTAAATTTCCAAGCTTGGCTTATTTCACTTAATGTGATGGTTTAAAGTTGCATGCAATTAATTGGGTTGTGTGAATCACTGTTTCTTTCTCTCTTTCTGTGTGTGTGTGTATAAGAACCCAATCCATTTTACATCATTTTTATTTCCTCTCCCTCTTTCCTATCTTCCCACATCCCCAGATCTCCTTCTTTTCCCCACAGTCTCTCTTCCTGTTTCCTATCATGTACCATCTATTTTGGCTTTAAGCTATTTATAAGTTAGGGTTCTTATCTGAGAGAAATCGTGTAATACTTAACCTTCTGCACCTGATTTATTTCACTTAGCATTATGGTATCAAAGCGCATTCGCTTTCCTACAAATGACTCAAATACATGCTTCTTTATGGCTGGATAATATAGTACTCTATTGCAGATGGATACCACATTTCCTCATTCCTTCGTCTGCTGATGGGCCAACAGGTCATTCTGAGATTAATCTATTATAAATTGCATTTCTATAAATATGGGCACACATGTGGCACTGTAATATGATGTCTTTAACTTGTGGGAGAATACCCAAAAGAGGCATAACTGAGTCAAATGGAAATTGTATTTTTAGTTTTTTGAGGACTTGGTGTACAAATTTCCATAGTGGTTACACTAGTTTACATTCTTACCAACAGTGCTGCAGGGTTCATTTTTCCCTACATCCTTAGCAGCAGTTGTTTTTTGAGCTCTTGACTATAACCATGCTTCCTATGGTAAAACAGACTCTCAATGTGTTTTTGGCCAATGCCTAATGGGGAAAGATACTGAATAATTTTAGGTACTTATTGGCTATTTATACTACTTCTGCAAAGTGTCTATTCATTTCCTGAGGCCATTTTTTTGTTTGGGTCTTTCAGTTAATTTTTAAAATTATTTCTTTTTTGTTCCTTTATCCTTGCTCTTGCATCATTTCTTAAAGTTGAAGTCATAATATCTCACTCTGTTTAGTAAATATTATCCTTTCTTTTGCTCTCTAGGATGTTAAAATAATTATTTTAACAATATTTTCAGATGTCACTATTTTTATTTTATCTTGACTGAATTTATCAGCTTTTAAAAAGTGTAGTAGTCTATGTATTCATTATTTGTGGTCTTGAATTGAATGGGAGTTTTAAGTTTTTCTCACTAGGCCTTTCTTCTGTCCTCTCTCACTGTGAGTTTTACAATGATTTCCATCAAAACTGTAGAAATCCAAGATCAGAACTCAACCTTGTGTTTGTCAACTCAGAGATCCTATTCCAGAGAAATACCAACAATATGAGAATTCTAGTTACTAAGTTATTTCATAATCCAACCTATGGCCTGACCTTCAGGGTGTATTTGTTTGCTTCTGCGAACCTCAAGCAAAGTTTGATTCAGATTGAGAGGCCAATCTAAGACTTAAGTGTGATGAAATTTGCCTTGTTACCCAAACTGTCATGGATCACTTCTCTGTGTGTGGTTTCTCTTGTTTTCTGAGCTGGGAATTTCCAGGTAAATCTGCAGACATCAGTACTTGCTGGCCCATGTGTTTAGTTCTGCTATGGTGCTTTTGACTTCATTCCTGTGGTACAGGATCATCTTATTTTATTCTCAGATATTTTACTTTAATTTTTTTTACATTTTTATTTCACATTGCTGTACATTAGAAGAAACATTTCAAAATATAAAACTCTTAGTTGTATTGTCTATAGCTATGCTGTCAAGTACAAAAGGCTCTAGCTGCATATGTCAATTTAAATTATAATTAGTTAATATTGAATTGAGATTTTCACGTCATAATAATATTAACCAAATCTCAAGTCCTTAACGCCTATTAAGGCACAGAGGATATTAGCTATCCCTTCATATAGTACAGACATATGATATCTCCATCATCATAGAAAGTTTTCTCAAGCTTCTTCAGAATAAGAGAAATAGTAAAAAGATACAAAAGCTGCATATACTTAAACTTTTGTGAGGCTGTTGGAATTCCCAAACCTTATTAAATTAATATAACATGATCTATAAAGACTACTGAATGCTGAGCTTAGTGACATATGTTTACAGTCTCAGCACCTGGGAGGCTGAAGCAGGAGGATCCCTGAGAGTTCGAGGCCAGGATGGGCTGCATAGTGAGACCAAGGCCAGCCACTACATACATACAGAGACACTGTCTCCAAAAAATACTATTAAATGACTGAATTCAGAGTCTATATGTTTTCTTTTCAGCAAGATTTTACTATAATTTCCCCCCTTAATTATAGTCATATGATATTTGCAGCCAGAAGATCTGAGTACAGCTTATAGCCCTTCCCTCACCAAAAACCTGGTCTGGGAATAGATACCTAACTTCTCTAAAAGGTTTTTTTTTTTCCTCATTTGAAAATTAGGATAACAGCTGTTTTGCCAACTTTGCATGATCTTTGAAAATGTAAGTATATTCTACTAAAGTATTTTTCAGGATTAATGAACAAGTAACCATTTTGTACATAAAATTTACATTAAAAATCTTGTTTTCTATAATGTCTTTTCAAGTATCATAATGTTTATGCTAATTCTATTTGAACATTAAGCAATGTGCATACATAGCTAGTTTAACAGAGACTTAATTTGGAGTAAATGAAGAAACTATAATAATTTCTTTCCAAAACAGATACTCCAGAGGATAATCTTGCCATTTACATCAAAGGTAGGAAATGTAATGATGGTGATAAGGCATTTTTTTATAGAATTTTACAGTTGTGGGCCTAGTTGATGAAGTACACATATTTCTATACCTGAGTCTAGTAAATTTAAACCTACATGTTTGGGTAATGTGTAGCACACATTACACAATAAATGACTCATTTTTATTAGACATAGTGAAGCAAACTATGAAGCTGAGAGCCTGAAACTAGAAATAAAATTTTGCTCTAATAGTTACATTTATATACATTATTCAGTGACTAGTCTTTATGTATGTGTAGGTTAGTCACTCTTTTTTTAAACAGAAATATTTTTATCAAAACTTTTACATTCTAAAATAAGTGGTTTCAATATTGTTTTATATATCATGATAGCAAAATTTCTACATTCATTTCTGACATATTTACTTAGAGAGAAGACAATCTGTAATTGAGTAATAAAATGCTAATTTTAGGGGATATAAGTAAATAAATACAAGATTTGTACAATACTATTATTCAACTATAAAAATATCTGTCTACCTTTACAATTTCTTAATTGCTAGACAATGCTTATTTTTCCTCTATGAAACTGGAACATCTACTATTCTAATATTTATCATTTGTAGATTATTTTCAATGAGATTTATTTGTCTTTGTATTTTTGATCTACAGTATATTAATCTATTCATAGAAGCTGATTTTTGTAAATATTGCACAGTTTTGGTGACAACAGATTCTTTTTGCTTTCAGCTTTTTGTATTATTCTGAACACAAATAATGTTTTTATGATTCTGAATGCTTTTATTTTGAAAACTAAATAGTAAAATATAAGCTTACTTGTAAAATTGGGAAAGTGAAGAGAGGATGACCTCTATCAATGATGTCAACATGAAGGAAAAATCATTTTGATATTTAAATCAAAATCAAATGTTTTATGTGATTATCAAGCATAGCAAAATCTATTTACTTCTCACCATGCCTACTTCTTTTTATCACTTTTACTCCTAGTTACTGTTATCTCTGACCTTGAATGTTAAAGTGGACTTTTACCTAGATGATCTCTCCTTTCTCCACTATTGTCGAAGTCACTATCTGGGTACTGAGAGTATCATTTTAACCAGAGTGGTTATAAGTTATAAAGTTATAAAGCTCATAGAATTTCATGGGATAATGTCTAATGTCTGATTTTTTTTTTTATACAGTCCTGGAGATCAAACCCAGAACCTTGCACATGCCAGGCAAATAAATGCTCTACCAGTGAAATAAACATACTGTTCCTGGCATCTGAACTTTTAGCAAACTCTGAGGCTGATATTTCTGTGGCTTGTTTTACAGACTCTACTTTGACAAATACTTTTCTAGCAATGATAAGTCTCAAATCTACTAATCGTAAGTCTCACTCAAAATCATTGTTTAATAAGATTTGACCTTGACCTACTGAAAGGATTTTAGCCCATCTTCACATTTATTTGGATGTCCCTATAATTCTAATAATCATGAAAATTTGGGAAACACTTTAGAAAGTGTTTCTAAAGCTGTGGGCAAAATGTAGGTTTCGTTAGAACAGAGAAGCTGAAAATTGTTTGAGGATATGACTGGGTTTCCTTACCGTTTGCACCTGGAACAGCAGCCTCAAAGTGGGGAGCAGGTGGCACACAAGAAGCCAGGAGCTGGAAATACATAGAAATACTTCTTAGATGTTCAGTTTTCCGGGGGAATAACCCCAGGATTAGACTTTCAGACGTGTCTAATAAAGAGGGAGCCAAAGTCTATGTGGAGCAGCATTCCTAAGCAAAAAGAGAAGTCAGGAGGAGCAGAAGTGCTCTCTGCTAGGGCTGAGGAAGCCAAACATAACCGGTGGTCACTGCACCAAATTTTGAGTTGACCCAAATGAAAGAAGTTAAGAATTCTACACAATGCTTCCTAATGGGGAATGTGGTATGTATTAGTCAGCTTTTGCACTGCTGGGACTATAATGCCTGACACTCATAACTTAGGTTATGAGGAAATGGTTTACTTAGTTCAAAGTTTCAGAGAGCTCAGTGCATGGTTAGCTGGTTCCAAGGCAAAAACATCATGGTTAAAAGGCATGCCAGAAGAAAGTGTATCAGTTCATTGTGGCATGGGAGCAGAGCAGTGTCTGGGAGGGAGGGGCCCGAAAGCAGACTCCACAGTTAAACGTCCATGACTCACATCAAGCTAGACATGTGCTGTACTGTCTCTGGACATGCCCAAGCTAATCAAGTTAACAACTAAACTTCAGCATCACATGGCGGGTGAGATGGCGAATGTACCTTGTTATAAGATTCATATTTACATTGTTTGCTTTAATTTTCATAGAAACTCTTTAAAGCATGTGTGTTTATTAGTCAATTTTACAAATAAGGACACTAATATATAGAAGGTTACTAAAGCTCTACTCTTTAATTTGTCGTCTTTCTTAAATTGAGACTCAAGATAGGGACCTAATAATACTATCAACTATGTGTTTATTTTTTTAACCTCTGAATGAAGGTTTTTATATTTATAGTGGTAGAATTTTCATTAGCACTTCTGAGTATATGTTTTATACTCTGTTGATTGGCACTAAATGACTGGCTCTGGGAAATAACATACGGCAGTGGATCTTGCCCAGATACCTAAATAACTGTTAAAATAATCCATGACTTGTCTTGAATATAAATTCTAGCATCTCATCTTTCTATACAGTTTTGATCAGGTTTATATTTGTCTATTTACTAAGAATATTTTCTATATCATGAAATTGAAACTGTGAAGTTAACATCTAATTGTTATCTTGACAGAGCAAATTCATATTAAAATAGTAATAGAATAAAAAATAAGCTAGTTTTTTATACAGAAATACCCTACATACAAAGCATGTGTTTTGTACGCTATGTGATAAGAATATGACCTTTTTATTTCAGTTACCAGAGACTTCTGAATCAGTCGAATCTTGTAAAATTTAGGTTTTTATAAAAAGAATATTACAAGATACTTTCCAGGCCACTGAAAATGTCAGAGGGGAACGAACATGTTCATTTTCAGTTTATCCATGTTGTTCCTCTTAACTCAGCATGTAGTAGAGAAACCTACACACAGAAGACTCCTAAAATGATAATGGGTGGAGGAATGGATTTTTAGAGATCAAGTATTCCTGTTTCTCTTCTCACTTCAACTGGGCCATTCTGGTAGATGAAGTTTCGAAGCTAGTGTAAAATGCTCACCTCCCATCTTAGTAAGCTAAATCACCTTCCATGGCGCTGCGTGCTCTATTTTAGATCTCCACCATCCCAGTGGAGACAGCTCGTAAGAGAATAGTAACAGGAGTGAGAAGCTGTCAATCCTATGTCATCTGAGGAGACCTGAAGACATTTTAGAAAACTAGGAGAATGATAAGCCATTTCTTAGTCAAAGATAGGCCAACTCAGAAGAGAGAGGGTACTTGTCTTCTAGCGGTTATCCATGCTAACAGATAAAATGGCAGAAAGATGGCAGAAAGATGATATTAGTGATATGCAAATGAATTTACAACAATGATATTTTATATTTTCAGCTTTATGTTAGAAGGAATGGAGGCTCTAAACAGGTATCTGAGTTAGGAGATACGGCCTGTTTCAGTGCAATGTATTTGAACCTGGAGAATTTAAGTAACGTTTTCTATAACACAGAATTATATCAGAGCTGGAGCTCAAAATCAGGTTTATTTCAAGTCCAATGAGGATTGCACCATATATCCCTGCTGGTGGTCAGAATTGTAGTCAATCACCCCTTCTTAATTTTTGCCTGGAAGATAACTGAAATGAGAGGGACATTGCCTCGGTTACGTCCAAACCAAGCCTATGTTAATGCATGTCTCCTGCAGTCAGCTTGTTTGCAAAGATGGGACAAAATATAGATTGAAAATACTAAATCTTGAGACCGGCAATTTAGTGAGGTCACTTTGCCAAGTATAAAAGATGTCTGTTAGTTCTTCCTTGAGAAAATATTGGCCACAGTTAAAAGTTCAACCTTGTAAAATTTCTTTTCCATGTTTGGCAAAGAACATTGTTGAAATAGAAAACTTTGTTTTTTGTTTAGTAAAACTTCTACACTCAAAAGCAAAATAAAATCAATATTGTTCTATGCATACCAAATATTTAAAATGTGAAGATATCTGAATTTGTAGAGTGTCATTATGGTTAATTGCTTGGGTGCTGTTGATGATACTGTTTTTTGATGATGTTGTTCGCTTAATCTATAGTTGGAATGGTTACAGCTCAACCACGTATTATAACAGACATAAATACCCAGAGAAACTTGGTTTGTGAACTTTTTCTATGGGAAAAGAAATTAAAAATCAGAATACGTATAAGTCCCAGAAATTTAACTTCATGAACTATGAAGTGAACAATACCTCTTTTTACCACCAGAGGTCTTCCAGAGACCTGGAATAGCTGCATTTTTGCCAACAGAGGATGAAACATCTTTGAAAACTAAACTGACAGAAATTCCTCGCATGTAATTACTCAAGATCATAAGTATTGGGGCTGGGGGTATAGCTCAGCAACACAAGTGCCTGCCTATTAAGCACAAGGTCCTGAGTTCGATTCCTGGTACCAAAAATAATATATATATATCATAAGTACTAGTGTTCTGCAGTCTTAAGAGTAAACATTTCTGCTAATTAGAATTCAAGCCATGTAAACAACAAAAAGTAGCAAAAACAAACCAAAACAAAATCTCCTCAAACGCAGAAGAGTCATATCATTTTATAATTTATTTGTGTTTGGGTGTGTTAAATATCCTAACTTTGCTTTTAAATTTAAAGGCTAGGAGACACTATAGGCTAATTCTTTTGGCTTATTCTAAAGCATTAATTGAAAGCAGGCAGTTTTCTTTTTTTTCTTTTTTGAACATAGATAAGTAACTGCCTGCTTAGCTTTCAGAAAGAACAGGAAATTTTAGGAGAATTGATAGCTCTTGTAATAATCTACATAATAATTTGTGTTTACTCCATTGCTTCCTTAATTGGTACTTTTGTTTGTTATTTTTTTATTCAATATTTATTCAGAGCCTACTACATACCTGCTATTTTTACTAAGTGATGCCAACATAAAAGCTGCAATCACACAAGATCACTGTTCTCAAGAAATTCAGTTTAGTGAAGGGAAAAAGGCAAAGAACTGTAATTCAACTTTATAAATTTCACATTAGAAAGATGACTATAATCAAGGCACTGGGAACCCAGAAGGTAAGTGTCTGTGTCAGGGAAAATCAGAGGATATTTCAGCTAAAAGCACATATGAGAACTAGTTATTGAAAGACCACTAAAGTCCAGTAGTTGGCAGGGTGGTGCTTCAAGGAACAGAAAGACTTAGGAATAACGGGAGACAGGTGAAACACACTCGGGCCTGTGGCACAGGCTGATCTGCTTGCTAAGTGTAAGATGGGGTTAGGAAATGCATCTTTGACTGTTACAGTAAGGATGAAGAAGGACCAAAGTTGAAATATAAAATTAATGATGTCTAGTTGTTGTTTTAATTATTAACCCTATGAAAATGCACAGTGGCTCCCTGACTGGGGTGCCCACAAAATTTATAACATAAACTCACTCAGTGAACTGAAAATCACATTTGAAAATCAATCCCTGATTTTCTTTTTTTTTTTTTTGGTTTTTCTCTGGTACCAGGAACCGAACTCACGACCTTGAGCTTGCCAGGCAGGCGCTTTTGCCGCTGAGCTAAATCCCCAGCCCCCTGATTTTCTTTTTTGTTATCTATTTGCCCTCTCTTTTCCTAGACATTTTCAATTCACCTTCTTCCTCTCCCTGCGACAAAGACCATCTGATCCACAGAGTCTAAAATATTTGCTATCTGGCTTTATCTAGAAAATTTACTGACGTCTGATTGTACATGATGCTACTTGGATAACTTTGTTAGTACTTCTAAAGTCATCATCTTGTAACTATTCTTTTTGGAGAATGATGTAACAAGACATGTTACATCAAGATTTATTTTAAACCTTTAAAACACCCATAAAAATAGAGACATTTTAGGTTAAGTAAGAGTATATATATATATATATATATATATATATACACACACACACATATATATATATATATATATATACACACACACACACACACACACATATATATATAGTGAAATAAGGCCAAATTGATAAAACATAGATGAGGTAAAGAAAATATAATGAGCAGAATGAATAAAAATATTGGTGCAGTACATAACTTTTGGTTTGTCCTATAACCTCTTTTTAAACTTTCTTTTTACATTGTTTACTATCATCTTCTCAGAAAAGAAAAATTCTAGTGAGCCAGTACTACCTGGCAAAGGTGAAATGCTTCATCTCCTTTAAGATAGGGAAATTCTACCAAGGTCAGTGAAGGTAATTTTCTTCTGCTTACATATGACCCCGATATTTTCATCATTTGTACTGTAGTTCCCAATAATTAAAATAGCAAATCCCAGATGGATTCTTTTGGCATGACCACACTTATTCTCTGGCCCTTAGGTTAGAGGGACATTACGTAGACACTACCCATTATCTATGGTTAAGACTCCCTCAGGTTGTCCTTGCAAGGGAAAATTAGCCTGAATAGATCTTTTTAATTTTTTGCATGAGCTTTTGAAATATTAGTGATTGTTAGCTGATTTACTTCAAACAGGAAAGAAGTGATGGTATGCTTTTGATGTCAACTTGACATTATCGTGAAGATGTTCTCTTACTTAAGAGAAAACTTGAAAGAGAATGTCTATAAATCGCATATTTATTTGTAAAGCAAACTTGATTTTAGGGGAACTGGAAGAAATCATACTGCTTTAAATCATCTGTGGTTAATGTGACCCCATGGTGATACCTGCCTGGACAGTGGTGGTGAAGAATAATTCAGGGAAGAAATGAATAATTCATGAGCAAGTTTTAGACCAATATAACCACTTGACTTTTGAATAGCACAGTGTGTTTTTGACAAGAGTATCAAGTTACTGTTCACCTATTATCTAAGCTTATGCAAAATTTGTGGCAGTAGCTTAACAAATACTGAATATGTCCCTGAGATGAAGCAGTTTGTGCTCCTTTTGCTTAAACAGGAAACCACTGCTTTTTCATTTCTTTTTAAAACTAGAATATAAATATAAAGCTAAGATATTTCAGTGCATGGTAGAAAATTATATTTTATTTCTCTGGATAAAATGTGAAGTTAAAATTATATGTCACCATGTTTGATTTCTCACAAGTACTCGGTACTGTCCCGAGTCCTGTGAGATGTTTCTGACACTGATAACTCTGGCTCTCATTAACAGGCTGCTGTGCTTATAGATGTAAGTCTCTTTCATAATTTGCAGTTGCTCATACATGTCAAAAAATAGCTTCTGCTGCTCTGTTTACCTGTATTGCTCACCGCTTCCCCTCCTCACAACTTGTCAAAAGCCTACACATCATTTTGAGCCAAGTTCAAGCCCTGTCGCATTTGTGAAGACGATTCAGATGACAGAGCCTGACAAGGTCTCCCCTCTACTTGGTCTCTCACGGCATTTGTTACTTACTTCACTTGTCAGCTCTGCATTATACTAAACTGTCTTGCCCTTGACTTCTTATTTGTACTATTGGAGAATGACCTCATAGACCATTAGCTAGGCCTTATGCTTCAGTGTTATCCTTATGATGCCTTGGACATATTGGTTGTTCAAAGATGGCTCAAGAGGCATTTTCATAGAATACATGAATGACCTTTGATAGTCATTTTTTCAGATTACACACACATGATTCTCTTTCCTAAGAGTGCATATCATTAAGAATGCTTGCAATATGTATACCTGGAAGGTTACTCTTTCTGAATTGTCATTGATTGCTCATGAATTAAATATTCTACAGAAGGTTGCTTTATGCGCTATCACCCTAAGCAGTTTCTGCCTCTGTGAGTTTTATGAAACTATACTAGAATCATGTTAGCTGGAAACAGTTGGTTTTTACTTTTTATTTTAAAACAGAAGTATTGAAATATATTCCTGCTTTGATATGACCACACCTTTGTGAGAAAAACTTCTGTTTGTATCTAAAAAATGGGGCAATATCCAGACAAATATATTTTATGCTGTTCACAAGTAATGTTAAAACTGATGTTATAAAAATTGCTTGGATGTGTGGGATATTGTTTTGAGTTAAAAATAAAAGGGAGGGTAGTAGAAGAAACTTTTTCTCTTTTTTCTAAACTTAGTGTCATATGCTTTCAAATCTCAAAATTATTTTTAAATAACCTAAATTAGGTCTCACTTAATGTAAAGAAGAGAGCTGCTGCAATAGCCCAGTATCATGGCAAGGACATTATACAGACACCACAAGAATGTAGCAGGTGATCAATATTTATGAAGTGCCCTCCCCTCTGCCAGGCATGTTCCAGTGAATTACCTAGTCATTTGTTTTCCTCATCAAACACTAGCATTTATTTTTTTAATCTGATTGCTACATGTGAAGGAACTGAAGCTTGGAAGGATGGGATAGTGTGTGTCCAGAGCCATACAAGCGATAGTCGTGGAGCCAGAATAGAAGCATAGGTGCATCTAATCTAAAACCCAATGCCTTTCTCTTAAAATAGTGGCTGTTATAAGAGCGAATTTTCAATATTTGATACTCTTACTTATCAAAATCTCCCAAAATAGTTTAAAGGTGATACATATGTAAATATATAGTGAGGTATAGTTTATATGTATATATAGAAAGAGAGAGGTGGGGGGATCCTGTAAATATACTCCAAATTACTTTTGACCTGCCACTTCTGGAAAACAACTCAGAATTTGTCATTTTACAGAAATTGCTAGCTCCTTAAGCAGTACAGCATTTCTAGCTCATAGTCTGTGTGTTCACCATCTGACCTCTGCATCCTTGCTTCTTGCACTTTCGCTTAACTTGCTTTTCTCCATTTTAGAAAAACAATCTTCTTATTATGGATTTTCTTTTAGGTCAAAATTTAGTTCAACAGGAATCAAATTCTTGGTGCTGCAAAAGACCTTAAGGCAAAATTCAACCTTACTCCATCATTTTACTGATGAGCAAAAGCTGACATTCAGTGAAGTGACATGATTTAGCTAGTCTGTGAGAGACCTCGGGCTCATTCTCAATTCAGCGGAGTACTGTGACACACTGTGTCTTAATGAAATACTCAAAGCATTTATGAAGTCAATGACAGTTTTGGGGGTTAGGGGTTTAGCATCTTGGCTAATCTGAAGCTGTCATTATGAATTTACTATTTGAAATAATATTTTAATGTAAAAACCATGAAAAACTGAAAAGTGACATTCAATGTGTGGATACTACGATGCTTTAAGACTGACTTTGGGCTTTCTTTCCAGGTTTGCTTTCACACAATTTCCCTGTGTTCATTGTGGAACTTGCAATACGCTTCATGATGCCATAGTTTAGCCCCTTGTGCTCTTTTACCTGGAATGCCTTTGTATAGCTTGATCATCGGAACAAGTCCAAGTTGTTATCCTTTTACATACTTCACCTTTAGCCATACCTACACTTGCCTTGGCAGAATTAATTTGCTATTAGCCTATGCTATTGTAGTAATTTGTCTGTGCCTTTGCTATGACACTTACCTAAATTTTATTGCATTATTTTTTCATTTGTGTTTCTTCCTCCAGAATGAATGCTCTTGAAAGCAAAAAATATTATTTTAATCATCTTATTGTCTTCCATAACAGTGTAATTGTAGACACAGAGTACAAGGTTGCAAAAGCATTCTGGGTTAATAAATTACACATTTATGCTCCTTTAACGTCTGAAAATCTGCTTTGTAAATAAGATCTGAATTCCGTTTTTTTTTTTTTTTTTTTTTACCAGGAATCAAACTCAGGACCTTGCGCTTGCCAGGCAGGCACTTGCGCCGCTGAGCTATATCCCCAGCTCTTCTGTAAATAAGATCATTTGACTAAATAAATATCATAAAATATTTGCTGTCATTCTAACTTGTTGGATTTTGTCTAATAATAAAATTTAAAGGTAATGCTTTTTTTGGTGGTCTCTGTTTTATGTTACTTTTTAAAAAAAAATAGAGATAGATTTATAGATCTCCAATCATAAATTTCTTGGCCTGTTGTCATTATAGCTAACATTGATTTGGTCACCTGGTGAATCAAGAATTAGTTGATTATTCCTTATAATTCAGTATAAAAAATAAATCAATGACTATTATGTATGATTAAACATTACCTCATATTATGGGTGTATCCAAGGGTAGATCCAAATATCTATCTATCTATCTACCTATCTATCTATCTATATATAATTTTTTTTACATACATCTTTCATAAAGGTGTATTTTTTCACAAACAATAAGGAATAAAAATAAAACTTTAGTTATACAATATTGAACTTAACACATCTTATATCTTTAGGAGGACAAATGTTCATCAGTGTGCCTCCATAATGTAAGCATGATTAATAAGATCCTGGGCCCCTGAAATGACATATTCTGGTCCATATACAGAATTATATAACATACATCTGTTTGCAATTAATCATTATTCGTAATGGCTAGTAGTTTGTTCCGTACTCCTTAGAAGAACAATACTGAAATAACGTTTTTTGTGTGTATAACCTGAGTAAACAAAATTTGAATGCACAGAAACTGACAAGGCAGCATTTTAGTTTATTAATTGGGAGATTTTGCTTTCCCAATGTCTAAACCAGTGAAACTTTTATAAGAATACTCACATTTGGCTTGATGGACCCTGTTTATATAACAAGTTACAGTTGCATAATATAAGATTAAAAGGAGGTTGAGGTGGTTCTTTCACTTCCTAAGAGATTCCCAAGTTGTACAGAAGGCAAGAACTGAAGTGTCTAAGAATACAGTACTCTTTATATGGAATTTTTAAAGAAGTCTCCTATTTTTTCTTTTGCATCTCAGCAAGTACAAAAACATTACAGTATCTCAGTGTCTCCAAGGAAGACCAGATGATCATGGAATGGATTTCAGTTTAACCCTCTTAATCTTCACCCATTCACCCCTACCGTCCAAGTTGACTTGAGTTTGTGCATTTCCATTCCACTAACAGAACAAGCTAGTGTTAACCTGTTCTGAACACTTACATTAATGTACCTCATATGATATTTCTCCCTTTTCTTTTTTATTTCTTTTAAGGTGAAACATTTCTCTGAGAAATTATCACCTTTTATTCAGGGGAAAGATGTATGATATAACCAATTAAATGTTATACAGATTTACCACGGACACTTTCAGTTCATCTGAGTTACGTTATATTTAAGTAGAAATGCTACCCCCAGTGCTGAGAAAGCACGTTTCTGTGAATGATTTTAAAATAGAAGAGTAGAAAGAGTTTCTTACTGAAACCGAAGTGTGTTTCTAAGTGTTCCCTCATTACCAGATATGGTATCTAACTCCATCAGTTCATTCTTCCTAGCTACTTCTATTAATTGCACAGTCTCCCCTGCCCCATTAAAACATCACATAAGTCAAGAAAAACTAATGCCATAGAACACGTTTGTAAGGAACAGACTTGGAGCCTGAAGTTTATATTTGGGAGGCTTATTGGCGATTCTCTTGGGAAACACTAGGAAAGGTGGTTGAATCGATACTCAGCAGAAGATGAGCTATAATGCAGTTGCAACAATGGCTATAGATAATCCTATAGGAAGCCCTTCATGTGAGTTGGCTACTCAGAGATTTTAGGGTCTTGGTGCAAACTTCCAGTCTCTTATAATCCTGTATCCACCGGTCATTAGATATAGACTGCCCTTGGGGAGGAAGTAACTTTAGATCAGTCTACTGTCTTCGGCAAGCATCAATCCCTGGAAAAAAACTAAACTGAGAGCTAACGACAACCAGTACTCCCAGCAATAGAAGAAGTGCAAAAATAAGTGCACAAGTCCTAAGCAGGAAATCTGGTAGTGCAGAGATGCTTTCATATTTGGTAGAACACCTGTCATTTCTGAGAAATGGTTATTATAATATTAAAACTAATTAAGTAAGCTAATGCTTGTAAGTGGTGGATGACATCCAAATTATTCTATAGAATGGCTATCTTTATCTTTAAATATCTTTAGAAAAACCAGCTTCTAATTTCCCACTGAGATGGTAGGGAAGTTTTAGTCAAAATTATCATTAGCTTTAATGAGAATGATTTGTACAGAATCTCATGTGTCAGTGAAAGAATAAAAACATCCACTTGCAAAACTTTGAGCACCCCTTTGATTATATCAGCCTTTAAATTAATAAAAATTACTCTGTTTGTGGAGATTTTATATAAATGCTATTAAAGGGCTTTTATATGTTCTAGTCCCTAATAGATTTTCCAATAAATTTGTATGAGATATAAGTGTTTGAAATATTTCTATTACTCTAAATTAGAAAATCTAAGTAGAAAGAATTACTCTATTAAATAAAATAAGGCTGAATTCTGAGCATGAAATAGATCTGCCTTGAAGTTCTTCAGGTTGAAGAAGAGGATAGTAGTTGAATGGTTTCAATTTTGTTGTTTATTGACATAATTATTGCCATCTGAAAATAAAACCAGATGTTGGGTGAGTATAAAAGAGTGAGAAAGTGATGTAATTGAATCAAACAATGAAATTTACTAGGTGAATGAACAGGTCAATTTGCATTTAATATTAAAAGATCAATTGGTATTTGGATGAGCGTTGGTAACAGATGGTATAGAAACATCGTCTCATTTCAGTCAATTAACAAGTACTTGACAGATGCACTTGTGTTGCTGAACTACTATACAAATAAAAATATCGAGGGTTATTTCTCAAATCTTTAAGATTTACAAATTACAATTATAGTTAGTTCATTACATAAGTTGTCTTAAATAAATTACTAATGTTTATAATTCAGGATATTAGTAGTTTCTTAACTACACAAACTCTTCCTGATGGTTTGTTTTTTCAGTAAAACAAGTCATCTTGATCTATACTGAATTTGTTACTTAGTCCATTAAAATGATGACCCTCACAAAAATGAGTATTTCAAAATTAATGTTAATTTTTATGGCATAAGACCAAGCTGCATAAGGTCTTGGAAAAAGAGAAATGATAACATAGTTTTGGTCTTGTTAATGTTTTGATTATCAATGGACACTGTCCTCATAGAATTTTATAAGTATATAAATGTTGTGCTATTTAAGTTATTTTACTCTCTAGGCCTAGATGTTTCCCTAAAGAAAAATGGGTCTTAAGTGGTATACTGCAACTCTATGTGCAGCTTAGGAACATGTAGTTTTATTTGTTAATAGGAATTGTACTGGCAAAAAACTGACTGATAGAAAAATAAAGTTTCTTAAAGTATATGTGGGGAAATTTTTGTTAAATTCAGCTGACAAAAATGTGTCCCCGTTACACAAAAGAATCTACCCGCAAAAGAAATTCAAAAATTGAACAAAATGTAAAAATATAGGAGATATTAAACAAGAGTCCCTTGAAGCAGAGCCATTCAGGGAGCTACTAGCTGAAGATACGAGTCATCAATAAACTGTTTCAGCCCACAGGGATAAATGTAGTATGTATTTATGACAGATTATTGATATTTCAATGCCAGGTAACATAGATTATTGTCAAGCGTACAGGTTTGGCATCTCTGAACTCCTTAAAATGAAATGTATAAAAATAAAATACAAACATTCCAGAAAGCTTGCATAACTGTACATGTTGACCGAACAATACACAGTTTAAACACACTGTTAAAATGCAAGATTGATTTGAGATATTTAGCAAAAGAAAGGAATGATAATACATTCATTATCATTTATCAAATAAAATCCAGGCAACAAAGAAGGAAAAAACCTCTAGTCTGAGAAGTACTGACGAAAAATGCTTTTCAGAGTTGAAGATAAATATTCTATAAGTCTTTGGGGTGTTTATTGAACACCTGCTATATATCAGGCAGTACAACAGTTCTGGAAATTGCTAAAATATAGGAGAATTATAAAGAGCTCAAGCTACCCAGTGACTTTTTTTAATGTTTGAAAAGTTAGAAGAGGAAAAGACTAAGAAAGGAATTTGAAGTAGAACATTGGGTAGAAGAGTGGGTAGTGTAGAGATTTTGAGGAAAAGAACAAATGGTTACATATTTTTAAAAGGGGACTTTCTATATAACAGCTACATAAAATGGGTTCAGCATTAGAAAGGCTAATGTATTTAATGGGAAAAGGAGTTATAACATGGTCATATTAGTCTTGTATACACTTAACAGTACATATCAGGAACCAAGAGCAAATATATGGGGTAAAATAGTAAAATTGTTCCCATTGAAATTAAGAAGGCAAAGATTCTAATGGTCACTGTAAGCATTCAGTATTTCTTTAGTAGTTCTAGGTAATGGAGTAGGGCATTAAGTTAGATAAATTTAGCAGGAAGAAGCTTTTCATTTTCAGTTATCTGAAATATTTAAGAAAATCAGGAAATTTTTTCTTATTTTAAAGAGAAAAAAACTAACAAAACAACAACAATGAAGACAAAAACAATACATGACCTCCAAACAAAATGATAGGAATTAACAATGGTTGCCACATTACATACTGTTATCTTCAATGAAGTTGCTCAGTCCTCCAGACATAAGAATGTAAGATTGATCAAACAATCAAAGACAGTAATAAGTAATAAAAAGAAATTGAAAACAATACAGAGCTTCACCCTACATGATGGTAGGAATTCAACAATGGTTCTTATACTGCATATTGTTGTCTTCAGTTTTGTTTATGTATTTGCTTTTGTTATTTTGTTTTTTTTTCCTTTTTTGTTTAAAATGAGAAAATCAGGAAATTTGACTAAAACATTCAAACTAAAAAGAAAATTTGTTAAGATGGCGACATGCATGAAAAAAAACCCCAAGGTTTCCTTTTATACTATAGTAACAGGATGTTAAATTGGAAGCTTTGACTGAACTCCAAATTATAATGTACTGTGCATCACACCAACAAGCTGAATTTTCAAAGAAGGCATTTGTGAACCTGCTGGATGAGTCATCTCTATCAAGGATATAAAAGAATCAGATGGCTGGAGATTCAGCAGGGTTTTAGCTGGGAAAAAAGTACATTCTCAGTCACGTCTCCCACCCAAGGGGATGGGAGGGGCTCACTGACCCACTTCCTTAGACTGAGTGAGAAGTTCTCGCTAGGACTGCTCAAGGAGATTGATGTGTGCCTCCCGCAGCTGTGTGGCATCACAGATCAGTTTTTGATCTGTGCTTGTGAAATTTGGGACAAAAAGCTCATAGCTGGCAGTTATGTGTGAGTTGGTGACTAAGTTTCTTCCAGTAAAATAGAGTGAAAGCAAATGTCATGTCATCCTCTTTCCCACTCCTTCCTGTTCCTACTTGGAATGGTTATCTTAGAGTTTGAAATGACCTGCCCTATTGGAGAAGCTGGAAAGACTACGCTCCTGACACTTAGGAAGCCACCATTCCAGTCCTAAATAGTATATATTTGGGTTTATTTTACATGAGAAAGGAATAAAAGTATCTAACTGTTTTTTAGGGACTGTTGTTTGGGGCTTTTCTGTTATGGACGTAGGGATTGTCTGTCAGGATTGGAATATTTTCAAGCATTTACTGAACGATTGTGTCTATAATCCTTATTTTGTATGATGGTCATGCCTCCTTTGGACCTTTCACCCTTAAGGATTCGTTACCCCAAGGAAGTTCAAATGACAGAAAAAGCATCTAACATTCTTAACTTTTAAGTTCAAAGGGCTTAAATGCAGGTTTCAAACATAAAAAATTCCTTTTTCCCTCTTCTTCTAGAAAAAGATCTGAGTCAGAGAGCAAATGGAGAAGGATTTCTGAGAAGAGCCTTGTTTCCTGGCTGAGCCACCACACAAGGTGGAGCGGGCTCAGAGGGCCAGCAGAGCTCTAGTGATCTTGGAGTCAGGAGAGCTTGTGCTGCTTCCTATCTGTAAGCCAGAGAGTTCCCTTAGGCTTTGAGGTTCAAAGGATATGGAGGGTACATAGGGATGGTTGATTGAAGCATCACAGACAGAAATAGCTCTGGCACCTCTGATGATTTCCTGTGCCCTCAGAATTATAGGGAAGAACTGAATGATTTCCTTATAGTCCCAGGAAGCCTGTGGAAGCCAAGAGTATGAGGGGAGGGTTGCAGAGAGGGCTGCTGGGTTCTGCAGGACACTGGTTATTGCAAGAGGAGAGTTATTACAAGGGAGAGTCGTGTGAACAACTTTGGAGGAATAACAGTACTCAGGACCAGAAAAATCTGCGTATTTCTTTTATGAGTTATGATCAAGTAGGCAGAAGCTATTGGTTAGTGACCAGAAAACTCTCTCACAATTAGCTCGGTTACATTTTCTGGGTACACAGAATGTCCTAAACAATTCATACCAGCATGTATAAATGCATTAATAAACCAAAACAGCTGAAGACAGAGTGTAAAAGAGAGCGAAGAGGGCAATTCTCAGATTCTGATTATTTGGAGAGGGTCTTTAACTTCTACTAAAGGTAATATTTCCTTTTGAGAAACAGGATTATTTTTAACTGAAAATTTAATTATATAGGCTCTATCTTTTAAATAAAGAAAAAATAACTATCTCTATAAAATGAAACAATGGAAGTACTTGGGAAGTTAAGTTTTTTCAAGTTTCCCAACATTCCCATAAGCAGCATCAAGTAGATTGTATTTAGGATCACTTTGCAGAAAAAAAAATTATATGAGAACTATATTTAGCTTCAAGTAATCTCTGGTAAGCCTTATGTATGATATAGAACAGAAGGCATTGGTTTTACTCTCTGTTTAGGGCTATAATTGTTTAAAAATTATTTTATCTGTTTCTTAGAATCAGTGTAACTCAATTATTCCACTGCAATTTAGGATGACTGTGAATACCACTTTTTCCCATTTTCTTTACTAAGCATTTAGAGACATCATTTTGTATGTTTTGACATATTTTCCTGGGGGCATTCAAACAATAAAAAAATTTTTTGCATGACATTCCAGTGGCTAAATGAATATTTTCCATGTAGTAAATTTCTCTAAAGGAAAAAATTTTCCTCAATCTTCACTTGATCGGAAATCTTTAAAATAATAATAAACATATTTTCTTGGCTATCCTTATGAGATAATCCTACAAAATCGAGACTCTAGGACTGCTATTATGCCTTTTATATAGCATTCTTTAACTTTTATAGGAATAAAGCTAGAATCTCAAACTGGATATGGAGATTTTGTAGCTTTGAACAGTTAATAGGCTAGGGTTTCTAAATCAAAAGATCTCTCAGGAAAACCAAGTAAAGTCTTTGTCTAGCTGAGTACCCTTGCCTGTTACTGCACTTTGTTCATAGAAGTTTCTTAATAGATATTGGGTGAGTCAACAGGTTACTGGAAAGATGGGTAGTTGGATGGACAGATTAAAAAAAAGGAGAATTTATCATGAATGACAAATCCAGAATGAGAATGACTAAGAATCTGCTTCTGGGTTATCTGAAGGTGGGTCACTCTAATGAGCAAAGAGTCTGTTCCTGGTATTTTTTTCCTGCCCTGACTCCTGTCCAAGCCCGGAGGCTATCTGGAGAGCTGTGAAGGATGTGTACAAAAGTAGTCTCATTAAAACCACAGTAAAACTTGCGACCCAAGCAGCACAGCTTGTAAACAATGTGATTGAAATACTCTTCCCCACTGAATCACAAAGCGTGGTGAAATTTTAACAGATGGACACTGCACAATGAGTTTATTCTTGACCACTTATAATATCTCCTAAAACTAACAGAAATATTTGAGAGACAATTTACATGTGATTACACCCTTCATTGACAGGTGTTGAAGGTTAGAGCCAATACATTTGAATTTTCCTGCTAATCTCACTTAATTACACTGCCAGGACCAGGGGCCCGCCCTGTAAGAACCTAAGAGTAAGCTCCTCTAACTTTCGAACCTTGGATTGCTTTTTTGTTTCACCTGACTTGTAGCCTTGGCTAATTAGTACCCATTAGCTCAGGATAACCAGAGAGCTGAGGTTAAAATAATTCATGGTCCTTTATAGGTGCTGATAAAGCTTCTGTAATATGCAAAACAGCAAGGCTAATGCTGACCTTAGGTAATTCCTTTCAGTGGACAATGACTCTGCATGTGAACTTTACATTCAGATAAATGTTTGATATTGAAATTTTTACCCAATTAACTTTTCAGACATTGACTGATGGCCCTTCTGAGTAGTAGCTAGAGACAGATGATAGCTCAATCATGACCTTTGGGAGCTTAGCATTTATTTATAATAGCAGGAGTATTTTTCCCTTTGTAATGGTAATAAATATATATTGGCTCATCTCCATTCTAATTTCTTTTTGTGACTAGGAAGAAAATTTGAATAAAAAGTTTGAAAGCCATTTCCAAATTAGAAAAGCTTTCAAATAGTATAGGATGTATGCCACTGACAGGAAAACATATACTTTGGAGCACCACCCAAAAAAGCTGTAGTTTCACTTATACAGAGAATGATGTCAAATCAGACTCATCTTGATGAATGTGGGCTTGTGTAGGACCGTTTTTTAAAAATAGAAGTGTCCTGACTAATCTGCTATGCTGGCAACAGATCTGAAGACTATACAGTGTTACTTGTGAAGATTTGAATAAAAGAAGACAAGCAAAGATAGATTTCTTCTCCTAAGGTATTTAAGATATACCCATCATTCAGTTAGAGCAGCAAAGTAATTTCATTTAGATTTTAATTTTTCATACATAGTTCACAAAATGAATTTGTCTCACTTGAAAAATAACTAGTCAATCCAGACATGGTGGTGCACACCTGTAGAGCCAAAATTCAAGAGGCTGAGGCAGGAAGATTTCTGAGAGTTTCAGGCTGGAACTACTTAGGAAACCTTGTCTAAAAAAAAAAACAAAAAAACAAAAAACCCCCCCACAACCAATAACATTAAATAAAAGCTATCAATTTCAGCCATTTAACTATGTTGAATAAAAGTCTCATAGGGATGTTAATATGCCTTTTAGAGTTTTCTAATACTTTGTGATTTTTTTAAACTAGACTTTAGTCAGAACTATTATTATTATAATATATTAAAAATAGGGTTCAGTGTCAGTCTTAGGTAAAGGTATCAAACTCATATTTAATAATATTGTTTTCTATATGATGTATGAACTAACCATTTTCAGAATCACTTGTTTAAACAAAAAGTAAATTTATTTTAAAGAAAATAAATTAGTAATATTATATGTAGTATAGAGATTGAAAATGTGAAAAAACCCTGCAGATTTAAGTTTTCAGTCCCTGATAATTCAGCATGAATGGACGAAAAAAGTTAAGTAGGCAAAATTCCTCATGTTATATAAGATGTGGGTAGCTGTAGTTTAACACAAAAAAAACAGATGAACAGATACACTAAAGTAGAATGGAAGACAAACTGTTAGTATCTGACTCTTTCTATAATTGAATACATTAAGAATATTCTGGAAGTAAAAACATACAGTGAGGAAAGTAAAGGGCTGAGGGAGGGATACTGGGGTGTGTGTGAAGTTTTAATTTAAGACTTTAACTTTTGATGTATACAGTGTAACTCACACTATTTTCAATCCATGTTGTTTTAAGGCTCTCTTGCTACCAATAAGGACAAAATGTAGCAGTGAGAAGACAGGGAGATGTTCTGGGATGAATGTCTACTTTATCCACACTAAGCAGTAAAATAAAATTTTAATGTTTCACACAGGGTATAAAACTGTGAAGGGTGGAAACATTTTTCCTTTAAATAAGGCTCAATTTTAGTAATTTGTTCCCTTATGCATCTAAAATAATATGAACAAAGCTATGTTCACTTGAAGGATCCTGACATAATACAGACATTATCAATTTTAATTTCTTTAATGATGCATGTTGAAAAGCTACATCTAATCATTTACATTTGTACTTAGCAGTGATATGATTTAGGGAGAAAGGATAATTCTTTGACATAAGTGATATCATTTAGCTTAATTTACAGTAAACTTATAATTTTATAAGTTACAGGAAGACTCATTCAAATTTAAAGAATTCTGGGGGTTTAGATCCTTGAGAGAAAGTGAGTCACAAAACCATTAAGAAGCAAAAATGAGCTTACTCAGAAGATTAATTGGAAGACTGCAATTCCAGAGATACAAATTTCAAGCAGGCTTAAATATGCTCATGGGTCTTAACAGAGTTCAGACCAGTTTTACACCTAAAAAGGTAGAGAGACAGATTATATCATTCATCAAAACTGAAATTGGTATAGGCAGGATCACAACCTGTCATCTAAGCACAGACTGGACAACCTGAAGAATATATGTGAAACGGTTTTCAGAATTGGACGGGAGAAAGAATGAGAATGAAGAGACTCCTGAGAAAAGAAAGGAGTCAGGAGTGGGATGGTCCTGGTGACCATGTGTAGGACTGGACTGTTCCACTTTAATGAAAATCATAGCTCGCTGCACTTCTGAGGCAAAGGATGTAGCAAGTAGCACAGGATCTAAATTATTTGGATATAGTTCTGACTAAAGTCTAGTGTCTTGTGTCCTTTCAGCCTAGTATTTTGGGGCACCTCATCCTGCCTTTATTTGTTTGATCTTCATTTTTCTACACTATCAAAAGCAATTTGTGATAGAGATCAACTTTCCAAAAATTTTCCATAATTTTTATAGACAGAAGGACCTGTCCCTCAGCATGTAAGATGCAAGTCCTTATTGAATTGGTAGACTCACTTCGGGTACTTTGCTCAGTGTGTCGGTTCCATTGTTTTCTAGTTGGAAAACTAGGTTGTTATGAAGAAATCGTATTAAAAATCCCTAGCCCAGGGGCTGCGGATTTAGCTCAGTGGCAAAGAGCCTGCCTGGCAAGAGCAAGGTCGTGAGTTCGGTTCCTGGTACCAGAGAAAAACCAAAAAAAAAATAAATAAATAAATAAATAAAAATCCCTAGCCCAAAATACTTTGGTCTTTTGTGTTTTTTCATGTGTTGGGAACTGAATTGTGTCTCTTTCCCTTCTAAATTTATGGGACAAAGCCTAACTTTCTGTCCATCAGTATATGATTGTATGAGGACTATAGGTCTTTAGTCAATGAAGGTTAAATGAGGTTATTAGTGTTGGCCCTAATCCAGTATGATCTCTCTTCTGATAAGAGAAAATCTGGACACAGCAAAATACAGAGGGAAATGAAGAACAGGGAGAAGATGGGTACTACAAGTGAAAGAGAAACTAACCCGCCCCACCCCCCTTCCTCTTGGACTTCTAACTTTCCAAATGGGAAGAAAATAAATGCCTGCTGTTTAAGCCACTCAATCAGTGGGACTCTGGCATGGGTGCAAGCCCTAGCAAACAGATATGCTGAATTCATATCTATTAAAAATTTTTTATACATCCTTGATGTCTTTTTTCTATGTTCTTCTACATGTTTTCATTCCTGTCATAAAGCTGTCTCTTAGGATGACTGGGTTGCCAGAGATAGAATTCTGGTAGTTAGTAAGGGACATTTATTTTAAGGAAGGAAAAAATGTCTGCATATTGAATTATGTCATTTATGTAGGCATTCCTTTCATTTTTAAGAGGTTATGTTTCTTTTCGTGCTTTGATGATATTTGCTGCCACGTGATGATAGAGTTTTATATTAAGTACTCCATAAAACCGTGAAAATAAGTGTAAAGCATGTAGAAAAGTACCTGGATAAGTCAGTGACAATAAAACTGGTTTGCTTCCCAGTTTGTTCTCTGATCCTTTAAAGCAATGAAACCCAAAATAGGAAATAACTAAAAGCTTAAACATGAAGGATACATTAATAATGCTAATTATAATATTAATGGAGTGTTTCACTCTGTTTATATAACATTATTTCTAATTTACAGATAAAGAAGATCAGAGAAGATCATGTTTTTGTTTATATGACTAAAGTCGCATATTTGCTTACAGCTTGTGATGTTATATAGGCAAAGGAGATCTTAGAATTTTTGCTTATGGAAAGTAAAGTAAAATTTTTGCTTATGTAAAATAATTGTACCTAGAACATATGTTATTATAAAAAATTACATGTGAAATGATGACAAAGTTGTATATTTTTCTATATATATATTTGTAGATGACAAATTATATACACTATCTAATGAATTTTGGAAACAAAGTATATTTTGGCAGTCCTGCTCATAATCTCCCCTCGAAGTCTGATATGATGCCTGGTCTGTATTAGGTATGTAACTGCTGCATGAATAAACGGGTGAATGAACAGCTATATATCCGGCACTCATTCAATTGCTGTATATTTTACATTAAGGGTGAGCAACATAGTGGTTGCTTATTATTCAGTTTTACAATGATCAGAAGATATACTTTCTGGTGAGGAAGAGTCTTTTTTCTTCTGAGTGCTGTATGGAAAACACTACGCCTGTATAATACCTATAGATGATCTGTGTAGTGCTAGTAAACTTCTTTCCAGCAGTATTTTTTTTAACAAATATCTTGCTATTAGTATTTTCATATCTATTATTGTGTCCATTTTCTACCTTTAGATTTACTGGTGAATCTGAGGGGTCGCGTTTAGATTTATGTTCATTTTCTGTTCACTAACTTGTCTTTTTAATTGGAGTAATATATGCCTTTTGGGGAATGATTTGCAATGAACTTAACTTAGGGTTAACTTCTGAAGGAAATTTATCCCTTGAATATACAGAATTTCTTTAACTTCATACTACAGAGGCAGGTTGGTAGATTACAAGTTCATTTGAGTATTTATAGTAAAACTACACTTAATTGTTCTAGAATAGTACTTTCATGTTATTACGTTCATTAATTTTGTGGGTTGATTTATAAAACACCAGTGAAAATAGTGTACATGTTAGTAGTTTCATTTTCTAATATTTATTGTGGCAAAATAAATGGAAATTTCTCATATGAATAATTTATATGTGTATAGTGCAGTTGCATAAGTATAGTTGTACTGTTCTATAACTACCCACTACCTATTTTTATAACTTTTTTATGTTGTAAAATTGAAACTTTACAGCCAATAAACAACAATTCACCAGTTTAGTCTCCTTCCCAGCCCGTGACAGCTATCATTTTGTTTTCTGCTTCTGTGATTTTTATCTACTCTGCACCTCATTTAACTGGAGTTACACAATATTTGTCTTTTGTGACAGGTTTATTTCATTTAGCACAATGTCCTTATTGGAACCACTGTGCGCCATTGCTGGGAACATAAAATGGTACAGCTGCTTATGTAAAAGTATGGTGGCTCCTCAAGAAATGAAAAATAGTATCCCCCTCTAACCATGCAAAATTTCTTTTGGATATATACACAAATAATTTACAATGGGGTTTCAAAGAATTATTTGAGTAACCATAGTCACAGCTGCATTATTTGCAAAATCTAAACTGTGGAAGCAAGTCAAATGTTTGATAAATGACAAGTGGATATGTTACACACATACACTGGGATATAATTCAGTCTTTAAAAGGAAGAAATTTTCTGACATATGCTACAAGATGATAAACCTTGAGCTAGCATCTTCTTTTTATTTTTTAATTTTTTTTATTTTTTATTTATTTATTTATTTTTTGGTTTTTCTCCGGTACCGGGAACCGAACTCACAACCTTGCGCTTGCCAGGCACGCGCTTTTGCCGCTGAGCTAAATCCCCAGCGCCTTATTTTTTTATGTATGGTTTTAATTCTGGGGTATTTTGATAGGCAGAGTAATGGAAACAATTAAGTTCTGCATTTCTGTAGTATTCTTACGATAGTGCTATTATGTTTTACCTCATAGCAATAAACCCTACCTCTTTTATTAACTGAATTTTATTAACTGAGCTGTCATATTATCTATAGCTTGCTACTATAATGCTCAATTTTAACTTTTCTCCCACTTTCCACTTGTTTTCTTCATTGTTAACCAGTCTTATTTTAGAAAAGATTTGAGGTAACAAAGATTATTTCATAAAAATCAAATGTAGAAATAATTGGTTACACTTAGGTGCCTGTGAAAATATAAATTAAAGTAGAAAATTAAGAATGCAAATAGACCTTAAATTCTGGAAATTTACCCAATCTGAGTAATGTATTCAGCTCTGAGATTTGCAGTATCTAAGGAAAATACTGATCATTCTTATAAATTCCACTTTCTGGGAAAACATATCAAGTTCTCATGCAAAGTAGTTTTGTTGCAATCATTTAATCTTAAAAATGTTCTTTACTTATGACATTTTTATTGAAGCCCAAGTGATATAGAAAGACAACATATATAATGTGTGGAAAATACTATGCAAATTTTATTTGGGCTAATAATCAACCTCTTGAAAAATACCCACTATAAGTAATATTTATAGAGAAATAGATTGTTATTGTACTGCATTCAAATCTCTTAGGCATACTCTCAAAGAATGCATGGAAGCTATTCCAAGATAGTTCTAGTTACAGTTGTTTTGTTGGTTGATTTTGGTATTTATATAGCTCCCCTGTTTTCTTCTGTAGCAATGAGAACATCATCTACATCTTCCAATTCGATGACAAAAAAAATAATATCTTGAGGTCCACCTTCACACATGTGCTTCCATTTTTGCAAAACCAACGCCTAAAATTGCCAAACATTTTAGAACTGATAAAACTTGTTTTCAAGGTAGATAACAAGTTTTTATTACTCATTATTAACTCACAAATACTCTTTGTGATTGCCATTAATAGTAATGTGTTAAACAAACTGGTCCTGGATTTTCTCTCTTTACTAAAAAAATCTATTGGCATTTTTGAGAACATTTTACTCAGTGGGGAAATTTAGATGCATCTCGATCTACATATCTCATTATTTTTCTTATATCTCTCTGATACTAGAAGTACAATATAGTGTTGTAAAATGAGTTCCTATTCTTTTTATTCTACAACAATCCTCCTCTCCATTCTTCGAATAAATCTGGCAATATTATCCTGCTTGCCTTCCATCACTTCTCTCTCTCTCTCCCTCTCTCTTTCTCTGTTTTCTGTCTCTCTCTCATCCTTGCCGTCGTAATATCCTACAGTTGCTTCTTGTGTATCCTCTATGATCTTCTATTCTTCAAAAGTTTGTGTAAATTATGAGTTCAAGCTAGACAAAAGCAACCCTTCTTACAGGGACTTTGACTTTTCAGTCATCAATCTCTCATATCAACCAAGTCTTCAAGGCTTGTTTGAGAACTTCACCAGGACTGACAACAGGCACACAGTGCTGCGGACGAGAAAAGCAAGGTAATTCCTAAAGATGAAAATAACAGTCCTCTTCATTGGATATTCCTTTCAAAAATATTTAATGATTATCTGCTATGAACTGGGTGACATTTTAGATCATAGGCATTTAACTAACCCATTATAATTTAAAATCACGAATCAGAAGTAAAGGTAAAATATCACAGTTCAAAAAGCACACACCCTATAGAGAAATCTACATCCTTAAATGAGTGGAGGTTGAAGAGTAGATTTAA
>NW_004955446.1:17757897-17759100 GCF_000276665.1 Chinchilla lanigera | reverse complement strand
AAAAGAGATGAAGGAAAAAAAAAAAAAAAAAAAAAAAAAAAAAAAAAGCTAATTCGAATGTGCAAAAGCCTTATGGCTCTCTGTCCAGTCAGGGGAGATTCACTGATGATGTGTACCCCATAAAATCATAAAACTATCATAATGCGAAACAGGCATGATAAAGGAGCTTCTCCTCAAGTTCTGGAAGCCCAGTTCACATAAACTGAAGAACTGACAAATTTTTAGCGGTCTTACTGACATTTTAATGCCCTGGAGCACAAAGGAAATGATGATAGTAACAAATACTTGAGGCCTAATTTGGAACAGCAGGGAGAATTTTGCCTATAAAGTGCAAGTGACAGTAGTTTTGGAAAAACCGCTGATGTCATTTTAGAATTTGGATTGTCTCAGAAGGGATATTTATCGCACAGTTATTCTAGACTTTAAGAAGGAAGATTTTAGAAAATTTGAGATTGATGAATTCAGAAGAAAGCTCAGAGAAAAGAGCAAATGTGCTGATGATAAAACTCTAATAATGTATATCTCTAATTTTAATAAGACAAAAAGGAGGCTGGTAGTGGAGTAATATGGTATAGCTACGGAGATAATTTTATTATATGTTCGAACTATAAAACTGCATGCACAGAATTTGAAGATACATAGCCAAAGGGAAGAAAATTTGCTACTGAATGGAAAATTCAGCTTCCAATGGTCACGAGTAGGACTATTTTGGTGTGAATATAAATCTGTAAGGGCTGACATGTTTCCTCCATTGCATTCTTACCTCTGGTCTTTCTATTAAACAGAGATGTACCTAATATTAAAATAACATTCCATTTATCTTTCAGAATTACCTCTGAGAATGAATATTTAGGATTCATAAAACTTTAAAATTAGTTTCTCAATCTGCCAATTCTAGAAATGGAGTAGCCCATGTAAAAGATATCTTAATGAATGTGTTAAGAGACTGGAAGCTCTCAGGAAAAAGACAAAGGGGGGGCTGAAGATGTCAAACTTTAAATGAAGGTAGAACAGATATTTCCTGACTTCTAGAAGTGTGCCTCTAATGAGCTGTGATAGAATTATTATTAAGATATAGTTTATACATAACTGTATAAAATTGGTACTATCAGAACATAAAGAAGGGCTGGGGATTTAGCTCAGTGGCAAAGTGCCTGCCTGGCAAGCGCAAGGTCGTGAGTTCGGTTCCTGGTACCGGAAAAA
>NW_004955446.1:17687537-17757797 GCF_000276665.1 Chinchilla lanigera | reverse complement strand
GCCTGGCAAGCGCAAGGTCGTGAGTTCGGTTCCTGGTACCGGAAAAAAAAAAAAACCAAAAAAAAAAAGAACATAAAGAAAATAATTGTTTCACACACCTTTACAGTTCCTCAACCATCCTTTCCTAGTTGGACCTAATTTGGGCATAAATGTGAAATAAAATATAAAATAAAATAAAAAGATACAGTATACAAGACAGAAAACTGGAAGGAAAATAGGAAATGGGCTTTGTTCAACTTGTTTCTTCTGAGAAGGAACTGAAAATCGATACTGAAAAGAGGCTCTGATGTACCCACAAGCACACTCTTCTAATGCACAGGAAGTCAGGCCCCACTTGAGCTAAGACCCTGAGTGAGCTCAAGAATAATGAAGATAAATGAAAGATGTTTGGTGACAGACATAGTACAAAATGGGAAATTCACTTTTTCTTTTTTTCGGTACTGGGAATCGGACTCACAACTTTGCGCTTGCCAGGCAGGTGCTGTGCCACTGAGCTAAATCCCCAGCCCCTGAAATTCACAATTTATATTGGTAGTTAGAACAATAAAGGAAATCTAGAATGATTAAAGTTGAAATGGTTGACTATGAGTTATTAAATTCTTGTCAAAGCAAAATAATTTTCAGAAAGATTATAGAAGAAAATTCTAATGGACAGAAAATTAATTAAATCCAAGATCTTTTGTAAAACAAATACCAGAATAGGTCACTCTTCTGCTGGAAAACCTTTGTGATTTCTCATTGCACTTAGAATAATTTTCCTCATTGACCACCTCTCCCATCATGTTTCCTTTTATTCTATCCTTGTCTTTCTTGACAATCTTTATTGCTTTTAACCTTTACTTTGAGATAATTATAGATTCACTCGCAGAAGTGAAATATCATACAAACAAGTTTATAGACGGTTACCCGCACTTTCCACCCAGTCTCTCCCAGTTCAGCATCTGACACAATTACTGTGCAGTGCTACAGCCAGGCCTGGACAATGGCATAAACCATAGACCTTATCCAAAGTTCACCATCAGGTACAGAACAGTCTCATCACAAAGCTGTCTCCTGCTCTTCTTTTGCAGCTGTAGTACTGCACTGTTTATGTAAAAAATTTAAATTGAATGGATAATTATACATGTTATAACTTCATAAGAAATATTTAAGGTGTCAGTTCTTCAAAGACAGTGTTAAATGTCACATTCAACTTCACTCAGTATTTTCAGAATACAAGCTAAACTAGTGAGATGGAAACCTTTATGTTTAAGTAATACTTTTTCATGTGTTAACCACTGAATATTTGATATATACTCAATCCATCCTTTTTCATATTATTATTATGATTCCATTTGGAGTGATTGATGGATTTTTAGTAACATTTTGCTGTGTAGACTTCAGTAGCTTTTGCTAACTCTTGTTTATCACTTTGCTCTCTAAATAAGGTTAACCCAGGAGTTCAGTCTGTGGGTATCTTCTCTGCCTACACTCACTCCCATAATCACACAAGTCTTATTCCTTTAACTATAATCATTATGCTGATACTTATTAAATCTGCATTCCAGCTATTCTCTCCCTTAATTCCAGTCCTGTAAATCCAACCACCTACCAAGCCCCTACAGTGAGTGTTCACATTTAACCTGTGTAAACCTTAAACTCTGATTTTTCCTACAGAATATGTTAATTTTACAGTCATGTGTGCATCAGTCCTCTTTTCTTAAAGTTACTGAGGTTAAAAAAAACTTAGATTCTGCATTGTCTCTTTACTTTTGCTTTCACTCAAATCCAATTACCAAGGAAGTCCTGTAGATTCTCCTTTGAAAATACTTTCAAAATGTAACTACTTTTCTCTCCACCTACTCCTACTCTTTTCTTAGCCAACCACCACTCTTTGATTAGTCTGAGTCTCGTAGGTAGTCTGTCTGATTCTTCCATTCTTCATGTTGCTGTCACAGTGACTCTTTTGAAATAAAAGTCAAACTGTGTCACTTCTCCCCTGTAAGTCATGCAGTGACTTCCCACAGCACTCAAAGTAAAAGCTAAAGACCTTACAGTGATTTAAGAGTCTTAAATGCGCTGACTCCTACTCTTTCTCACCTTGTTAGTGAGAAAAAAGAAAAGCACATCTCATTTCCTGCTGTGCTATGTATTAGTCTTTTGTTGTTGAGTAACATATTACTACCAGCCTGGTGGCTTAAAAATACAGAATTATATTCTCACAGTTTTTGTGGGTTAGGAATCTTTATGTCATTCAACTGGGCTGTGATCAGGAATCAGCTAGACTGCATTCTCATCTGGGGCTTACCTGGGTGAAATTCATGTCTAAGTTCCCTTGGGGTAATAGCAGAATCTATCAGCTTGCACTTGGAAGTTATAAGATGCGGTCCCTTGTCCCTTGCATGGGAACAACTCTGAGCTCTCTGTGATGCTTCCTGCAGCTCTACACATGTGGTCCTCTCACAACATAGCTTACTTCTTCAATGTCAGAAAGGGACACCTCTCATCTCAGTCTTCTGTGTGAGAGACTTGAATAATACAACTGAGTTTCAGAGGCTACAACACACCACCTTTGCTGTATAAACACTCTAAGCAAGGGAATGATAAGCCATCCCCTTACCTACGTGGGTTTTCCAGAAGCACATTCCAGACCCCACCTCTGCTATACTGGGTATAAAATCAGGGAGCTGTGATTATGGGAGGCAATTTGGAATTCTTCATAGCAAACCCGACGTCCCCATCACTCTCTCTGCCCTGGTCACTTTGGCTTTCCTTTGTTTCCTTGAAGAACTAGATCACTAACTTAGATCATAATTCAAGAGAAAAACAGCTACTAAAAAGTACTAGAGCATGCCATGGAGATAATCAGATTACTAAGAGCTAAAATTGGTAATGAAGAGAAATTTTATGATACTTCATAAAATGAGGAAAATATCAGGCCAGGCGTGGTAGTACATACCTTTGAATGCTGAGGCAGGAGAATCCCATGAGCCAGCCTGAACTACCTAATGAGTTGAAGACCAGCCTAAACTACATAGTGAGACCCTGTCTCAAAACACCAAACTAAGTGAATAAATACAATAAAAGAAAAATATCTTCATATTAGAAATGTGAACTTAATATAAAAGTAGAGTGGACTGCTGTATATATTTAATTTACATGAAAAGTCAATTTTTCAGTACTTGTCTTACCAGTTATGATGTATAAATGTATCTACCTTGTGGTGAAGGAATTCATTTTTTCCATTATCAAAATCAGGAAACTGTAAGTTATTTCCAAAAATAAATGGTTTTACCCAAAATGTACAATAGATATTAAGAAAGGGAAAGAAATTGCTCAAAGGAAGGAACAACTGTGATAAGGGAAAAGAGAAAAAGAAAGAAGGAAGGGAAAACATATATACATGTATATATATATACATAGAGAGAGAGAGAGAGAGAGAGAGAGAGAGAGAGAGAGAGAGAGACAGTTGGGATAATTGTACTGCAGATTTCTAATGATTTATTGAAAGGAACAGTTAATACTTAAATTTTTTGACCAATTTTGCATGCTTATATCTGGTAATCTGAATGACTAATTTGAAGACAACAATATGCAATATAACAACCACTGGTGAATTCCTAACATCTTGTCTACTGAAACTCTGTATTGCTTCTAATGTTTTTTAAAATTTTTTTTTATTCTCTTTAATGGTTGGCTCAATCTTGTATTCTTACATTTGGTAATCTGACCAACTTCCTTGAAAATAACAATATGTAATATAACAACCACTGTTAGTTCCTATCATTCTGTTTTGAAACCCTGTATCATTTTTATTGTTTTTGCTTTGTTTTGTTTTTGTCTATGTTGTTGTTGTTTTATTCTCTTTAAAATAACAAAAGAAAAAAGTAAATGTTTTTAAAGAGACAAATCCCTATATGTATCAGAGTAATTCAATTCAACATAAAAATATAAAACTATTTTTTGAAATTCTTTAATGGAAAAAACAAAGTTAACAATTTAAAATAAGGTTTAATTTTGCTTGTTGAAAATAAGACCATTTAACCAGGTGTGATGGTATATACCTGTAATCCCAGCACTTAGGGATGCTGAGGCAGGAGGATTGCTGTGAGTTTGAGGCCAGCCAAGGCTACCTAAGTGAGTTCAAGGTTCAAAGACAGGTTACACTACATAGTGATACCCTGTCTCAAAAAAAGGTGACCATTTTTCAGATTTACTTAAAGTAATTACTTTAGAGAAAGTTTCTCTAAAATTCATGTAAATATTTGTAAAGGTAAAATAATCCTCTTGCCAGGCTTACATTCAGAAATATCTCTCCAGGGATTCAGAAGCCATCTCTTTAAAAAGGGAGATAGTGACCCTATCTTCCAGGTTCTGTGAGAAGGTAGCAGATGAACTTGTACTTGCCATGGACTGAATTATATCACACATAAATTCATATACTGTAGCCATTGAGCCAGTATCTGTATAGAGTCTATGTCTGGAGGTAAGATCTCAATCAGGTGATAAAGGTTTTAATGTCATGAGAAAGGGACCCTAATGCCACAGCACTATGGCTTTGCACAAAGAGGAAGAGAGGTTTTTCTCCTCCTCGCTTCTGCTGCTAAGGACATGATGAGAAGGTGGCCATCTGAAGGCCAGGAAGGCAGCCTTCCACAGGAACCAAATGGTCGGCACCTTGATGAGGGAGTTCCATTCTCCAGAACTGTCAGAAAACAAACTTCTAATACACTACCTCCTGACATACAAATATGAGCAATTTATGTTTCTTCTGGGTAAAGTCAGTTAACTTACACAGATGGTCATCCTAATTATCACATGAATTTAGGAAAAATTATGTATAATAAATGGTATGATAAGTCCTCTTGCATGAAAACTACTTTTTAAATTTAATCCTGCGACCATGTGTATAATGGGTTGTATCTGCTGAAGTATGAAAGGGCGAGATTTCTTTCCGTCTTTGCAGTCACTTAGCAGGTTGCCTGTCATGCCCTTCTTTCTGGTTTAATGTTTATTCAGCAATAAAACTATTTTCTCTTGTATTTTTGTGGAAATTTTTTCTAACTTGTGAGATTTTGTTTTTAATATTTCCCAAAGACAATATAGTTAATGAAAAAGGTAGATATTAAGAGGAAAACAATATACCAGAATAGTTTTAAATTTTTTTTATCAGTTGGGAATGTGAGAGACCCCTGCCTGAATACTGAAGTAGAAAGGTAAAGATTTACAGAACAGAGAGATCTAGAGAGCTTGGATATGAGGAACTTATGATTCTACTCTTATTTAAGCACTGAAATGAGCTTAATTTTATGACCTGTTTTTTTTTATTTGTGAAATGAAGGTAAATTGGACTGGTGGCCTCTCAGAACACCCATATTTATATTTGTTTTATTTATTATAAATTTTGTTAGATTTATTTCAGAAGTGAGAGATTCCCCATAAAATTTAACTATTGCATCATAACAAGGTGAAAAAGAAGGGAAAGAGAGGAAGGAGATTTAGGAGGAGAAGGAAGAGGAAGAGGGAAGATGGTGCTTTACTGGGTCGTTGGCCACAATAAACAGGAATTGTGAGATGACTGCTAGGTCTACACAGGGTTTGTCTCTTGAGTTCCACATGATCCCCACTATTGCCTCTTATTTATTGGTTTGTTCATCCTTTTAAACTTCCTGTATACACATATGCAAAATAGTCATCCAACAAGCTGCTTCACCTACATTATGTACATTACCAGGAAGGGATGATCAAACAGTACTTTTCCACTCTCCTTTAGTAGAAAAGTAACATTCAGATGTGCAAAAGGGCAGGGCAAGCCTTGAAAGGTCTGGGAGCTGTGCTCCAACAGAAGTCACAGCTTTGTGTATTGATAGGGTGTCACTAGTAATGTACAGAGAAAATGTTTTCCACCACGTGTGCCTTAACTGATCATCGTGTATTGAAAATGGGACAAGGAGCACGCAGACTGAAAAGTCTGTTAACTTACTCAAAATTTTATAAGAGGTGAATTTTAAAATATCATCACCACAACTTGATCAAGTTTGTCTCTATTTATTAGATGTTACTGTTCAGTCTCAGTATAATGATTTTCTAAAATACAGGTTTCAAACTTCTACTAATTAAACATTTAACTTACCAATTTTTTATTTTAAAGAGAGAAAAAACAATAAAAATAGTACAGAATTTCAAAACAAGGTGATAGGAAATGAACAATGGTTATTACATCGCATATTGTTGTTTTCAAAGTAGTTGCTCAGATTACAAGATATGGGCATGAAAAACTGATGAAACAATATAAGCACTAACTGTGCCTTCCAATGAACTAACAGAAATTAGTAGTACAGTTATCTTAGCTATCTTGTGTGTGTATATATATGTTTTTAAAAAATTTCCCTTGCTTCTTTTCTCCTTTCCCACATCCCAGTTGTTCTTGCCTTTTGAGCAGTTTCTTTTTGTTTTACAATATCTATTGTACTTTTTGGATCTTATTTACTCTTTTAGTTTCTTACCAATATTTTGTTTTTGTGAAACACTGTTGTTCTTCTTCTTTTAGTTCAAGCTTTCTAAGTGTATTTAGTTCCTCAAAAAATAGAAAAAAAGTCAACCCTCTAATGAAAATTAATTTGGTATTTATCATATCAAACTATGGCAGCTATAAGGGGCTCTCATAGTATAGTTTGAGGGAACATATGCTATTCTTGTTGGATCCATGGAATAATGTGTAGCTACAAATACATCAACTTAAATTTATATATACTTCACTTTAATACTCCAAATGAATTACACTAAAAATTTTTCAAACAATTTCAGGTAAATGCATAAATAACAACAAAATAAATTTTATTTGTATAGCCAATAGTCCATTAAAATACTGAATCTGTTTTTAGCTTTGAGTTCAGTTCTCTGTTTTTGTTTTACTAAGTAAACATTCCTTGCAATATTCTACAATTTGACACAATAAGATTGTTATTTTGTAAAAAAAGAAAAAAAAGCAATAGATTATTACTTGAACTGTTTGATTTTGAACGTTTTTTAAAGGTCGTAAAATTGCCACACCTCAGCTTTATAAAAAAAGAGCTCAGAGTATCTTCTCAATAAAAATTTAACAGCATCATAGTTTTCAAATGATTTACAATTAATTTTTCTCAAAGAAGAATAAATAAAAACAATAAATAGAAGCTACACATTTTAAAAAGCTGAATTTATGAAAGAAATTAATCTTGTCAATAATAGAAATTATCTTGAATTTCCAGATCAGCTAAAAATAAATCTCTCTGAAGGGAAGAAAAGGTAATCAGACTATTGCTTCTAGATTGTGATATATATTGGATAGCTAGTTGGTTATATACTGAGTATCCTGCTCAAATTACAAACCAAGTGAAATTACCATGCTTGGAAATTGCCTGTGTTATATATTCATTCAGTTGGAATTTAGACACCATGATTTCAGCCGTTGTCTTGCTAAATCCTTGCACTCACAATACTGAGTTCATATTCCATTTCGTCTTTTGCCCTGAATGGCTGACCGAGATGTATTTTTAGCCTTGTATTGCTGGTAGCCACCCAACTAATTCCTAGGACTGTGTAACAGAAAGAAAGAAAGAAAGACCAAGGATACAGCATGCCAGCTTTGAGCCCATACCATGTCATTGGGTCTAATGCCGTGACTTTGAAAAATGATTTACTGTAACTCCTTTACTATTTCTCTGAGCTTAAAAAAATTTACTGAGGATATTATCTTTGGGGATTACTATCTTTAATTTTAAGAAATGTTAAGAAGTCAAAGTTTTGAATACATTAAATCATTATATGTTAGTCTTAATCTAACAAACAGTGGTATATACAGCGATGCACCATATTTTGAAGGTGTCTTTTCCTTTAATTGACATTTAAAGTTTTCAGAATTAAGATTATAAATCAGTGGCTATGGGATTAGAGACAACTTTCTTGGGCTGGGGATATATAGCCCATGGTAGAGCACTTGCCTCGTATGTGTGAAGTTAGGTTCCCAGGATCACCACGCAGACAAAGTGAGACCACAACTAGCACCACAACAAAACACCTACTAGAAGGCAAATTTTCTTCATGTGGTGTGACAATGCGTAAAATGCTACTTTAATACTAAAACTGTCCAATGTGGGTAAAATCATGTACATGGCACTATCAGTTGGATTTTTAACATATGTTCTATTTTACAGGATTGGAAATATATCTATGTCTATTACTACAGATTAGAGAATAGGAAAACATCAGAAAAAAGACACATTACAGCAGATACATAGTTTACTACAATTTATTATGAAATTTTAAATTCAAGATTTTTTTACTGAGATTGTGATTTCAAATTCTACAGTATTTTAATGACACATAGCTGTTTCCTAACCACTGAGAGGTTTTAGAGTTTAAAGTCTTAAAAACTAGGAATATAGAAAAATATTTAATTAAATATTTTGTGGGCAATATAAATTCATATTTAATAACTTAATGGCATCAAGACTGATTTTTATAGTTTTCATATACATACTTTGAAAACCCAGAGACCTGTGACTTTTGATTTCCTATAGAGATACTGATAAAAGCTATGAGCTTCAGTTATGCTGCTTTTGAGAACTGTAGTGACATTGTGAAAACAGTAGCTATTTTTTTGTCACTAAATAATGCTGCTAAAATGGACATGATGGCACACGGGTAATCCTGGCACTCTCAGAGGCTGACACACAAGGATCACAAGTTAGTGACTTAGTTAAAGAAGGGGTAAGCCCTGGGGATGGAGCACAGTGCAAAGGTACTGAATCCAATTATCAATACTGCAAAAGAAAGGAAATGGGGGGAGGGCGAGAGGGGAAAGAGAGAAGAGAAAAGGACTTCTAATTAAACCTGGATTAACCTGAATTCAAGAGATTAAAGAACCCAACAAAAGATATTGAATGCAGAAAATATTTTGCACTTTAAAGACATTAGCATTTATAGACTTTGTTCAGGAAAACTGTTTCCAAATTTCATGTAGTTTCTGTAATGACTTTCCCATTTCCTGTAAGCTTGGCCCACTTTGGAGTAGTATTCTTAATTAATCTCACTCATTTATACTGTTAATTAATAATGGCATCATTCTGATGAATCCAGGTTTTGTGGGAACTATTATAGCCTTGTAGGCTTTATAGATTTGAAAGACTATCATGGTTTAACAAGGCAATAACTTTTATAACTTCCTAAACTATTGGATAACTTCAGCCTTCAGAAGAGTTCCAGACATGCACAGTAGCTTATGTTTTAATGAAGATAATCCCATGCACAACCAAGTGTGAGATGTTGGAAATAACACTTTCCCTTTCTGAAGTACATAAGAGAAATTTGAAAGGCCACATAATTTATTGTAACACTAATACTTAACTTTTGAATTATTTCCCAGGTTGGCAAGCCAGATAAAGCATACTCTGTATTCTTTGGATGAACTAAAATAGTAAAACTTTTTTATTTACTTCAATCAAGACAAATTAGAGTGACAGGGCTAAAGAAGGCACAGCAGCAGTGAAAGAGGAATGCTGGACTCACTTTTCATGTTTTTATAAAATCATGATTCCCTTCTTGAGAGAAAACTAAAAGAAAACACAGCTTTTTAAAAAAAGAGTTAATCATTTTTAAAGAAAAAGCATCATTGTCTTTTGATGGAGACCACAGTGAGCTGGTGTGGAGTAGGCTCTAGAATTAACCAATTGGCTTTTCTATACTAACCTACAAGTATGTCCCAGGCTGAGGTGACTTGCCTGATGAGCCAGCAGCTGGCATGCAGAAACAGAGCTCTTCACACCAGTGGCCATGATAGAGGTCTGTAGTGGCCTGTAACCCTGTAGCTTCTCTGAAGGCGACTTAACATTGCAGCTGAGAACATTAAATCTCACCTAGAATTCAAGGCAACCACTGCCAGCCTTAAAGATAAAACAGTTCTCTCAATAAGCAAAGATTGACTGCTTGGGATGTCTTTGTTCCACTTTCACAAGGCCTTGCTAACTTTGAAGCCCTTCCATCTTAGCTATTCCATACATTTCTCTGCATGCCCCCCTGATGTTATGCACCCAAATAAATAGTGGGCAATTCAGGGAAGTCTTGTTTTAGCTAGAAGAGCATTGACATTCCCGGACTCCTGTATACCATAGCATTTTATCTATTGTCTTTTATCTTTTATCTGCCATATGTTTGTACATATAAGGTTTAATTTATTGAAAATATGCTAGAGTGGGCACTTGGTTCAACTCTTTCTCCTTCCTGATCCTTACTAATGGGAGTCTATGGCAATAGTGACCATGGAGGATCATGTAGAACAGGTCCAGTGCCTAGGAATGGGTCACTTAGAAAGCTGGGAAAAACCTGCCTATTTCTAATGAAACAACTCAGATTCAAACATGATGCCTACTCTCAACTATCAAGTTATCAGGATAAAATCTTATTTAATAACTCCATTATTAATTTAAGTGTTCTCTTTCAAGAAATAAAACCAAATCCTAACACTTTCCCAAAATTGTTTTTGAGAGAAAGGCAGAGAACAAGCAAATATTCCAATGAATATTGTTATACATATATTCTCAATTTTTCTTTATAGTATTTTATTAAGGTCTCTTTTATGACATTCTTGAAAATGCTTGAATTGTATTTATGCAAGAAAAAATATATGGGTCAGAAAAGTTGGTACAGATTGAAGTTATAAATAATGGCATTTAGAGACAGAAATCTACTCTTTTTGCCTGAACTTTAGGTTTAGCATCTTTCATCCAGTAATAGTGTGAAATGTAATTGGTCTCTGATCATGTGTTCTAATTAGTATTTTGTTTCTGTTTAACACAACACACCAAACTTAAGGGCTTAAAACAACCATTCTATCATGTTATAGATTCTGTGATGAAGACTTTGAACAGGTGTAATGGGAATTTCTTGGTTTGGATCCATGGGGTCTTGGAGGTTCGGTGAGCAGATCTGAAATCTGGGTGACGCAAGAGCTGGGGATGGAATTATCTGGAGGAACCCTTCTTACTTGACAGCTACTGGCTTGCAAACAAGGATGGAAGCCTGTTCCCCCTTGTGACTGGCTTCCTCACAGAGCAGAAGCCTTGAGGAACTCAAGAATTTCATAGGGTGGCACAGGTGCTTAACACAAGTGCTTAACAAAAAGATAGAAGCTGCATCATCTTTTATCACTCAGAGTCAATCCTGTTTCTATTTGCCAGAGCAGTTCCAGGCCCACCAAAAGGTAAGCAGAAGAGATACAGTGATGATCTTTATCAGAATAAGTGACCATGGACTGGAGGGATAATGTTTTAAAATAGTTGCACATTTGTATAGTGAAAGAAAATAAGTACCTCTAAGGTTTTTTTTATGGTTAGATTTGCTGTTTCCCAATGATATAGTAAGAAATAAAACAGGAAATTAAGGTAACGTGCATCAGTTAGGAAGAATTCTTAGGTAATGGCATCCCTTTCCAGCCTAAAAGAATATAAAGAAGGAAAAATCAAAGATGTGAGTAACTCTGACTCAGAAAGAGGATTATCTTAAAGAGAATGTGCCAGTCTCTGAAATTTGGATGCCACTTTGTGAGGCTCAGCGTCTAGGGAACTGGCAACTAGGTAAAGTGGGGAGCTATTTCCTTTCTTTTTAATCATTGTTTGGTTCATTTCCTTTGCAATGTTTGTTGGTCTGTATTAAACCAAAATGAAAGCATTTCTATGTGTGAGTCTTCACTGGGGAGGTTTGATGAGAATTTTAAAAGATGGGTGTAAATAGTACCAGGCACAGTGTAGGCAGGCAGGCAGTAATTGCTGGCTTCTTCTCTGAATGCCCGTCCATGGACTCAGCCACCCACCTGGGGTTTGTCTCATCTTCTAGGTCTGTAACTTCGAACTTACATCTCTCATTCAGCAAAGGAAATTATGACATGACTCAAAATCGTCACTTTAAAAAAGTGACACATTTCTTAAAATTTAACACAATAATTTAAACTGTTACTTCTAAGTTTTCTTTTATTGTAAAACTGTTATCCCAGGGTAATATGCAAATCATTATTTCAGTAAGAAAATGGGTGTTATAGCCTAGCCCAGGGGGTTTTCAAACTTCAAAGAATAATCTTAAGTGCTTTATAGGAGCTTTAATAAGAAAATAGTCATTTATATCCACATTTGTATAGTTAATTATAACATTTAACTATACCTGAGCATAGAGTTTGTTGTTTATAACTAGCCAGCACCCTAGAGCTTTGGCCTTCTCTTCTCACATCAAGCGTCGTTGACAGAGTTACTCTACATATTTCCACCATCTGTATCACACACATTGGAGGGACAAAGTGTATGCTGATTCTGGCAGAGTACCTCTCTCTATTGCTGACTCCATTCCCTTGTCCAGAGCAATTGTAACTGACAGTGGATAGGATAACAGAGAAGGTGCCGTAAAAAGGGGACTTCATTATATGCTTTCCTTTTAGAGGCTCATATTTTGAGAGACATTGTTTTAGTTACTTTTCTCTCATTGCTGAGACAAAATACCTAACATCCAAATTAAGGAAGAAAAAGTTTATTTAGCTCACATTTTGTAGAGGTTTGAGTCCATAATCAGCTAGTTCCAAGGCAGGGTGGCATGGTACAGGGGCAACACTTCAAGTGGCAGAAGACAGCAAAAGTGACAAGAGCAAAAGGGTCAGAACAAGCTTCTTTTCCTCTCTTGCACTGTGAGTTGGGTAGGTATGGCACTCACACCATCTCTGTGCCTTCCTCTTGCACAAGCTCAGGATGTTTACAAAGTGAGGACCCTGGTCTCCTGCTAAGCCACTGAATTAAACTTTTAAACTTTTCAAGTTGACACAATGAACAATATCCTAGAGTGGTAAGGGCATGTCTTCTACACACTAGGATGTAGAACTGCTGAGTTACTTAGTTAAGTTTCTAGACTTCTCAAGTTGACACAATGTATCAACCACTACAATCCACCCCTTATCAACTTGGCATTCAGGCACATTTCCTTAAACTAGTTTTCAGATACAAAGACTTGCTTATTTGTATCACTACACATCTTGAACATTATAACACAGGCTTAACAATCCTTAAGAACCACAATTGTCTACCAACATTATATTACATTAGAACCATAACATTTTCCCTTGGTCCCTCAAAGACTCATGCACAACCTTTTAGGCAAAAGGCATTTAGACAGTCTTTAAGAGTTGTCAAAGTCCTAACAGTTTCAGTATTGCTGAAAAGTCCAAGTCCCAAGTCTCCTCCAGGATGTAAGGCAAGCTTTTAGCTGCAAGTCCCTGTACAAATGAAGTTAGTTGAACACTTCCAACATTCAATAGCATAAGAGACACATTTTTATTCCAAATGTTACAAACAGGGGGATACAAAGGACTGTGACCAAAACAAGTCCAAAATCCAGCAGGGTAAACATTAAGTCTTGTAGCTTCATGTGCAGCATCCAGGCGATATATGACAAGTTGTGAGCTCCAAAGGGCTTGGGTGCCTCCACCTCTGTGGCACTTCAGTGGTTTCAGCTCCCATGGCTTCTCTCTGAGGCCTGCTTTGTTCTCTCTCTTTTGCTCTTGTTACTTTTTCTGTCCTCTGCTGCCTTGAGTGGTTGCCCTTCTGCCATGTGCCACCCTGCTTTTGAGCCAGCTGATTATGGCCTGAAACCTCTACAAACTGCTAGCTAAATCAACCTTTCCTTCCTTAATTTGGATGGCAGCTATTTTGTCCCAACAGCAAGAGAAAAGTAACTAAGACAGAATTTGGTACCAGGAGATAGATGCTCATATTTTGAGAGACATAGATTGTAGACGGCCTAGGTTCTGGAAAATTTGGTCTGCCACAATAAATAAACACCTAAGCATGGTCCAATAAAAATAATATTTATTCCAATAAACAAAAAGTAAGAAATAAGATATTCCTGGATTGGGCCAGAACATTAAAGATTTCAAAAAGGATTTAGGACTATTTCTACTTTTCTAAATTGTCATACTCAGACTGTTGGAAACACATCCTCTAACCACATCAAGCATTACAAACATAGTGGGAGAAAAGTAGCTGTTCTTTTTGACATTTTTTTAGTCAAGAGAAATAATTTTCCCTGAATCCCCTTAAGAGACTTGTTTCATTTCATTGACCAGCACTTATTTATAGGGGCACCCTGACTGAAAGGAGGGTGGAAAATAGAGGTATTGTTAGTGCTGATAACCAATCATTTTATAATTACAATTACAAAAATAAATATTTTAGAGAAAAATGTAAATAAAATAATAACAATTATTCAATTTTCTTATAGTTTACTCTGATTGAAGGACTCTTGGAATAAGTCTTCTTTATTAAGGTTCTCCAGAAATGTAGAACTGATAATACATACAGTATGTGTGTATATAGGTATGTATGTATGTAAGTGTCTATGTGTGTGTTTTATGTATCTGTATATGTATATACATAGAGAAAGACAGAGGAAGACACGGACCTAAAGTGGGAGATTTTAAGCAGGTACCTCAGTGAAGTTTAGCAAGAGCTAATATTGTAGTCTTCAGCTGGAGAGCAGTCTGGAGGCAAAATTCCTTCCTTTCAGGGTCTTTAATCTTTCTAATTTAAGACCTATAACTGATTGATAAGATCTACATCATAGGCAGTACTTTGCTTTATTCAAAATATACTTATCCAAATATTAAGCATACCTAAAAAATACCTTCAAAGTAACAGATAAGCTGATGTCTGGCTGAGCAACTTGGCACCATAGCTTCACCAAGCTGACACAGAAAATTAACTATTAACTCATCATTAGCCTGAAACTTGAAGAATGAGTAGAAATTATATAAGCAAACAGTTGGGTAAAGAAAATTCTAAGTAAGCCAGGTATGGAAAAGTGGGTATAACACTTTGTAGGTATATATCAAGTCCATTTGTTGAAATGTTTGATTCTACTTTGATATTTCTTCATTGGTTTTTCATCTAGTTGATCTATTTGTGATAGTGGGGTATTGAGGTCCCTTAGTATAATTGTATTTGTGTTTTTCTGATCTTTTATGTCCATTAGTGTTTGTTAATCAATCTAGGTGTGTCATTGTACAGAGCATATATATTTATAACAGTTGTCTGTTCCTGTTGAATTGTCCTCTTAACCGATATTCATTGACCTTCTTTGCTTCTGCTCATCAGTTTTGGCTGCAAGTCTACTTTGTTCAAAAACAGGATAGCCACTCCTGCTTGTGTTTAGGTTCCTGTGGTATACTGTATTTTATTCTTTGATTTGTAGTTTATAAATTTCTTTTTGGGTTAAACATGTTTCTTATATTCAGCATACCTTTAAGTTTTGTTTCTAGCTCCATTCTGACAATCCCTGTCTTTTTATTTATAAATTGACAGCATTCGCATTCCAAGTTGTTACTGAGAAGGATTGACTTATTTCTGTCATTGCATATTTCCCATTGCTGATTCCAGTCCTTTCCCCTTAACTGCACACTCTATCTGGTGCATTAACTGCATATTAGATCTTTTGGCAGTTAGCTTTATTATATTTTTTCTGATACCCTTGGAAATTTTTTGCAGTGCTGGTTTAGTGAGCATGAATTCTTTAGGTTCTCTTTATCATGGAAATCTTGTTTCTTCTTCACCTTTAAAAGGTAGCTTTTCAGGATATAACAGTCTGGGTTGAAAGTTGTTTGTTTGTAGGGGAGGGGAGTTTAAGAGATTTCTGGAGGCCAAGCTCTCCTGGCCTTTAAGGTTATGTTGAGAAGTCTGCTGTAATCTCAATGGGTTTTCCTTTATGAGTGATTCATTGCTTTTCTCTAACAACTTTTAAGATTGTGTTCTTCCATTTGTCTTTCGGGATTTTTGACTATGATATGTCAATGATTCTTTTCTCAAAAATCTGAAGTGGTTATTTGGAATTCTATTTTAGATATCTTCCCATACTTGAAAAGTTTTCTGCTATTACTTCTGTAAAAGATTTTTTATGCCATTTTTGCTGTCTTATGATTTTCACTAATTTTCATTAATGTTATATTAATCTTCTTTGTGTCTTCTAGGAATGGTTATTTTTAAGTTATCTCTCAAGAATTGATCACCAATTACAAAAAATTATTATTTTGAAAATGTTATATGGGGTAATACAGTAGGTAATCATTTAGGACTGGCTTTTCTCAGTCTAATTTTCTAGGAAAGTATGTTATTATGTATTAAAAATTATCACTTTTGAGTACTGAGTAGCACAGGTAGTGTGATGTCCTGTAGTTTAATCATTCACCATTGGATGACATTTTAGTTGGATCAGTGTTTTAACTATTAAAAATAAATCAATACATAGCTTTCACTGTGGCTATAACTACTATACGTATATCTCTGGGATAAATGTTCAAAAGTGAAATTACTGAGAAGTTTTGTAGATGAATATTGGTTACATATCCAATATCAACATGTGAGTAATCTACTATCTTGAGTCCATGTCAGAGTTTAGTATTGTCTCTATTTTTTGATCCTTCAGGTAAGTATATAGTGATATTTAATAAGTATTTAAATTTTTGATTCCCTGATGAATATAATACTGAACATGTTTTCTCATGTTCATTTGTCATCTGTATCTTCTCTTTGGTAAAATGTTCATGTATTTCTTCCATTTTCTAACTGTATAGCTTGTTTAGAATTGGGTGTGTGTATATACATTTCTCTTTTCTTAGATATATATAGCCCTTTACCAGATGTGATGCTTACAGGATTTTTTTTCATTCTGTACCTTGGTTTTTCATCTAGTTTATAGATCTTTTGCAGATACAAATTTTAATTTTGATAAGATGAAATTTTTCTTTTATAAATCTTGCTGTCAAATATTTGAACATTGTGCATTATTTTATTTATTTATTATTTTTGTGTCAGGAACTGGACTCAGGACCTTTCTCTTACCAGGCAGGTGCTATGCTGCTGAGCTATCTTCCTGGTGGTACCTTGTCTTATATCCTGAAGGTTTTCTCCAATTTGTTTCTAAAGGATTCATTTTTATGTTCTAGACTTATGTGTATGATCCATTTTGCATAAGGTATATGGTTTATATTGAGATTCATTAGTTTTCTGTTATATGGTCAATTGTTCTAGCACAATTTGCTGAAAATGCTATCTTTCCTCCATTAACGTGCTTTTTTCACTGTCAAAATTTAATTGAGGGGCTGGGGATTTAGCTCAGCGGCAAAGCGCCTGCCTGGCAAGCGCAAGGTCGTGAGTTCGGTTCCCGGTACCGGAGAAAAACCAAAAAAATAAAAAAATAAAAAAAAAATTAATTGAGCGTATTTGTCTGGGTCCGTCTAGATTCTCTATTGGTTCTCTTCACTGATCTGTATGTTTATCCTTCAGCCAGTACCACATTGCCTTGATTACTCTGTGGTAAGGCTTAATATTGAATGAGTGATTCCTCAAATTTTATTCTTCTGTGTCAGAATTATTTTAGCTTGCCAATTATCTTCATTAAAACTCTTTCTGCTTAAAATATCCAGAGTGGTTTCTGTTTACAGAATAGAAATCAACTGATACACACTCCTGCAGAAATAATATCAAAGTAAGCACAAATTTGCATGGAGGAAATTGAGGGTTGATTTGATACTTTTCTTTTTAAAGGTGTGGTGAACAGGCTTCTGCCTACTTACTGCATTGCAAGTAGTGTAATTGCATAGCTCACCCCGAGGAGCATTTGCTGGAAGTAGTTCTGAGACGCTCCCTCTGAAATGGTATGCTTCTGAAGTTGGAGAAAATACAATGAGGAAAAATATACTCTTTTTATTCCTGAAATGTGGCTATTTTCAGTGGAAACAAATACATACTTTTAAAACTATGAAGCCAGGCGCACACTTGTAAAACTATAAAACTTGTAAAACTATAAAACTATGAAGCCAGGCGCACACTTGTAATCCCAGCAATCAGGAGGCTGAGATAGGAAGATTGCCTTGAGTTTGAGGTCAGCCTGGGTTACCTAATGAACTACAGGGTAGCCTGAACTACAAAGCCAGACCCTCTCTTCACTCCCCCAAATAGCAACCAAAAGAACAAAATCAAGCTCTGATTACTTCATCAGAGCCCCTTCCTAAATGGTAGTGCAAGAAGTTCCACATATCTGACCCTTGGTAAAACCCCAGTGGTTAGAATTATAAATAGCAACCCTTTAAAATCTCCAGAGATTGACCTAAAACATTTGTAAATATTAATATGTACACCAATTCTATGGTTTATCTCTCCTTCTCTCCACCTGTATCAGTAAGTAGGTCAGTATAGCTACAGCTCCACTGGGTAGGTATGGCCAAGACCACAAGGATCTTGTTTCCTCGAGCTCCCAATTAAGGGTAAAATATTTTTTCTGGGGTGGGCAGGTAGCCAGAATGTCTAATTCTCAGCCCTGTCCTTATTTATGGAATGTAAATTTTAGACATGCTTGGGCTAGAGCCTCTGAGTAGGAAATAAGTGGAAGAAATGAATCCCCAATATTTGGCAATAGTCACCTAACTTGTGGAGTGGAGTTTACACAACAGAGGAAGCAAGCCTAGAAAACCAGAAGCTACCACTATTTCTGATTGCCCTATTTGAAAGCAGGGGTGCCACTTCAACAGAAGTGAGTGAGCTGTTATCCTCCTTCTAAGCACTGGAGCAATGGCTCAGAAATGGTCCCCAAGGGGAGAGAAAAACCTAAGAACACTGTTGTAATCAGGGTTTTCAAGGGAAAGGAATTAATAGAGGACACATAGTTTATAGGATTATTTTATAATATTCACCCAAAAGAGTCAAATGCAAAAAGAGTTCAAGAATTCTGCCCACACACTAAAGACTCAAAGAATCCGGCCTAGGGCTTGGATTCCATAGCAATGTCCTGCCCAAGTCCAGCTGAAGACTTAGAGCCCACGGCAATGTCCTCCATGAATCCAACTGGTGGACTAGAGCCTATGACAACGTCTCAAGCAAGTCTGTATCAAGAATACAGACTTGGGAAGGTCAAAGGCCCGTGGTAGAAGCTAGAAAGTCTGTACTAGCAGAATGAAGGATCTGTGCCAGCAAGTTGAGGGATCTGCACTGGATCCAGGAAGTGACGCTCAAGTAAGGACCAGAGCTCCCTTAAAGTGAACCACAGCCATCCTCAGTGACGAGGTCCCAAGCTCCTCCAATGATGAGAACAGCTAAACTCATGTCAGGATAACCAGCTTGACCTACTTCTTCAAGAGAATGAACAGTGCCATCTCTTTCTCTCCAGTTCTCCTTTTTATATTGTTGGCAATAATTCTCAGGTGGGCCTTCCAACCCCGGCACCATACTGATTCAGTTCAGCTGGGTGCTACCAGTTGACCAGCCATTGTCCATTGACCAGAAACACAGAGCTGAGATGTCCTCCTCTAAGGAACTGACATGGTTTAGAATAGAGCATGGAGAATTTCAAGCATATCATAAAGATTTCTCACAGTGATTATTTTAATAAGCATTTAAGAGAGTCTAACTGCTGAACTTGAAACAGCTTATTAACTAGAGAGAAATAAGGAGAAAGAAAGCTAAGAAATGTCCTTTTTGGGTCAGAGAAAACCCAAACTTACCTCAAAATTATCCCTTCTAATAGAATATTGATGAGCAACAAAAATAAATGAAATATGGAAGCATGGTATAGTTAGGATAAACCTTGAAAGCATGGTGAATAAAAACAAGTCATCAAAAATCACACACTGTGTGAGCCTACTTATCTAAAATGTGAAGAAGCAGAAATTTATAGGCATGGATTTTTGTAGAAGCAAATTTATTGATGAGTGTTTGCCTAGGTTGGGGAGAGAATGACTACAATTGGTACATGGCTTCATCCCAAAGTGAAAAAAAAAGTTCTAAAATTCACTATGATGACAGTTACACAATGAGAAACTAAAGTCGTTGAAATAAATAATTTGTGGGTGAATATTTGATTGAATTATATTTCAAAATGTAGCTATATATATATTGTGAAAACTAATTTAAAGATAATTCTGGGATTTGCCTTTGGAGATGAATGTTGGTTTGCTTCTAGGTAGGAAACAGCACAGAAAGAACATGTATGTAGCATGTCCATCAAAATACTTTTTAAAATATTTTTATTGCCATTTCTGCATAAATTAGGGATTTTTTTCCCACATAAAGTTTGGGATCATTCATTCCTCCAACTTCTTAGAAGTTAGCAAATGGTAGAAACTTAAGAGAAACAGATGCGTAGCCCTTAGGACTATACTCAAAGGCAAGTTCCCGTCTGTTTCTCCTCATTCTGGGTCTTCAGGGTAATCATGCAGAGCTCATGGAAGTGAATCTGAATTTTGCTTAGAATGTCTTTCAAAATAATAGGGCTTATGTTCCCATTGAATGTATTAATGGCATGTGGAGAAAATGACATCGTACTCTGAAAATACGTTCTGGCTCCTAGAGTTTATTTTTCTCAAGATAATTTCATGATTGCATTATCATAGTCTATGTCCTTCCTCCAATTTAATTTCTTTCCACAGAAGTTTGATGCTTTCAGTTTCTCAGTGTTCAGATAAAAAGATGAGCACTTTTGTTTACTAGCTCATGGCCGTCTTTTCGTAAGAAGTATTTGCTATCAACTAACTTCACAGTTGATTTTTTGATCATTGCCCCCTTTGCATTGTCATTGTCCTGTTCTAATTTCACTGGTTATCAGCTCTATGAAGTACAGCCGTAAGTATTGTTTCCCCAGAGCCCGTTCTCCTTCTCCCTATCGTCCTTCTCATGACTGTCAGAGGAATTTTAATACATTCACTCTTACAGTGTCTCATGTCTGCTCCGAGATATTTACTGGCTGCCTGTTGGCCGCTGAATTTATTTCTAATTTCTTTGGCATGTAAAACTTTCATGTGTTCATCTCCATTATTTCAATGTAAAACAGATTTAAAGCTCCTTAAACATGGCTTAATACATTGTTTTATGTATGTCCCTTAAGAGGGAAAAATCAAGTGAAATTGACACTTAAAAACTATAGTCTTGGATGGTCAGGCATGGTGGCACACGTCTGTAATCCCAGAACTGGGGAGGCTGAGGCAAGAGGATTGCTGTGACTTCGAGGCCAGCCTGGGTTACAACATGAGTGCAAGGCCAGCCTGAACTTCACAGTAAAACCCTGTTGCAAACAACAAATATATGTGTGTGTGTATATTTTTCAATAGTGTTGGAACAAAGAGTGCTGAATTTGAAGGGACAGCCCAATGTACTGTATTATTCAACCAAAAGTAGTTTCAAATTAAAGTAGGACATTTGCACTAGCAAATTGAGTTGTGGTCTCTCTTAGTCAAGAATCAGGAAGGAGAGAAATTTTCTTTATATATCTGAACTGACAGTAAAGATCTTGCATCAAATTCCTAAAGCTGCTGAAACAAATGCCCAAGGACTTGATGGCTTAGAATAACACAGGTTCCCTGCGTCATGGTCCTTGCCCAGCAATAGCCTGTCTAGTCTGACCCACATCACATCACTCCGCCTCTGACTCTTCTGCCTCCTTCATCCACATTTGAAGACAGTTGTGATAACTTTTGGTGGCCCTGAATAGTGCAATAAAATGATAAATGCATCTAAGGTCAGCTGTTTTGTAATCTTAAATTCTTCTTCTTCCTCTTTGTTATGTGAAATAACATTTTCATAGATTTCAGGGATAGATATCTGTGAAAGGCCATTATTCTTCCTACCATAGTCCTATTCAGAATAATCTTCAGAGCAGTGGAGTCCAGAACTTTGTATGAGGCTCATTAAAAATAGATAAGTCAGTTTTACTGTTCCTGATGACCTCCTGTGTCCTGATCTCCCCTCCCAATCCCTAACGATTTTAGTGCACTTAAGGAATCCTTAGTCTTCTATCTGAGAAAAGATGTTAAAGTTTCTTAGTCACTCCTGACAAGTCAAATGTGGAATAGCTCTGAAGGAATCAATACAGGAGATTGGCAACTCATTTCTTAGATGGACTTCTTTTAATGCATTCAGCTTGATCTTTGGCCCTCTGGGGGGCAGAGCAGGGGAGATAGGAACAGAGAGAGACAATGAGGCAGAGACAAGCAGAGGTCAAACACTGCAAGATACACCGTGTGTTGAGGATGAGGCTCAAGTTGAGATGCTGGAAAGTAGAAAGTTCCATCACCTGACTTGCCTCTCTGCCACCAACCATATGTGCCCTGCTAGAGGGCTGCTGATGTTTTCATCACTTAGAAGCATGACTAGTAAGTTGAGGTTAGGCAAACAGGCCACAAAAGGCAGGAGAGAGCTATAATGTCATGAATTAAGCAAAGGGTCTTTGCCTTCGTAGCCCTAAATATGAATCATGATCTTCAAAATGCTCCAGGAAGTAGAACCAATAAATGGACAGGGAATTTGGATGACCTTGCTATGCCCTCCTGACTTCCCAAAGGTCCTGCTAAGCCACATCACAAGAACTTGGGGTAGGGGTGATCCGAGCAATAACTTGCATATAAGCTTGAATGTTTAAGGTAGAATTCAATGGACTGGAATTTAAAATTGAAAACTGGGGAGATAATTATAGAATTTATCCACAGAGTATTTAAAAAACAGTGAATAAAGATTTAAACTGCAAATGGTTGAAAGAAATGAGAGAGAAATGAAATAATTATTGATAAACCGTTCCAATTTAGTACTGATCCATACACTAGCTACAGATTCATTGGCATAATTTTAATCTTTAATTCTCCTTATCAAAGAGATATACAATTGTGATAATATAATGGATAACATATTGGCACCATGGATTCCTTTCTTAAATATGGAAAGACTTTTTGCTTTTAGTCAGCTTGGTACTAACTTGAGCTACTCCATAAGCTCATCTTTAAATCACATTTTCAAATGTGGGTGGTGCCAAAGACTTAATTTTTGCGTTTAAGAAGGTGATATTTTCTCACGTAGGTGAAATGTATTTGAGGCATGATTCATCTAATTACTTAACACTCTGAGCTAGCTGGCATCCTCATTTTATACCTGAGGAAACAGAGGCAGAGGACAGTTGTGTAACTTGTTTACTGTCACAGCTATGAAGTGCTAGAATGCAAATTTCACTTGGGGATTCTGCCTCCAGATCTGGCACAAGGTACTACTAGGCCTACAGCTTAGTAAATCAAAGGAGTAGTTCATGAACATGTGCTGAGTGAAATTAAAGTGCATTGACCATTTCAGTTTATATATGGTCATGATTATCACCAATCTTAATGCCTAAACAACTTCTGAGTGTTTAAAAAAAATGGCAGGATAAGTTATTCTCCTCCAAAAGGAGTAGTTAGCTCATCATACTGTTAAATTGGCCAATTTTCCAATTGTCAATTGTTAAATCACCTAATACATTCTCCCAGTGGCATTTTGTTTTCCTCCAAGCAGCAAACAAATAATAAAACTCTTTTATCTCAACCATCATGGGTTAAGTCCTCTCTTAGCAATGCTTTTACCTGGGCTATAACTGGTGTTAAATCTCATTTAAGTGTTTAAAGGAATAATTTATGACAACCTTATAATCTTGCAAAATCTTAATTGCAGAATAAGGTCTTTGCCCTCTCTGTGCCAGTGGTAAGCTTCAGGTCAAGTATTTATGTCAAGAATTAAAGAATGAGGGTTCATACTTCAGCATAAACTCAGTTTGAAATGTAATGAAAATGGGGTTGTTAACTTTATTTAAGATTAAATTTTTACTTAAGGAAAAATCTCCACAAGGAGGGAGATTGAGCAGAAAACTTCTAAGACAAAATTTATAAATACATGTAAATGATACTTTTCTAATTATACAGATATATTCTTAATGTATGAAAATTCACATAGCATACAGAGAGCTAAAACCAATGATAAATAATTCCAACTACCAGATAATGCATATCTTTATAAATGTTTTTAGTTTCATATTTTTGTGCATGTATATTTCTCTTTATAAAATAGAGAAAATGTATAACTTTTATTATTGTCTGAATGCCTGTATTTCCCTAAAATTCATATGTTGAAATCTTAACCCTCAAAGCAAAGATGAAGGCAGCGCTTTCATGAATGAGAATTATGCCCTTATAAGAGAGACCCAAGAGTACTTTGTGTGTTTCACATGCGATTATACGGTGAAAAGTTGGCTACCCATGAACCAATGTACCCCAACCAAACATGCCAAATTTGCCAGTCCCTAATCTTGGACCTCCCACCTTCCATTGCTGTAAGAAATAAATTTATGCTGTTGGAATAAATTAGTGTTCTACAGTGTTCTTTTATAGCAGCTTAACCAAACAATGACAAAACACATCTCTCTTTCACTCATCCTTTCCAAAACCAATATAGTGGGTAGTGACTCACAGAATCAACATACAATTTGAAAACAATGTAAAAGCATTGATTAATTATAGAGCTTTGCCATGTGACATATTTGATATTATTATGAATGTTATCATAAAAATCAGTTTAAAAGTTCAAGTCAGCAACTGCTACCAATGGAACTGTGTCCCTCATCATGGCCACCAGAAATATAGTCATCTTAATTTTAGGTAATTGTTCATGGGATCTTATTGGGAAGTAGGGTCTTTGTAGACACAATCCAGTTAATATGTGCTCATTGGAAGATTCTAATAATACTCGAAATAGGTGCGCTTACAAGGACAGCAGATACAAAAAGGAAAACATCATATGAAGATGGAGATGGTAATGAGTTAGGCTGCCATTAACAAAGGACTTTCTGAGACTATTAGAAGTTGGACAGGGCAGGGGAAGAAGAGGTGCTAGGGAGAGAACGGCTCTGCCAACACATCAATTTTGGACTTCTAGCCTCCAGGGCTAGGAGAAAATATATTTCTCTTCTTGTATAGCACCCTATTTGTTACTGTCACCCTAGGAAATTAATACAGCAGCCTTCCAGCTGGGAGTAAGACTCTTTCTTGCAGAAAAAATATGAGTCTCAGTCCTCTTTGCTTTAAATCAGTAATTTTCTACAGCAAATATTTACCTCAATCAATCTTAATATTTCTAGTCTTTTCCCATGTAGTTGAAAAGTGGGTAATGGGCTTGAGAGATTCAAGAATAATTCTGATTCTTTTAAGAACCCTGAAGATACTTCTTTGCATATAAACTGGTAATTACCTGCTATTCTCAGTATTAGAGTTGTACCTAAAGCCGTGAGAGAACAGGAAATGCTCATTCAGCATTCCACTAAGCATACATATGGTCATGTAAGTTAAATTTTATGCTGGGATATTTAAGCAAAATTCAAAACAGCAAGGATAAGTGATAACTTGTAATTTTAAAAATGTATGCAAATTAATGGAAAAACCCTCAATTTTTATTAGAGGGAAATTCTTTTAGAATACTGGCACAGAAAGTCTGAGGGCCATGGAAATCCTGGTATGTTCGCTGTGACAACGCAGTCAGCATTTTGTGTCTGGCATAAAGAGCACTGACCAAATAAATGACTAACCTAGAAACATAAATTCTCCACTGCAGCTCACTACTGACTAGCTCAACAATTTCTTTTCTACCAAGTGTTCCTGGAAGACCTTAGTACTGTCCGCTGAATGGGAACGAGGCTTCCTGCCTCACTTGGACGTCTACCGTGGCGTTTCATTTTCACATCTATTTTATCAGCACATCTACCTTGTCACACCAGCAAATGCGTTTTGAAGGCAGGGGCGGGTGCAATAGGTTTGAAATGTTATTGGCTGAGGCACTTGTAGTATTTAATATACCTTAAAAAGGTTTAACAGATTTACAAACAGTCAAACTGTTTTTCTAACTCACTGCTTTCATATAAAAACTGAGAACGTTGGAATAAAGGATTTTTAGTTCACTCTAAAACATTGAAATTAGAGGCTTTAATGGCTGTTACATTTTCAAAATAGTATTATATGATTCTACATTTGTAATTGAGTTTGTAGCCCTTCACCCTTCTTATAAAAATAATATTAAAAATGTTGATAAAAATTTTTAAAGGATTAGCTTGAAATCAATCTGATTCCATTTTGAAATTTTTCTAACATGAATAAGGCATGCATATTTCACTTTCCCTCTTTTATTATACATAAAATTTGGAGATACTCTTTTATTCAGATCCCTTGAACTACAAATCAAATCATGTTAGACACTGTCTATAATTTAGACATTATAGCAAGTTCATGTACTCTTCTTTTTTTTTTTTCAGATAGGGTCTTGCTATGTAGTTCATGTTGGCCTTGAACTGACTATGTAGTCCAAACTGGCCTTGAACTCATGGCGATCCTCCTGCTTCAGCTTCCCAAATACCGGGATTATAGGCATGCACCACCTGATCAGCTTTCATATACTATTTCTGAATATACTCTTGAGAACTCAAAAATTTTATTATGACTTTTCAAAGTAGAACTTTGAAGATAAAAGTTATTTGGAACATTGTTTTATGCAATACTTTTTGTTTTTACTACCACTCACTGTAGTTGCAATCCAAAGTATCTCTTAACTGTTTCTGCTATTTTTATGAATTTGGGAAATTAATTTTCTTTACCCTAATCAGGGAAGCTCTTTGGCAAGAGCAAAAACAACTCATAAGTTTAAGAGTATCTTTATTCTTCCATAAAATATCACTGAATTTCATAGAAACATGAACTGAACTGATCTGTTAGCTCTATTTTAGTTTTTAAAAACACTGTCATAAAAGGAAAGATGGTGAGCTGGGGATAGAGGACATACATGTAATTTCAGTACTCTGGAAGGCTGAGGCAGGAGGATTGCAATTTGTAGCCCAACAAGTTGTAGCTGGGCAACTTAGAGTCTTTCTAAGTCTCTAAATAAAAGACTCTCTTAGAGTCTTTCTAAATCCTGTTTATTAATCTTAGCACCATGCACACATAAATATGAAATCACATTGCATAAAAAGTGACCTGAAATATAAGTAAATACACAAACAAAGGCTGAGGATATCGCTTAGTATGAAGAACTGGGTTCAATACATAGAACAAAAAGAAAAAAAGGCAGAAAGAAAGACAAACAGAAAGAAAGAAAGAAAGAAAGAAAGAAAGAAAGAAAGAAAGAAAGAGAGAAAGAAAAAAAAAAGAAAAAGAAAAAGAGAGAAAGAAACAGAAAGAGAGAAAGAGAGAGGACAGGGAATAAAGGAAGAGAGAAAATGAAAATGAGGATGATGTAATTAATGACACTTATTGTAGGATCAGGGGAGGAGAGTGAAGCAAAGTAAAGAATCTCAAAGGACCTTAAGACTGTTACATTATATTCTTTCAAATCATATTAGGAAAAGGAGCACAAGAATAAATTATGGACCAGTGTTTCTTGGAGGTATTTTTGTTTGCTATCTTAAGATTAATAAGAACATCATGTGTAAGTGCTTTGCAAATTTCAAAATAGTTCACAAGGATAAAATATTCTTATTTTCATCATCATTATTGCTATCATTATGCTATTTGTTTCAGTGATGAATATTCATGTCACTTTTTCTGTGATGTGCTTTCATACTTACGTGTGCATGGTGCTAGGATAAGAAGCCCCTTGCCCAAGGCCGCAACAGGGAAAACGGGATATCAAAGGCAAAGCCAAAAGCTTAGCTTGTAATTTTCATGTCTGGGCTTGAAGTTTGTGACACAGCTCTATTGTCACATGGCTTTAAAACGATTTGATGTTGCCATTGTCCTGTTGGAAACAACCACAGAATAAGAATTTATCTGAAATTGGAATCATTTTGGCAAAATAGGGTTCTGATTACATAAGATTCTTGTTTCTCTTGTATGTATGTCATTGTGAATTTCGCTCAGTTGAAAGAAGCAGCATATTTTGCCTTAAAAGATCCTTAGCAATCTGAACCATTATAGATAACTCATTTTCTATTTTCCTGTCTCCCTCATATAAAATTCAGAACATTCTAGAATAAACTCCCCTCAGTGAATAGCTGCCAGGACTATAAACCTCACCTGAGGAACTGCAGTGCATTGTCCCATAGCCAGCACACCTGCATTCACACAAAGACTTATGGAGTGTACTGCGCTCACAGATGGTGTGCATTTGCAGATCATGTAGAAGGGACAAGTTTATGATTCAGTGTGTTGTGGAGAGTCTTGCACTGGCCAACAGCACGTGTGATTATTTTAATTTAATCAAATAAAAGTTCAATAACACCACATTCCAACTGCTCAACAGTCATTAATACCCACAGAAAACTCCCATCGTTACAGAAAGCACTACTGCGCAATGCTGGTACAGATGTGTGATACAAAAAACACGGCGGCATCAGCCACAACGTGTGGGAGCTTGTTCAAAAGGCGGAATCTTAGGCTCCCCCCAACACTAAGGTAGAATCTGCATCTTAATGAGGCCTTTAGTCTATGCATGTTAAATCTGAGAGGTGCATGTAGTCAAATCAGTTAATTTAGTGCACTTAAGAACAGAATCCCAAATTTGATTTAAAATATTTTAATAAACTGCACGAGTTTTAGGGCATGTGTGGAAAAAAAAAACTAACTAAAATGTGTACCTATGAGAATAGATAACTGAAATTTTATACATGTTTTCAGTATTAAAATCTGGTTATTTAGAAAGGAATCAAGCTCTTTCTCACAAAGGAGAATGGAGAGTAGACCTCAAAGGAGATTTGACCTGAGTTATAATTTGTGCTATAATATATATTTTATGTTTACTCATTGAATCATAGTATTTACAATTAATTCAGTCTTTACCATTACAGACTGCATTTTACATAAAAGCAGAGGCAAACTTAAAATTCAAGTAACTTTTTTTATGTGAGAAGTTTTCATTTTAAAACATGTACTTAGTGTATGTGCAACCCTGAGTTTGTTTGCAGCACTTCAGGAACAGCAAAAATTTTTCAAAAACACTAGTTTTTCTTTTCTTGTCATATTATTTCATCTTGGTTTCATTTCATGTTCAAAATGATATTTCCATGCCAGGCATGTTACTACACACCTGTAATCCTAGCACTCAGGAGGCTGAGGCAGGAGGATTGCTGTGAGTTTGAGACCAGCCTGGGCTACATAGTAAGTTCAAGGTCAACCTGAACTGAGACAGGGCTTTACTGTCTCAGAAAAAAGATACAAAATATTTTTCCATGTTTGCACAAATGTTTTATAACTCAGTACAGTCTTTCTTAATGAAAAAAGTTCTCTATCTTTAGTTAGGTTTCTTGTCATATACAAAGGAATACCCCGCACATCTTTGTTCTTGATGAAGTTTGGTCTACATTCCATGCCCAAATCTCTCTTAGTATTCCTATACTGGTCAACATACACATGTATAGTTAGTGGTACATTTACACAAAACACCAACACACACACACACACACACACACACTTGCTTACATTCATCTATTTTCCAAAGCTTTTAATTTGACTCACTTGATCTTTCATAATAACTCAGCCATAATAAAAAAACATTATGCCTCAGCTTTATGATTCAGATGGGGCATTGTTAAGAGATTCCAGCAAAACTCTAAAATTTGCTGCTATGATAAGAAAAAATTTAAAAATTTGTATTTCCTTCTTCTGTCTCCTATACACATAGCATAGCAAGCAAGTAAACAAATCCACAATGGTTATTTGCAACAGCATCTCTCTCCTTGTCCACGTCCTGAAGGAAGCTGAGTTTTGTGATGCTTCAGCGTTTAGAAAGACAGAAGTACTAAAAAGCCAGGATGTATTATGTGGGGGTTGGAAGAGCAATTGACCAGAGTGTCTAAAATGAAATTTAGAATTAAAATTTCATAACAGGATCGTGAAAAAAGAAGAAAAATCTGGTAGTCTGAGTTGTGAATAGTTCCCAAGCAACTGTTTGTATAGCTAACTAGCAGGAAAAAAAGACTTAATGTTGGGTTTCACCTGGATATGGAGGATTCTAAGGGATAAATGTATTTTTTTTCTTCTACATTTGACAGTGCAGTGTGCCTATAAAACTTGACTCAATAAAAAGAATGATTTGTGTAGAACCATGGGTATTAACATTTTACATAATATTAGTAGTATACATTACCAATATGTAATGTTATCTATCTATCTATCTATCATCTATCTGTCATCTATCCATCTTTGTGCTAATATACAATTCTAGAAATAATATACAGTCTGTATAAGTTGCTGTAACAAAATGTCACAAATTGGGGACCTTCTAAACAATAGAAATTCATTCTCACAATTTTAATCACTAAGAAGTCCAAGATGAAAACACTGGCTGATTCATTGTCTAATGAGGGCTTGCGCTGTAGTTCACAGGCGGCACCTTTTAACTGTGTCCTCACATGAGGGAAAGGACCAGGAGTCTCCCAATGTCTTTTATAAGAGCCCGAAGCTCATTTATAAGGGCTCCACTGTCGTGACCTAATTGTGGCCTAAAGACTCTGTCTATCAATATGCCAACCTTGGAGGTTAGGAATTCAAACTGTAGATCTTGGGCGGACATAGCATCTGGTCTGTTGCAGCATGTACTTAAAATATGAAATTATTTCATTATGTTCTATATATTACCTAGCTGTTAATTATGCTAGGCTTAATTATGCAAAATTTTAAGCTGATTTTACTAAAACTAACTATTAAGTTTTGAAGATGCTTAGTTATATAATTTCAAATGATATCAATTCAATTATATAAGTAATTATGTAATCTGACTAGTCAATACTAGTTAATGGTGCTTGGTTCTTGATCTCTGAAGACTTGAATTACTTTTATCATTATTTTCTGTAATTTCCAAATTCTCTTTTTGTACTGGGAATTGAACTCAGGACCTTGTGCTTGCCAAGCAAGCACTGTGCCACCCCTGGCCTCTCCAGATTATTTTTTCATTAAATATATATGGCATTTATGTCAAGACTGTAAACTATTTCTTTGGAATGTCATTCCTATTGTCCTATTAAAGATTTTCTCTAAGCTCTAGATTATTTTTTTCAATCAATTTACATTCTTTTTATAACAATTAAAATGGAATACTAATTTACCATTGCTGTTATTTCTAGAATTATATTTTGAAATATTTTCATTCTCAAATACTGTGTTCTGGAAATGCCTGTGGATATAGCTATCTTGGATCAACCCTTGGACAGGCGAAAAGTCATCTAAAGCAGTCATGGCTATCCTCTGCCCTGGCTGCTGCCAGCTCTCGATTCACCACCACTGACTTGGTTTGATCCCCTGAATAAAGTACCTGGGTAGAGACTTCTGGTTGTTTGACTTACTGGGTCTCCTGGAATTTATTGGGATGGTTATATGTTCATTTAAATTAATCTGAAGTCTATCAAGACACTTTAACATTTACAGTAAGATCATTTAACAATAGAAAATGGGCTCTTTGATAAATCAGAGTAACTGTCTGTGGTTAAGAAATGTTTCTCCTAAAAGTGCAAAATTTACATAAAATTGAGCCCCAGTTAGTCACACTCAGTGAGTCATCATTCCCTTCCCCCTGCTCTCCTAAGTGTGACACAGAGATCCATTAACAGCTCCTCTGGTACTCTTCTCCCACGGGAGACAGAATCTTGGATGCCAGTGTTTGGATGTCCTTAGGATCAGTCGGGGGTTGTGGGTTGAAGGAAAGGGCAGCAGGAAGCCCTTGTGATGCTTTGGCGTTGTCCAAAGCCCCCAGGCATTCTGTTGCGGCCGTCCTGCCTACTTTCTCCTATACAACCTTAACAATAACTTCACTATTAGAACCCTTTGAATTAATTAAGACTCCTTTGCCTGAATATGCTACCACCCCATGTAAATGAGGAAACAAAAGCCAGCCAGCTCCTCAACACGCCCCTTTCTGCTTATACACCAAATCTCAACAAAATGAAGTGTATAGGCTTACAAAAGAGCTCGCTAAGTGAGTTTGTGAAAAGATATTCACTCCTTCCCAAATAGTAGAGCACTCTGCTGGGAAGCCCTGTCTGACTTGTTTTCTTGAATTCATAGGAGCATTTGCTTCTGAGAATGTTTGCTCGAAATCCGAAAGTACGGGTTTCCAAGGATAGAGGTGGGAGGCTACACAAAATTGACAGCAATTAAAGTGGCACAGAATATATTGACCTTTATAGATAATTTCGTGCTATACTTATCCTCTTTAATTACTGTTAATTTCTCTGTAATGCTTTCTAGTTTTCTGTATATAGGTCTTGTAAATTTTGTGGTGAGAGTTATCACTATTTTATATTTTAATACTCTTGTAAACGATGTGTTTTGTTTTTGCTTGTCACCATGAGTGGGAAGTACAGTTGCTTTTGAATAAACACTAATAATTAAATAAAACATTTCAGAACAAAGGTGTAGGAGATGACAAACAGCAAGAGGAGAAACAGATAGAGTTCAAAATTGAAGAACTCTGAGGCCTGTGAAGAAGGGGTGGAGAATAACATACACTTACTGTCTTTAATCCTAAAAGGTCTATTAGATTATTCATTATAACTAAGATCTACAATCTCTATTTACCTTCCAGCATGTAGATAGAATTTGGCTGTACTACTGAGTAGCTGGCCATCCATGGGCAAGTTATTTAGCTATTCTTTTCCTCAGTTGCCCTTTTGGGACCTTCTGTCCTTATAGTGTCAAATTCAGATAAAAACAGTACTGACTTCACTTGGCCAGTTTTAGAAGTACAGGCTTAGACCCAGACAAAGGTGGCCTCTCTCTACTCCATACCCTGCCTGAAAAAGACCAATGCTTAGTACAAACAGCAGTAAATTAAAGGAAATGCATTGAAATGCAATAAGCACATCAGCACTAGCACAGAACCTTGAAGTGTTTGTGCCTGCTCCCATGACAATTTTCACTATGAGGGAAACTCTTCAAAATTGAATGCTCTGAAACAACAGAATAGGTAGTTTGAAGAATTATTTGAACTTATCCCTATTTCTTTTTATTTATCTTTTATTTTTATTTGTGTGTATGTGTGTGTGTGTATAATTTAAGAGAAACCATGTAATATTTCAGTTTGTCTGACTGACTTACCATCACTTTCTCAAGTTGTACCATTTGCCTATAGTGCTTTCTCTAAGGCAGGGTAGTACTCCATTTTGTATAGTATCATTTGATGATGGACATATATGTTGTTACCAAGACACAGCTATTATAAATTGTGCTGCTATAAACATGGGTATACATGCTTCCCTGAAATATGATGACTTGAAGTCTTTTGGGTTGTTTCAAAAGTATTTTAATGTATATGTTAATTTTTTTTACTTATATTGCTAGCTTTTCTTAATTTATTGAAAAGAAAGTTTTGAGCTATTTTCTATTTGTTTCTTCCTTGTAGTCTTTTTGGTTCAGGAATTACACTCTGAAAAACGTTTTGGCCATTCTTTTGAGATTATGATACACTAGTATCATAGTTATGGTCTGATTATTAGGTTATGATATTTTGCTTTATTTTTCATAGATGTAAGAAAAGTGCTTTTAATATTTTCTTTATTAATATCTACTTGTATTTCATGAAAATAAAGAATTAAAAATTTAATGCTCTACATCCTCTAGAGAAAGGCAACTCTCCAGTTCCAGGCTTTATGGGTTATTCCATTCTTCGCTTCTAAAAACAATGTTTCAAATATTGGGAAAATTGGGGCTGGGGATTTAACTCAGTGGCAAAGTGCCTGCCTGGCAAGCACAAGGTCGTGAGTTCGCTTCCCGGTACCGGAGAAAAACCAAACCACAAAAAAAACAAAACAAAACAAAACAAAAAAAACAAATATTGGGAAAATTGTGTTGGAAGCTCTTATCAAGTCCCTTTTTGTCAATAAAATGATATTATTTCTAGAAATTATACTGCTTTTAAAATTGCTTCTCTTAATTTGTTTTTGTGTATAGTCTAACTCACCATTTTAAATTGCTAGTAAATATTTTGTTAAAGGTTAAACTTTCCTTAAAATCAAATTATCTTCAAATTAAGGAATCCATTCTCATTCTATGATGGTTTTGGTTTCCAGTGGTATATCAGTTTTTATTGATAAGCTACTGTTCTAAAACATGATGTATTGTTGATTTTGTATTGTCCCTATTGATTGTACTGTCTGTACTGATGTATTGACTGATTGTGCTGTCCCTATTGATGTATGGTCAATGATGTATTGTCCGTATTGTCATTTAGGGACAACTACACTCAGATATTTCTCACTGGTGTCAATCCATTTGTGCTATTTGCTAAAGTTATTTTGCATTTGAATAGAAACTTACTGGAGTATAACAAATACTATTGTTCACATGACTAAACTGAGTCTTGAAAGTATACATATGAGTTAATATGTAAGCGTGGATATCTTTGTGGGTGTGTATATGTGTGTAAAGAAAAGGGAAAAAAGAGAATAGAAAGAAAAAATGGAAACAAAAACTTTTGTAAGTGGCGAGGGGAACAAAGATTGAAGGGAGGGAAGGAGAATGGGGAAAGAATAAAATTATATTATGTCCAGGTACTACAAATGTCCTACAATGAGTATAATTAATATGTATGACAAATATGTACTAACAAAAGTATATAGTTAAGAAATAATGATTTTTATTGTTTTAAATTTATAAAGCAGAGTTCTCTTTGACATAAAATGTTACAAGGAATTTGTCCCCCTCAATCCAAGACATACCAGCTTTTCCCTAATCTCAATAAATGCACCTGAAAAATATTGCTTAAAGTTTCGATTTTCTTCTAGGCCAAATATTAAAGGGAATCTTGAAATAAACTGTAAGTTGATTTCTGTCTGTCCAGGTGTCATTTTCTTCCAACGATGAATATGAAGTACTTGAAAGAAATTGCAAAGGAAATGAAAACTTCAACTAGTGAATCAAAAATGTACTTTACAGAAATCCAACTTATAAACCTCTAGAGGGGACACGGATGTTTCCAATATATCACTTTATGAAAAAGAAATGATCAAAACACAGAAAGAATTGGCTCAATATATCACAATCCTACTTGAAGTTGTTCCACTGAGCTTGTACTTATCTGTTACTCTTCCCATGAAGCCTAACATCATAAGTATACAACGTTACTAAAATAATTTACTATCATTTATTGAAGTTGCTGAGAAATTAAGGGTTAAAAGGAAAATAGAGAGGGGAAAAGCATTTATTGTCTAAAGAGATTTGTTTATGTTATCAGAAAATTTTTCTATTTTAAATAATTAAGCAATATTACTTAGAAAAAGATCTTATCTTATAGTTAATTATACTCAATATTGTCAAAGAAATTGTCAATTATAAACCATTTATTTTAAATAATATAAAGTACATATGTGTAAATACCTATGTACCTACAAGTCTATGCAAGTCTATACATGTATATACATGTACACACATTATATTAATATAATACAATATATACATGGTGAAAACTTATATATTTAAATTTGTGAAGTCCTTACAAGAAAATGTGAAATGTAAGATAGATATTACAGATAAACGCAGGATGAAAACTTACCTCTGTTACTTTTTATATGTTCTGTATTGGACATGCTACTTTACTTTGCTAAACCTGAAAGTGCTTAACAATAATAGGACTAATAATAATTTCTTAAAATAATTTTTATTAAGGTAAATGACAGTATATATACACATTTATCATAGTTTCTGGCATAAGTACACATACAGTAGATGTGGTTGCCATGTTATTATGATTATCAATTCATATGTCTTCTAGCAACTATCAATTATGACTATTGATTGTGATACAATTGACATTAAATCATAGAGACAGGATGGGAGACCTAATGCTATGAAAGGTACCTGAACTTTATAACCTGTGTTCGAAAGGAAAATTCAAACATTAAGCCCTAGGAAATGTATAACTCACTATAACTTAAAACTTGACACATGGAGAAGTTTCTGCATATCAGACTGTACTGCCTGGTGTATCCTAATAAGAAACTCTCAGAAAATTTATTTCATCTCAAGAAAAAATATATACATGTGTATCAACTTCACCTCAGTTTTCCTCTCAAACTGAAGGTCTTAACAGAAATGCCATTAGCTTTTAGAAACTACTAGTTTTAGAAATTTTATAGTGGTAGTGATCAATCACAAGTTCAGTGCAAAGGTCAAGTTATTAAGCCTTGGAAGATATCATATGCTGTCTGTGCTGATTTAGCTTTAGCAAATGAAATTCAAAGTATCTTAAAATAGACTAAAAGGAGCAGCAGAGAAAATATGTAGTAGATGTTTCATGATTTTTAAACTTGGGTTAGTGGAATTTGAACTAATCTTGTAATCTAACATTCCAAATTGAGTGACAAGAACTGTGAATGAAATGGGATTACTTGGTTTATACCACTAACAAGCTAATAATTAGCCCCTGACTGTTCCATAGATGCTCATAGATAGAGTTTTAGGTTCCTGGATCAGAAAAAAGAAGAGTTGTTGCTCATCCCCAGGAAAGGGTGTGAATACCCATTCCCCGATTTATGCCGGTTACCCCGAACAGTAAAGGCCTGCAGGGAACATGCAACAGGCACTATGTGTGATGCTCAGTGCAGATGGGCTCATGTCATATTTGCATGCTTATTCTAGAACTTCTCTTGCTTTTATTGAAAACAGTAAGCCAGCCTATGTTTCCCAGGTAAGGGGATATTAAACATGTCAAGGTTAGCAGTAGCTGCATAAACAACTTTGAGAAGTGGGCCTGGAAATAGAATGGTCAAGGCCTGTGGTACTAGCACATCCAAGAAGACAGATAGGAGGACAAGAAGAATAAGAAAATCTATTTCTATGGATTGTTGTACCAAAATAGAATTACATGGAACATAATTAGAACATTACAGTGTTAGATAAGCAATAACACATTTGATTGCTATGCTCTGGGTAGCAATTATACATTACTACATTTAATGTACTTCAATTTTTCAGTGAAATTGTTCAGTTGAAACTGAACCCCAGTGGTGCTCAACTACATCCATTAATTCTCTTGCATTATCCAGTCCTACCAGGTGTAGGTGGGAGCTGTGCTTTGATTCTAACAAACAGAACATGGCAAAGGTAATGGGTTGTCGCTTCCGTGGGTGTTGTTTCCCAGGACGCTGTCTCATCAGCAGAAGCTCCTGCCTAGACTCTTTGTGGTTTGAGGAAATGAGCAGCCTCACTGGGGAAGCGCATACGGCGAGGAGCTGTGGGCATCCTCCACCTGAGAGCTGGCAGGAAGCCAGATTTTCAGTCCTACACATGTAAAAAAAAATTGTTCTGCTAACAATTGAAGGAGAACTGGAAACAAAGTCTTCCCTTAACCCCAGATAAAGATGATGCCTGGCCCAAACCTGAAATCTTGTAAGACTCTAACCTGAGGTCACTGCCAGGCCAGACTTCTAATCCGCCAAACTCAGAGATAAGTACATGCTGTTTTAATCCTTGAAATGTATAGTATTCTATTATACAGCAATAGACAAATGACCCTGAGGAAACGAACATGTATTGTGTTATTTTTCAAGAATAGCAATTCTAATTACTCTTCATCAATGCAAAATAATATTTTAAATATGACTGCATTTAGAGTTTTTATTATATGCTTTAAAAATTATCATTACATCTAGATTTATTTATTTATTTATTTTTTGGTTTTTCTCCGGTACCGGGAACCGAACTCACGACCTTGCGCTTGCCAGGCAGGCACTTTGCCGCTGAGCTAAATCCCCAGCCCCTTACATCTAGATTTAATCAGTATAAAGTTATAGGCTCAACAAGGGGGTCATTATTGACTTTTCACTTGTTCATAACACCCTGTTGTTGAGTACAAAGTGATTAAACCAGAAAGCCCCCGAGTGCTGCCCTGTTGCAGCTGAAGGAGCATTTATTGCTTGACACAGGTGGATTCATGCAGACGAGCAACAAAGTGGCAACCAGTCTAGACACCGATGAGAAAGGGAACCTTTTGATCAAAGTGAAATTACTGTAACTTCCTCCATTGTTTTCTTGGGGATAACAAATAAAAGTGGCAGCCAACATTTACAAAGCTTGTTGGGAAAGGTAAATCTTCACAGAAATCAACTTACAAAGACTGATGACTTCCTACAATTAATAATGGGCTTCAGCTGAAGAAGAATCCATCAAAGACAGTAAGAGTGAAGCACCAGTGGGTGTGGGATAGAAGGTAGATCAGCAGGATATGGGAAGAGAATAGTGCATATCAAGCCAAGACAGAGACTAGGACTTAAGATATCTGGACTAGGAATTTATTATAGCTCCTTGTTAAGGAAAAACTGCAATTAATATCAAAATAAATTTATGGATATTGAGACATTGATTATAATTATCTGTAAGCTACAATTTACTAAGCTGTATACAATATCTATATATCTGTTTCCATATGTATCTATATGTGGTATGATGTGGATTTAAACTGTTTTCAGCAAATTATTTTGTGATTTTAATAATATCCCAAGTTAAAGTATTTTGGATAATAAGTACTGATATTGGTGCCTTGGCCTAGTAATATTTATACAACAATTAACATTTAAACTGTGTTGTTAAATACTACAATATTTGAAAGTGATTTGCAAACATTCTCGACTGACCTCCATTAATTTCCTGACAATGACTTGGAATATATTATGTATCATACACATATAAAATTGACTTGCATAATATAGATATCAAAATTAAAAGCACAAAATGTTTACAAAAAATTTCAGTGATCACTAAGTATTTATATTATTTATTATGTGAGTATTATTCAAAATATGTTTGTTTATAGAAGTTGTCATTGTGTTTAGATTCTAAAAGCGTCAGTCATTACTGCTTTGCATTTCAGCCTAAATGTTTCAGTAGGTTATTTTTCTAAGTCTGAAAGGCTGTAATTGCAGTTAAATCAGATATGCTAAAGTAATTTGGAGAGCTACACAAACATCAGGGTGTGAACAGTTGCTCCCGGGTGAGAATCGTGCTCACTGATTGTTCATTAGCCTGTCTTGGGAGGCATAATTTCACACGGTGCATCTTTGTGAATATTTTCTCAAGCACAAATCCTTCCTACTTGTATTTTATAATACAGCTGCTGTAGCACGCTATTTCTCTGTCAGGCTTTAACTGACAGCCCTGTGTTTGCGGGCAAGGAGTGGTTGCTTGTTCTCCTTCTTCGTGATTTTAAAGAACAGCGTCCTGGATCATTTTACCTCCCATTTCAATACTGACATTTCTCATTGCTGTCCTTTCTGCAGGGCAATAAGTAAGCAAGGGATCATTTAGTTCACCTTAGATTTTATTGAATTTGCCAAGATTCTGTGATACATTTCACACAAGCAATGAGACTGAAAAGAGCTGGTTTAAATTTTAGTAGTTACCTCAGAATACATGAGAGGCAGAGAAAACTGCTGAGCACATGTTTTCCAGTGTTCAGTCTGTCTTTACTTTCATTTGTATATCTAACAGCTTTATTGAAATACAATTCACATGTACAATTAAGCCATTTCAAGTTGACAGTTCAATGGATTTTAATATCTCACCGAGCTATGCAGCCAGCATTAAATGTAGGACATTTGCATTCTTTCCAAGAGAAACACAACACGTTCTTCGCCATCATTCTCCATTACTTCCCATCTCGCCCTATTTCAAACGGAGGATGCCACTCACCCTTTGCTTATTCTAGACATGTCATATAAATACAGTCTTATAATATGTGGTTTGGGGGGTTGGCTTCTTTCACTTACTCTTAAAATTTTCATGGGTTGTCTATGTTTCAGGGTGTCTCAGAACCATTTTCTTTTATTGCCAAACAATTTTCCATTGTGTGCTTATATTCCATTTTATTTGCCCAGTTGATGTACATTTATGTTACTTGCACCTTTTGACTGTTATGAAAATCTCTATCATGAACACACGGTTATACATGTTTGAGTAGACACACGTTAGCCTTTCTCTAAGAGTTGATAGTTACAAAGTAGTCTATTTCACCTTTTGAGTAACTGTGGTATGTTTTCCAAAGGGGTTGTGTTTTACTTCTCTATCAGTAGTGTATGACATTCTGATCTCTCCACATCTTCAACAATACTCTTCTTGCTATTACTTGTCTTTTTGATTATAGTCACCCTAGGCACTGTGACATGGTAAGTCACTGCAACTCTGATTTGCATTTTTCTAGTGGCTAGTGATGTGGAAACCCTTTTCATGTACTTGTCTTCACATTTTGACAGGGTATCTATCATTCAGAAATAAGTCCATATTTGCTTGAGGAGTGGAAACTGAACATAAGTAATAATATCGTGTGATGTCATTTGAAGAGCTCGTTGCCATGTAACAGTGTAGGGTTCTAATCCATGTGCAATTATCTCTTTTGAAGGAGGAATTTTTAGAAAAAGGATGGGAAGAATTAAGGGGCAGCAAAATAAAGACGCCAAATTAAAATCATAATAAAAATTCAGGGTTAAATTTAGGAAAGTAAAAAGTCAGCATTCAGAAAGAATTTGATAAAATCCATGGTGCAGCAAAATAGCTGCTATGTGCTTTTTGTAAATGAAGTTGAAATATTTATCTGCTATGCTTTATTGACTATTAGAGTCCTAGAGAATAGGAATTAATTAATAAATATGTATTAGTGACCAATACTTTTTCAGTAACTGGTTTAATTTTATTGTTAAAGTATACAGAATGGCATGGTATATTTTATCTAATCCACTTAAGTGGTATTCTTACAATGCAGAATAAAATAATATAAAGTAAAAAAAAAACCAGAAAAATACACTGTTTTGAACAATTGATTATGAACCTATAGACAATAGCTAAAGCTTGTTATTTAAATATAACCTTGCTGCCATTGTATATTCTCTCACACTTTAAAAGTATGTACTACACTATGTATATGCCAGAAAGAGTTGTGGCCTACTTACAGTGCTAAATATTAAATTTTTGAATCAATAATAACCTCTCTCTGTTTCTAAGATATTTTTATAAGTCTTTCTTTCTTTTTTAGAGTCTCCAGGGGATTTAGACTTCCAAGACATATTTGCACACCATCGGTGGATTTAGTGAATATGTGCTCATAATGAGGATGATGATAAATTATCTCTTATTTGTTATGTCACAGCGGTTTATCTGTATTGGAATGTTTCTTGCTACAAATAATGTTTTCCTCCTACACTTTGGTTGTTAATGTCCCTTGATGACTGCTTTTATAAAAAGTGATGTAATAAAGTTGTCATCCTGTTTGCAGTATCCCAACTGGCAATGACAAAGCGTTTGTAGAGCTTGAATGACGCTAAGCCTTTCTTTAGCCTTTCGGCATTTTCCTAATTACAAAAGATATTTGTACCTACCAGAAGTTGTCAAGTGTAGTTCTAGGAAGACTTAAAAGGCATTTTCACAAAGCCAAACATTTCCAAACATACCTTCAAAATGAGTTGCTCAGTATATTTTTTTAAGGAGGGAATCTATATATTGAAGTACATGGGTTGAAAGTTCACTTTATATGAACAGTAGGGTCCTGGAAAAGGTCAGGGTAGAGATTATGGTGGAAGATGGCTTAGACACCTCCATACTAGAAAATAATCTAAGATACTTAATCACAGTTATGTCACTAATCACATGTAAGTTTTGTCTACAAGTGCAATTCAGTATGTAACGTCCATGTGTGGTGGAGATAGGCAAGATTTATGGTAATTTTACCAAACTATATGCATAATTTGTTGGGATTTAGTTTCACTTATTTCTTTATTATTTCTCAACTTTTGAGGCTAATTTCTTGTGACCATTAAACTCTCTTTTTAATTTCTACAAAGAATCATCTCAGTTTTGTCTATTTATACTTCAAATTAATTCAGTGCTACTTCCTATTTTTCATGACAGGGCCACCCACTGCCGACAAGGCTGCTAGCCTGTCAGAGCCATTCTCACTTGGCTGCTCCTGGAGCGGGCAGGGATAACTTGGCACAATAAACCTGTTCTTCTCTACCATGCCACAGTGAACTTTCTTTCAAATTAGCCACCTTGTAATACGGATTACGAAAGAGATTCTACTGAGTAAAGTCTAAAATTATTCTGATTAAATTTCAGATTCATAGGATGAAAATGAGTCCATAGGTTCTGAGCTGGGAGACACCAGGCTGTATCCCAATACTGATCTTTCTTTTTACCTTCCATTTGACACTTATCTCCCCTCCTGAAAGTTCTGGGCCATTTGTCATCCTCCTGAAGTGGACTGTTGGAGTACCCCATTGACTCCAACACAGGACATGGCTAATTAGAGGTGCCTCAAGGGGGCTCCTGTACTCCAAACGTACGCCTCACTTCCCTTGTGGCATAGTAGTGAATTTGCCCTCTGCTGTCTGGATCAACTGCAGCATAACTCCTTTCATAGCTTGTTAATGCAGCAAGATCATAACGAGCCAAAATGACCAGGGGGAAACTTAGCTTCCAGTTCAATGCAATCATTGTTGTGCCTTCTACTAGAAGCCTTCCTTCTTCTGGAATTCAGAGCTCTAGTTGAGCAGGACTTCCAGCGAGGGAACAGGAAACAAAATTTCTGCTATTTTGTCATTAGGGAATGGTGGATGGTACATTTGCCATTTCCACACTTTGCTTCTTGGGCAGATGAATCTTGGCTATGAGAAGGGTAGTACTATATTTTGGATGATGATTCAGAGGAGACACAACCTTTGGAGAACATTGAGGCAGCCATGCAGAGAACCACAGTACAGCTAGCACTGTAACTGCGTCTTCAAAAGCTCTTTCCATTTTTGTATCAGTCCAGCTGCTTTTGAATGATAAGGCACATGTGAACTGGTAAACTATGTGAGCCTGAGAACACTGCCACACTTCTTTTGCTCTGAAGTGCATTTCTTGGTTACAAGGAATGCTGTGTGGATACCATGACTGTGGATGAAGCATTTTGTATGTACACGAATGGAGCATTATGTGCAGAGAAGGTAAATCCATATTGGGAATGAGTATCTGTTCCAGAAAGGACAAAATCACCCAGTGTAATCAACCTCCATCCAGGTCCCAGGCTGATCATCCTAGGAAATTGCTCCATGTTGGGGAATCAGTGTTGGTCCCCGCCTCTGGCACACAGAACTAAACTGTGACCCAGGCTTGAAGAGTTGTTTCACTCTTCTAATATACACCTCAATGTATGACAGTGAGGATATTTGTTACCTGAGCCAGCTGGGAGCAAATTACTTCTAGTGGGCCTCTGGACAGGTATCAAGCAAGAGGAGTTTGCCAAATCAGTAGCTACACATAAGGTACAAGGAGGTGTGTTAATCTGCTCAAGAAAGGATACTATGTGTGGTAGAGCACTGGATTAATATATATATATATATTCATATACATATATATTCATATACATATATGTGTGTGTGTATATATATATATCTTGAGCAAAAAGGCATAGAGAAACAGAGTTTTAAGGATAAGTTTCTCTTATTGGTTTAGTAGTTCCTGGAGCTGAGTCTCTAATTTGATGAGACCTAAAGTTGTCACACTCTCTGCTTTTGATACTGTAGAGACTACTGATAGTCTGTAGTGTGAACTGTTTAAAGAAATGTGCAATATATATCTATCAGACTATGCTCATTTACTGTATGCATAGAATTTAGTAGCTCTATACAAAATACTTTTGACTATTATCAGAAGACTAAGGAGTATAATGATGCTGGATGGTTATTCTTGGCATCTCTGGACAAACATAATAAAGGAAATGGATGAGCTCAAAGATTCAATTTCTCAACTCCAGACATACAGAAGTAACCCAAAGCCTTCCTTCTAAGTGTGAACCAAAGGGGAATTTTCTAGTAGGAGACAGTGTTGGAATGGTGAAAAAACTGGAATCTGCTGGCCACAGATGAAAGAATCAAAAGATATACCTGCTCAACCTATTTCATTTGAATGTCACATGCCAATTAAAACCAACCTTCTGGTTCATTTATCTATTAAAATCGTAGTTCTAGGGGCTGGGGATTTAGCTCAGTGGCACAGCACCTACCTGGCAAGCGCAAGGTTGTGAGTCTGATTCCCTGTACCAGAAAAAAAACCAAAACAAACAAACAAACAAACAAAAATCATAGTTCTATTTGTTGATTTCTTAAAAGAACCTTAAGACATTATAACAGTAAAACAAGTACCAATACCATTATGGTTTAGAAAAATGTACAGTCCTATTCATTCTATAAAATAGATATTGCTAAGAGCACACATTTATAGAATAAGACGTTGTTGACGGAAGTCTGTTCCTTTTGTGATGTAACATTTTCATTCTTCTTCTCCATAAATGAGAAAGTTGGGTAAGCACTCAATTGAGTGCTTTTTTAATAGGAGCTATTGTCTCTAAATTTACAATATTACAATTGTCATAATTATTACTGGGTTATTCCAATGTATAAATAGGTCTAAGTGAGGGAACTCAGAAGACAATTGTTTGAGGTATCTGATGCCACTTACTTTTTCTTCTGTATTTCTCAAGCCCCATTTCATTAATTCCCGGCCCTGAATTCTAAGTTTGTTTAATACAAAAGTGAACAGTACTGTTTTTAATTACTGAAGGTGGTCCAAGTAGGGATTATTTTCCTAATTCAGTTCAAAAGGAGCAATTTAAATCACAAAACTAACAACTTGAGAGCATGATCATATAAATGAGTCACTGTAAAAGAAGTGACTTGCATTTTGGTCTTCTTTGGTGATTATTGCAGGCTCTTCAGCTATAATTTAAGTTTAAAAATGGTCATTTATTTCTCTAAGGCTATATATTCATAGAAACCTCGAGAAGATCCAATTCCCCAATTGAGGGGATATAAATCTTGTGAACTGAAAGCGCACAGAGTTTAAATTGTATTTTCACTCACCAATGGCTTAATGGAGCAGAAACGCTTACTCAGACAAATGATTAGCTTTCTCAATACAAAGATAAACAAAACTATAAATTATGATTAGGTAAGTGTTCTTCCCTGGTGAGACAAATTAGTCAAGACTTATTTTTCAGCTGTGATACATAACTGTTACATTAAGAAAGCTTCTGGGTAAATTGGTAAAAATAATTAACAGAGTCTGAGTGTCCACTTTTGCTCAAGATACGTATATTTGCTATACTCCAGTGCTTTGATTTATATCTTACCATGTCATTTCCCCCTCCTCTGTTAGAGAAAAGAAATCAAGAGGAGAATTTAAGTATTTTTAAATGCAAGGGGGACATAAATAGACTCAAGCAAATCTTGCATAAGAAAATATTTTTTAATTCTGATTTCTCTATGACAGTGCCAGATTTTCTCTAACCATTTATTTACAAAAAAATCTGGTCATTTACATGCACATATGTAAGGAAATAAAATGTCTAATATTCCGTAACAGAGTACCTTTGATTTCAGTCTTCAAAATTAGTATGTTTTTAAAAACTCAATACTGAAATAGTCAGTTTGTGCTACTGTGAACAAATACTACATAGTGGGTGCTTTCAGCAAAAGAGAAATAAGTTTCTCACAATTCTGGACCAGGGAAGTCCCAGGTCAGGTGTGAAATGATCCAATTCCTGTGCGCACTTTCTGCCTGGCTTGCAGTCTGCTCAAGTCATGTTCTCATTAGCTGAGCTGGAACTCTTGCAGCCCTAACTCTTTTTCTGAGGGCCACAGATTAGAGCCAAGACTCATGACTCATTTCGGAGACCTTCATCACCTCCTTGTAGGCTTATTCCAAGGCCATCACACAGAAGGTTAGGGCTTCAACATATGGATTCTGGAGGACATAAACACACAGTCTCTAACAAATCTGAATCACTGATTTGTGAGTTAACACGCAAAGCATTTCTTTCATTCTTAAGCATTAGAAACTTGGGCTAGAAGTACTTTTAGGATTGCTTTTTACATTTGTTGCTGCCTAAACAGAGGTTTCCTTTGAATCTAAGTGTCATTTTGTATACCAAAAATTTCTTAATCTTTTGTTGTGATTTTTAAGGTCAAACTTAAAATCTTTTACATAGGCCCCTTTTTCACTTAGTCATAAAAAGTGCATTCTCAGTAATTTCAGGAAAATTTTCATCTCTGCAGACTAATCTTACTCAGTTTATGACACTCTCTACCTTCCCAAGCCAGTGTCTAAATCCCAGAACGTTAAGTAATGTCAAAGTACTGGCGAAACTAAAGATGCCTGATTGCTATTTATGCACTCTGATACCCACTTTAGTCCACATCCTCAACTGGTCTCTTTCTGTCGGCCAGAGGAGATTTACTCTGAGTTCTCATCTCAACCATAAAAGCCATTTTGTGTCCATTAGTTCTTTTTCTCATGGGAGAGCTCTACTGTGACCTTTCTTCTCATCCATGCGGAGAGAGCCAAGTAGAATCTCTGTTAGCTTTGAGTTTGAAAACCTATCATGTATCATACAGACATCTCTAATATATGTATCTTGTGGTAGGGAGAATAATGATCCTCCTTCCTTCCCAAATTCCCACATCCTACTCCTCAGTGCCTATAAATATGTTAAATGACAGAAGAGAACTAAGACCATTACACAGCTGACTTAAACAGGGAAATTGTTATAGATTATCCAGGACAACCTAGTGTAATAAGAGTGCCCTTGAGCCAAGTGACCATCTCCCGGCCTAGACAACTTATTTATGCACCTCTGAGTTCGTAAGAAGTACTTATTTCAGAACCCTCAGCACTATTCAGACTCCTGTTACTATTTGCTAAGTAACTCCTGTTACTACTCCTATCTATTTTGGTGAAAGTAGGGCATTTCACAGAAGTCAAGTGGTCCTAGATCAGTTGCAGAAATAAGCAGTCTCCACGAATTCATAAATGATGTGTACTGCTCACAGCAATGTTGCCATGTCAAAGGTTGTCTCATTTAATTTGAGCAGCTTGATATCTTTCATTCCCCTTGGATTCTCCACTTAGGGTTCATGTTTTCCTTTAACAGTCTTGGTAGCTTTGATTAAAAATGCTTATCGACAGAGCTGTGCCTTTTTTGTGTGGGACTTTGGGTGGAAAAGTGAGGGTAGGAGAAGGCAGGTGAGAATCAAAAGAATCAGAGCCCAGATACACCTTTGAGTCTAATCTTGAATTCCTTCCCAGGGTCTGTTTCCTGTTTCTCTTATTGCAACTCAGAAAATAACAAAGTAAATGTACAATAGAAAAATAAACAGAATATTTCTAAGTAAATATAAATATATAAATACATAAATAAATGATAAATATTTTTAAGAGAGTGCATTACTATTCAATATTTAATATTTTGAGTCCATAATTTCAGGTACTACTTTTGCTTGCTTCCCACAGTTAGTGTATATTTTTAAAAATTGTCTTTAATTAATTTATTTATTTATTGATTTTCATTGAGGGTGTTCTCTGTTGATTAAATTAGCTCAGATTTCAGCTATGAACAATTACATGCTTGATTTCTATATTTCCTTATGAATGTTTCTGTTAGCTTTGTGCGTTAGAAAAGAATCTTTGTTACTTACAAGATATTTTTATAATAATGCCTAAAAACATTTATGAACACTATGCATTTGTTTTATGCATATACCAAGGGAACGGTTTTAGAAACATATTCTTCCAAAGGCTAGTACTCCCAATTGGGCTCCAAAGACTAGATATTAGGCTGTTAAAATTTTTGGTATTCAAAAATATTTGAATAAATGTTCAGGAAAGGAAATTGAATTTTAATAATTATAAATAATTTATACCTTACTAAACTCACTGATGAATAACTTCTTCAGAACTTAATGTGCTTTCTCAATTCTGTGTTGATGTTCAGATAAATATCATTCAACATTGTATATATCTGTTCATAAATCATAAGCCTACACCAACAATTTTAGAGCTGCTCTTGATTTCAAGTGACAGTAGTTCTTCCTTACTTTGACATATTTTTCCTTATTTTAATATTAATATGTTAGCAGTTGTTAAATTATGTAAGCCCGCTAGGCTACCCTCAATATTCGAAAGGATCTGTGGCAGTTCCTCTTGTAAACGGTGAGGGGAAAGGCAAGGCGCAATGGGACTGAAACGTTAGTGTTATCTCCATGTTCGACATGACGTAAGATGAACCCGGAAGGTGATTTTTCTTTAATCTTTACAACCCTGTAACACTTTATTTAGGAGAAAGGAGTATCACACATTGCTGCTGATTCACTGAGTTTCACATTAGAGACTGACAGAAAATATCATTGAAGAACAATATATCTTATATACCTCAGATGCACAATTGAGCGTAAAATTGGGAGGAGGAAAAAAAAAAAAGTGAGGACTCTGGGAAGGAGAATGAATGCAGTGAAGGAGAATCCTGACAGAAAACCTCTCCTCTTAGGGTACTATATAGCCAAGATTGAGTACTGAATTGAAACTTGAAACTTCTGAACTTCAAAATATTGTGAAAGATTAAAGGATGATTTTGACGCAATTATTTGCTGTTAACCTATGAGTGTTCTTTTATGAGCTTTATTTTGTTATTGTAGAAAAATCTGAAAATTTGTTTTAGATGAAAGTAGTATTTTATGGAAGTGTAAAAACCTGACAGGGCTGAGGAATGTAACAGATTTCTGAGGCAACAGAATCTAATCTAAGAAAATAGTAGACCAACGTTAGCATTAAAAGATATTAATACAGTTTATTAATATAGATTATCTTTATAGAGCATAAACCAAGCCACAAAAGTATTTAATGAGAAAGTAACAGTAAGATCATAAAGAAAAGGAAATTTGGAAAAGATATATTCTTAGTATAAGTTAATGGTGTTTAAAGACAGTTTTCTGAGTACTAACATACTATAGGATAAAACAGGTTATTAGTAGACACATTCTTCTATAAGAAGTTTTTCACTTAGCATATTCTAACACAATTGGAGGTTAAATATTTATCTTAAAATTAGGATTCAGACTAATTTATTGTGCATTTTATCTTGATATTATTAACACAAATACCTCAGATATTTACTTTACCTCTTACGTATAGACATACACAGAAAAAAAACCAGTAAAAACAAGATAAAAACAAAACCACAGGTTTTTATTACAAAATGAGAAGCTGGCCTACAGAGACAGAAAAGTACAAATTAATTTAAAAATATTGAGATTTTTGTGTGAGAATGGATAAGAGAGAAAAAGACAAAATTTGCGAATATATAGAGTTGAAAAACTGTGCAGTTTCCACAGTAATAGGAGAAAATGATGATTAACAAACCGGAAGCAGAGTAAAAGCTCCTTTACTATGCTCAGGTGGAGGTTGTTATCAATCTTTTATAGGAAATAGGATTTAGAGAAACATATTGAATATACAGTGTTTTTCACATGTTTTCTGAAAATAATAAGTTCAATTTATGTGAATGTCAGAGGAAAAGTAACAAAAATTAACCATAAAATAAATCCATAAATCTAAGATTCTGAGCTATCTACTCAAACATTGTGAAGTAATGTCTTTTAAGTTTCCATGTGTTTTTGTATGGATGACATAATGAATCACTTTCATAGATTTTAAAGATTATACAAATGAGTGCTATATTTTGATTACACAACTCAAAATAAAAGACAATTTCATGTACAATGGTACAAACAAGCAAACTGGACAAGGAGTTTGATAGGGAAACATAAATTTTATAGGGTAAATTGTAATGTCAAAAAAAAAAAACCCAAATGTTTATGTAATATTCTTAACTTTTTCAGTTTTGCTGTTGTTCAAACTGATGCTAATTATTAAACTTTGTTCTGTTTATTGTTGATTTTGAAAGGGTATGACTGGCATAAAAGAGTTCTTTCACTTTGATCACAAATAAAACTTTTGTGTAAGATACATTTTTGGGTCACGACAAGCAATGTGCAGTAATCAGTACAAACCAAAATAGGGTGGTATATGCATAAAGTCTCCTGCACAGACATACCTGTCTCCACCAACACGTAGGATGAGTAAATCTATAAAGACCTGCTCTGAAATTATTCAAAAGAAAATGTCAAATAACCCCATAAGCCTGCATTTTTTCCAGCCTATCTGAAAGCTGTGTTTATAAGGCAGAAAGTAAACAACACTTCGGAAAAGTTAGGGACTAAAGGTGAAACACCTATGCTCTCAAACCCTGTGTTTTAGCCTCTATCAGTCACTCAGGAGAAAGGTCAAGGCAGGACAAGAGTTTGGGAGGACACCCCGTTCCTCCACCATGCTTGATTGCCCAGGAATAGACAAGGTGAGTGATGTTTGCTGAAGAATAAGAAAGTGTCTTCCTAACTTCTTTAAAGCGTTCCTGCTGGGAAGTTAAGCCTTGAGAGACTGAGGGATGGGGTGAGGGTGCAAGAGTTCAACACAGTTGGCCCCAGGAGGCAAAGAACAATTACTTCTGGAAAAAATAGAAGTGGCATCTTCTGGACAGGAAATAAATTCTTGGCCAAAATTAACCACAGATACTGCAGATTTAGCTGCCCAAAGAAGAAGAAGGAATCATGAGAAAGGCCATTTGCTTGCCCAGGATCTGTCTAAAAGTGGGGATATAGCTCAGCCGCGCAGGTGCCTGCCTGGCAAGCGCAACGTCCTGAGTTTGATTCCCGGTACTAATAAATAAATAATTAATTAATTAAAATAAAATAAAACTGAAGTTGGCACGAGACAAAAGAGAGGCATGTCTATCCACATGACAGTCCTAGCACTAGCAACCTGTGACAGCAGCCTACCAGTGAGGGAGATGCAAGCACAGAGAGAAGGACTTTGTCCACAGCAAGACATGCAGAAGTCACTGAGAAGAAACTAGGGAAATTGGAACATCATTCCCCCCAGTGCCATTCTGAGCACAAGGGAAGTGCCATTGATCAGTCATTGGGAAAACAATGAAACCTTGTGGTGTCCTGAAAATAATAACAGTCACAACAAAAGTAAACATTAGCATTGATGAAACTGCAACTATATTATGCAACTTAAAGAAACCAGACAAAGCAGAGTATAATTTGAATTATTTCATTTTCATGATTTTTGCAAAGATCCTCATTGCTCCTAAAAATATTCTAAAAATTTAGAGGCAAAATTGAGGGAAAATATACACAAACTCATTTTTACCACAGATATAGATAAGTGCCTCTAATAACAAATAGATATTATAGATTCTATTAAAAATTTGATAGTTAATTTAATATCTCAACATAAGTGGGTCAAGGGATACTGAGCGGATAAACATCATTTCTGTGTACCTGACAGCATGTCTCTGGAAGAGCAAAATATTTTAATAAGTAGACTGAGTAACTAAAATATGTCCTGGCCAGTGTGGCTGGACATCATCTAACTGTTGAGGACCCAAATAAAGCAAAAGGTAGAGGAAGAGTGAATCCTTCCCTGCCTTCCTCCCTCCTTCTCCCTCTCTCCCTTTCTCTCTCCCTCTGTTGGACTTGGGAAATGATTTTCTTGCCCTTGAATAGAGGAATTTATGGTTTGCAGATGCTTGGAGTCCAGGACTGACCTCCAGCAAATGTAACCTCACTGTGCTCCCCATCAACAGTTTCTCACTCTATAGCCTTGGAGTGAAGTGATACTGCAAGCCTTCTTGGTGGTCCAGTTAGCAAACAGTGATCACAGAACTTCTCAACTTCCGTAATCAGGCAGCCAATTCCCATGATAAACTTCCTCTCTCTCTCTGTCTGTCTCTGTCTATCTCTCTCTCTTTTCTTTCTTTCAATCTATTTTTCATAGATATCAAAGTATATAGATATTTCATCTTGATTCTGTTTCTTTGGAGAACACTAATGCTAATGTAACTATGATCCTGGGTTAGGTGTAAATTTCTTAAGTGGGCCACGAAAAGTACTAACTAAAAGTAAAAAAATTAATAAACTTGATTTCAGTAACCTATATTATCAATAAAGACAGTGAGGCAGTGGAAAAGAAAGCTATGCAATGGTAGAAGATATTTGCAATGGAAATATTTCAAAGGACTCATATTCTAAAATGGATTTAAATTAACACTGAAGAGTCAGCCCAATTTTCAAATAAGCAAGACTTAATCAGACATTTTAAAGTAAAACAAGTGTCCAAAAATATTGTCAAAAATTAAGCTTTCTCCCAACATTTGTCATACTACAAACGAATTTGAGACAGTAAGAAAAATGCAAACATCTCATGATCAGATAAGTGATCAAAAGACCGAGCAAGAGATATTTGCAATGTCAGATAATTTTGATACTTCTTGCTCTTGATTCATTAGTATTTAATTTTCACTTCTTTCTGTTTAAAAGTGAAAGCATTGTAAATGAAGAGAATACTGCTTGTGCTCTCTCTCAGCTTACCTTAGCAGTAGCATTCTTGCAAAAGTACGATGAATGAGTTACAACAGTCAGTTTGTTCGTATTCAGAAGTGTATAGGGTCTGTTTTCTATTCCCATGTTTGACATTAAAATGGGAAGAAAGAGATAACGAAAAACTCTTGCCAATGCATTTATGGTAAAAGTGAGGAAGAGTCAGCCCAATTCACATTTTTTCCCTCCAGCCTCGCTTCTCTTCAGCCCACAGAGTGCTTCTCTGGCATGAAAGCTGGCTTGCTGACCTGGAGCAAAGCCCAGAATCAAGGAGGATGAAAGTAGTAAAGCATGTTGCTTCTGAATCAAAACAGGATTAAAAAAGAGCTGTTATTTACCAAGATTCTGTTTGGTACAAAAATTCACATATTTTCTCTGCCAGTCGCCCTGGTACGCAGCAGGAAATATCTCTCCCAACCAGAAGAACTGCCTCTGAGCTGATATAAAATTAAGTAATGTTTAGACTATTAATGGATTATCAGATTGGACTCTGCAGTAATTTAAAAAATGCCCAGGGAGCTGATGGGTGTATCAGATGAGTTCACATTGCTGTTTCACCTGTTGGTGTACATTTGAATGAACAATGTTCTGTGTACTCGTGTCTAATCTACACAAATAGACACGTTTTCATCACGTCTTACTGTTCACTTGCTTAAGATTAATAAATTCATTGGTAAAAAGGTCAATGGTCAAAAGATCAAACCATAAAAAATCATAATGCAACATATTTCCTCTCTGCTTTAGGATTCAGTTTTGGCATCTGGGCCACATTATTTCAAATGTTCCTTTACAGGTCTAAAAGCCAATGGGTTTGCATAGTAAAGCAAAACAGCTGTTCATTTGTGGTACAAGAAATGATTTATACATTTAGTTAAATCTCCACCTTGGTACCAACCAGAACCTCTTGTAAAATTTCCCATCTTCAATCATAAAAATAACTTTTGGAGAAACAAGATTCTTCAGCCGTTGATACTGGAACCTGATATTCTGAAAGTCGTCACTGTTGAAAACTTGATAGACCCGAGAAATACATGAAATCAGACTTGTAATTTATGTCACAGTTGTTATTGTTTCATGATTTTAAACTTTATGTTGCTCTTTAAATGTTCATCAGCATCTGAGACAGTGCTTGATACCTACAAAACAGATGCACAATAAATAATTCTGACCTAATGACTACAAATGAAAATGAAGCAAAAATCTGTGAGTTTCCTGCCATTGTTATATTTGCATTGCTGAATTTATTAAGCAGTTTATAAAAATGTTTTTGTTTGTACTGTGAAATATAAGATACATACAAGATGTGTATACACAACATATAGCTCATTAATTCTCACACACTAACATACTGGATATCTTTCTTCCAGATTAAAAACAGAATACTGCTACTACTTAAAGTTGTCCATAGTATACCACTGTTCTCTGTGTTGTTTCAGCAGTGTTTAGATTCAATATACTAAATATTCTGGTATTCATTTTCCTTTATAATTTACCTCCTTAACCATGCATTGAAGGGAATTATTGTCTAATTATGTCCATCTTTTGACATTTACATGATGGACTCCTACAGCATGTATTCTGTCATTCACCATTAAGTTTGTGAGATTCATCTATATTCCATGCAATAGAAGTACATTTACTTTTGTTACTGTATAACAGGGAATGTCAAACACTTTTCTTGAAGGACCAGAGTAAGTGTTATAGACTGTGGGGAAGAAGCAATACTGAAGCTAATGTATATATAATCATTTAAAAGTAATTATCTAAAAACATATACCTTCCCTAGCTTGTAGGGTATTGAAGAGAGTGAGCAGTTAGCTGGCTGATTCAAGGTCTGTAGTTTGATAATCCATGCTGAATAATATTTCATTAAATAAATACACTGTCATTAATTTATAATTTTACTTTTGATGGACATTTGAATTGTGTCCAGTATAAGGCAAACAATGCTACTGTGACAACCCTAATATATGACCCTTGGAGAACATATGTCTTATGGTTCGGGTTTGGAATATCTCTCAAAAGACTCATGTGTCCAAGGTAGAGCTTCTGGAAGGCAAGTGGACCATGGGACATTGTACTCATCAGTGGTTTATCCAGAATGGATCTGAAGCTAAATATACTGTCAGGAAGTGGATCACTGGGAAGGTATGACCTGGAAGGGTAAGTCTCCCTCCCTGGGTCTTCCCTTTTTAGTCAGCTTCCTGACCACCAACGAATGAGTAGCTGCCCTTGGCCCAGAGGCTTCCACCATGCCCTCCTCGTTTGGAACTGACTATCATCAAAAGTCTTCTAAAAACCATAAGCTGAGATCAACATTTTCTCCTTTAAACTGTGAATGTCATAGTGTATGAACATTCTTACTTTACAGTTTTGGATATTTTTTGTTGTTAATATTATCTGTTTATCTTTAGTTTTATAATATTTAGTTCAAAGCTGTTTAGATCAGCAACTCTTTCTTCATTTCCTTCATTGAAATTATGTCATACACTGGGATCACAGTTAAATTTACTTTGTTAGCCTGAATATTATCTAGTATTATTAGAAGTCTTGGTTACTTTTTTAAGTTTGTGTACAGTAAAGTTTATTCCACATGGACTATGACACTTACATGGAGCCACACCTCTTCAATCGACCTACCATAGAGAAGTCCATCTTCTAAAGGATTTTCCTGTGTGGTCCTCTTGTAGCCAATCACGTTCTCCTCTTTCCTAGTGACAGGTATCCATCAATATAATTTCTATTTCTACTTCTGTATTTTCTTGAATTCCAGAGGTAGAATCATAATGTGTAGCTTATTGACTGAGTTTTTTCATTTAGCTAAATGCATTTAATTTTCACCCACTTTGTTATGGGAGCCAATTTGTGCTTTTGTTTTATTAATTACTATTAACCATCTATTTTATGGATATATCACAAGATGAATTATTGCATGATATCTTGTTTCAAATTTTTACCAATTTAAAACAGTAAAATTGCTATAAACATGGAGTGTGTGTGTGTGTGTGTGTGTGTGTGTGTGTTTGGAACAATTCATTTCAGTAGAAATCCAAAAATAAGATGGATTCTTAAATTTTTGTTTGCTTTTTGTTTTTTTGTGTTTTTTTTTGTTTGTTTGTTTTTCTTCCAGTACCAGGAATCCAACTCATGACCTTGCGCTTGCCAGGCAGGCACTTTGCCACTGAGCTAAATCCCCAGCCCCAGATTCTTAAGTTTTATAAGAAATTTCTAAACTGTTTTCCATGGCTTTTCATTTTGTATCTTCACCAGTGATGACTAAACGTTAGGTGTTTTTACTCTTTGTGAATGTTGCATTATCAATTATTGTAATTGATTTTTAGAATTCTAACAGATCTGTTGTTGTATTTCATTTTGATTTCAATTGAATTTCTCTGTTTATAAACAAAATAGAACATTTTTCATATCCTTAATTACCACTCATGTATGTTGTGTTTCATCAGATCTTTTGCCCATTTTGAAATGAATTATTTTCTCATTTGGGGTTTGAAAATTTCTTACATATACAAGATATGCCCCATGGCAGACACATAATTTGCAAATATTTGTCTCTGTGGTTTCTTGTCTTTTCTTTTTCTTTTTTTTATTTTATGGATTAAAAAAACTAACAAAACAACAATGAAGACAAAATCAAAACCACACAAAAACAACGAAAATGATACATGACCTCAAAACGAAATGATAGGAATTGACAATGGCTGCTACACTACATACTGTTATCTTCAACAAAGTTGCTCAGTACATCAGACATAAGAATGTAAGATTCATCAATCAAAGACAGTAGCAAGCAATAAAAAGAACATTGATAATGATGCAGAGCTTCACCACACAAGATCGTAGGAATTCAATAATGGTTCTTGTACTGCATATTGTTGTTTTCAGATCAGTTCTGATTACCAGATGAAAGCATGCAAAATTGGTCAAGAAAAAGAAAATTTTAAGCATTGACTGTTCCTTTCAATAGACCAGAGATATTAGCAATACACTTATCTCAGCTATCCTTGTATATACATATAAATTTTGTTTTTCATTTTAAAAAGAAAAGAAAAAAATCAAAATAGCAAAAACAAATAGGGAACAATAAAAATGATACAGAATTTCACAACAAGATGATAGGATATTAACAATGGTTGTTATAGTACATAATGTTATCTTTAAAATGGTTGCACATATAACCAGATATAGGCATGTAAGATTGATCACACAATTACACAGTAGTTCCTTTTAACAAACCAACAGATATTAGTATTACAATTACCTTAGAAATCCTGTGTGTGTGTATATATATATATGTATATTTATACATACATACATATACTTATTTTCTCTCTTCCATCTTTATTTTTCCTCTCCTCTCCTTCAACCCAGTTGCTCCTTCCTACCTGAGCAGTTTCTTTTCCCTTTTACAATATCTGTTGTACCTTTCAGATTTTATTTACTCTTTCAGGTTTTTATAGTAGGGAGGAAATACGATGTTTAAACATGTGAATCTGATTTATTTCACTTGTGAGTATGGTCTCTAGTTGCTTCTTTTCTCAACCTTTAGTAGTCTCCTTTACAGAGGAGAGATTTTAAATTTGCAGAGTCTAATTTGTAATACTTTCTCTCATGTATACTGTTGGTCTTTTATCTCAAGTTCATTGCCATTCCAAAAGTTATCCGATTTTCTTATATAGGGTGCATTTTCATATGGCTTCATAATTGTGCATACTATGTTCAAGAGTGACTGTAGAGGTTAGGATGGAGTGTCAATGTGATTGGCTTTGACATTTGCTCAGGGGATTAGTGGCCTTGAGATTTGCCAACTTCTAGGTGTGTCCAAGTGGGTTAGGTTGGTGTAACCCTGAGATCTACATGTGGTTATTTCTCCCTCTCTGCCTCCTGGCTGCCATGAGCTGCTATGCTTTTCTGCCAGACTGTTTTTCTCTGGGACCCAATGACCACTAATTGAATCCCCTTAAAACATAAGTCAACTTAATCCTTTCCTTTTAATTGTGAGTGTCTGGTAATGTGTGCAGCAATGGGAAAATTGACTAATACAGTGCCTAAATTACAGCTATCCTGGGAAACAAATTGTTGTGTCTAACCTATCAAATTGAAAGTTACCAACCACTTTAACATTTCAAATCTAGTAAAGCATTTTGATTTTTTTATCTTATATACTAGTCCCAACTTTTCAGTTGTTGAAGTAAATGCATTTATCATTTTTTCATTGCTTTTGGAGGCCTTCTACAAAAATTTAAATGAGGATTTTCTAGGTGATAACAGGGAGGGTGGTGCAGAACTCATCAGGCTTATTTTTGAGAATGTTACTAACCATCTTATATTAGTATACTGATAAGTAGTGCCAAAAGTATTGCTTAGTCATGGATACATGGTAAAATCTATTTTTAAACTTTCAATTAATTAAATTTATATTTAGAGAGAATTTTGATGTTGCCAATTTTATATTTATGGTCAGTTCCCTATGTGCAAGAATCAGGCTAACAGTAAATATGTACTTGGAAAGCTAGTCCTTAGAAACTGGATTTTGGAATGAAAGTGATCAGGCTTGGTTTAGAAGTTTGAGAGCAACTGCAATTCTTTATCTATAATCAGATATTTAGTTCCTCCATTTTAATTGTCTGAAGACATGTAGTTTTTTAAACATATTAACAGAGCTTATCACATAACATGAACTTTAATGATATTTGTGAACTTTTAGTTCATACTAAAAGTCCTATCAGGATTGTATTATACAGGGCCATGAAATGGATTAGAAGCATGCTACAATATAGGAAGCAATATAATTGCCACTGTTTTTATTCTCTTAGCTTCTGATACTAAAATATGCCCCAAATCTCTTCATTCTTCTCAATAAGAGATTGACTAGGAGTTAAATTGAAACTATATTTTCATTTGGTTTAAACACATACAAAGAATAAAATTTCCTTTATGTTTTCTATCTCACAAATGTTCACTAAATGCTAGTTACACTATTGAATATGAAGCCTATTGCTTCAAGTTTATATATAAGCATGGGTGTACATATGTACTTGTTCTTCAGAAATCCGTATATCAAAGTCATTATTATTTCTAACGTGAGAAACACTTATTTTAGTGTTTCACTTGTATTGACATTTCAATGTTTTAATAATAATGATGACATTATAAATATAAAAAGAAATGCTATTTAGTTTCAAAGATATTTGTCCCTTCGTATTCCAGTCTGGCTTCTGATAGAAGTCTCTCTGACTAGCCGGGTGTGGTTGTACATGCCTGCAATCCCAGCACTTGGGAGGGTGAGGTAAGAGGAACATTGTGAGTTCAAGGCCAGCCTGAACTGCATAGTGAGACCCTGTCTCAAAAAAGACCAAAAAAAGTCTCTCTGACCAAAATATGTAATTTGTCATTGATATTTTTACTGAACTTTCTTTTTATATTAAAGAGAAAAACAACAGCAACAAAACCCCTCAAAATTTCCAAACAAGATAATAGGAGGGTAACAATGGTTAATACACTGTGTATTGTTATTTTAAAATTTTAAAGTAGCTACTCAGAGTATGAGATATTGGCATTTAATTGTCCAAACAATATCAATATTAACAGAAACCTTTCTTTTTAATGGAATAAGAGAAATTAGTAGTATAACTATATTAACTATCATATATATATATACTTTTTGATTTTCCCTTCCTTTTCCCCATTCTCCTATCCCAGTTTTGCTATGCTATCTCACCCCAGAAAGAATGGCTATTACCAAAAAAATCAATCAATATCAAATGCTGGATGGGCTGTAGGGAAAAGGGAACAATTCTCCACTGTTGGTGGTAATGTAGACTGGTGCAACCACTGCAGAAATCAGTGTGGAGATTCCTCACAAAACTAGGATTAGAAGTCCCACTGAGCTCAGCTATTCCCTTTCTGGGTATCTTGGCAGGTGAATTAAAAACATAGTACCACAGTGATATATTTGCACCCATGTTTATAGCAACACAATTTGTAATAGCTAGATCTTAGAAACAATCCAAATGCCCATCAACTAAGGAATGAATAGTAAAGGTGTGGTCTTCTTTTTATATAATGGAGTATTAGCCATAAATATACTTATTATATACTGAGACCTTTTTAGGTAAATGGAGGCAACTTGGGACCATACTCACACATGAAATAAACCAGAAACAGATCTGTAAACATCATCTAATCTCCCTAGTGTGAGAAGCTGAAAGAAAAAATGTGATCCGAAATACACAATAGATATTGGGAAATGGGGAGAAAGTGCCTGAACTTTTTGAAGCATAATGAAATGACTAGGATATAATGTTATTTGTACAAGGATTTCCACTTCAGTTTCCCAGGTAACATTTTTCATATAGCAATAATAAACAAGATAATTTTACTCAGATGAGAGAAGAGAGAAAAAAATAAAGCACTTGAACCAGCATAGGAATGAAATGGTGCCTGAACCCCAGGTAAGAGGCAGTAAATATTCAGTTTTGTTGTTCCCCTCAGTTTTATTGTTCCCCATTTCCTGTCTCTCATACTTTCTCTGTCTTGTCTTTTTAAATCTCACATAGGTAACAAAAACATATTTATCAAATGTAAATATGTTTCAGATTAAAAATTTTAAGTTCCTACGTTCGTAGTGCTTCAGTCCATTGTAGTTTTGCATAAAATTCTATTTTGAATCCTGGAGCCCATTTGATGCCAAATATAAATGCATGTGCTGAATTCTGAGATCAAGAATAAAAGAAAGTCAGGTAAGAGAAAAATGTTTCCATTATTATCTTGAAAAGGACTATGGTGTTGAATGAATACTTTGTTGAAACATTTGCAGTGAGAAAAGAGAGAAGCATAATTAAGTAAACTGCTAGGCTGTTTTCTAGAATTACAAGGCTTTTAGCATAATGTTATTTTTTATTTTCTGTAAGGAAAATGAGTAAATTTAGAAAAGAACTAGAGTTTGGATTGCGCGAGTGAAACAAAAAAAAAAATAAAGATGAGACCAATTAGAACTAGGAAATGGATTTGGGTGACTTATTAAGTTTTACTGCTCATAGAAATGTAAAAATTCCCCTTCACCATTTCTCTATGAAATGTCCATAAAATTTCTGTTAAAGTCTGTGTGGGTTTCCTAAGGACATCCATAACAAAATACCACAGAGTGGTTCAAGCAGTATAAATGTATTTTCTCACAATTGTCCGCTTGAAGTCAGCTTATTTGCAGGGCCATATTCCTTCTAACAGTACTAGGAAAGAATCTGGTCTGCGTCACTTTCTTATCCCTGGGACATGTTACCTGATACTCAGCACCTGTTACTTCAAGAGAAGGGGTTTATTTTCCCTCACATTTTCAACCCATAATTGACTGCCTCCAAGGCAGACATGGCAAAGGGCCATGGTGGAGGAAAAGCTGTTCGCATCACAGTGGCCAGAGAACAGAGGTGGAGGTGTTAGGGAGGGAGTCATGTCTGTCCAGGTCGCATCCCCACTGACCAGTTTCTTCCAAGCAGACCTTGCCTCTGAACAGAAAATCAACTATGGTACCCTATAATCTAATCACCTTTCCAAAGTTCCACCAATGAGTGTATGAGGGTTTGCACAGGCATCTAGATATAATCCATAACAAGTCTGTTCCATTTCCCTTTCCTGGCTTCTTGGTGGTTCTTGGCTTATGATATCATGGCTACAATATTCTTAAGACATCCTCCCTATACAAACATTTCTGTCTGTGTTCAAATGTTTCCTATTTTATAAGGACACAGGTCATAATGAATTAGATTCTACTCTAATAAATACATTTTAACTTGATTATTTGAATAAGCTCCTGAGCTTTAGGAGCTTAGAGTGCAATATATTTTGGGAAGAGGATACAATTCAACCCATAGCAATCTTCCCTCTGGCCATCCAAAAGTTCATTTCCTCCTTACGTACAAAATACCTTTCCCCCATCCTAACATCCCCCAGAGTCTTACTCATCCCAGTATCAACTCTCAGCCCCAAGTCTCATCGAAACCTCATTAATTCAGTCCAAATTCTCATTATCTAAATCATCTAAATCATTGAAATTAGAGTATGATTCATCCTAAGGCAAATTCCTCTCCATCTGTGAGGATGTGAAATCAGACAAATTATCTACTTCCAAAATACCGTGGTGAAATAGGAATAGGAGTAGAGAAGAGTCACGCATCCCAAGCAAATCTAAAACTTTCAAAAGTGAGTTCTACTAGATTTTAATGAGAGAGATTAATGCTTTTTGCTCACTGCTCTGATTCACTTTTCTCTCTTCATGTCTATACCATAGTTAGATAGTTTTATCAACCCTATTCCTGCTCATCACATCTCAGAACTTCAAGAAGCTCCTTTCGGGGCTGGGGATTTAGCTCAGCGGCAAAAGCACCTGCCTGGCATGCGCAAGGTCATGAGTTCTGTTCCGGGTAACGGAGAAAAACAAGAGAAGCTCCTTTCACTTCATGCCTTCTCTGCTCCTTCTGCACAAGCATTTTTGTAATGATGGTTACCTAGATTCGTAAGTGGCACACCTAATCTCTGTAATGAAAAATTGTCCACATGTTTGATGCTCTTTCTAGAGCACACTTTCTTATTTTATGCAATAGGAATAGGCTAAGAATTTTTCAAATATTTCAATTCTGTTTTTTTTTTTTAACCTAATAATACCCTTCTCAATTATCTCTTTCCTTTCACATTTTACTATGAGCCACAAGGAACAGCCAGGTCAGAACTTCAACACATTGCTTAGGAATACTCTCTAAATATCAAATGCAGAAGTTACCAGTTTACTTTCCAGGACATTAGAAAGCATTTGGGTCAATTTATCTACTACTTTCTAATAAAGAATTCCTTTATTTAGTTTCCAATAACGTGTCCCATTTCCATCTAAAAATTTACCATAACCATTTTTAACTTTTAACATTTAACAGCATCAGCCTCTTAGGTCAATCTGGGATTTTTAAAATGTTTTTTATTTTAAAGAGAATAAAAAACAATAACAGAATGACTGCAACAAAGACAAAAACAAAACATAAAAACAACACAGTATTTCAACACAAAGTGATAGGAACTAACAATGGTTGTTACATTGATATTGTGATTGTCAACTAATTATGCATCTTCAAAGTCTTCTAACTTTTATCCTTTGCCCAATTCCAAAGTTAGCCTCACAGGTTGAGGCATGTTCTATGATTGTGTCCCACAACTGATTACCAAAATCAGCATTCATTAGGGCTTCTTTAGAGAAGCAATCAAAATATTGATTACAGATTATATAATCATGACATAAACGTATGTATATGTTGGGGGAGTACAAAGTTTAGAAATTCGCTGGCAAGTCTGAAATGTATATAGCAAACTAATAAGAAGGAAATCCAGGTAAGGATGTATAGTGCAATCCTGAGACTGAAATTTTAAGCGCAAGCCAAGAAGGACAGGAATCCAGGCATGTTTTTCTATGTTACAGTGTTAGGCCAAATTTCTTTTTCTTTACAAACTCTGATTCTGTTCTTCCAACCTTTGGCTGTGCGGATGAGGCCAATTCACAATGTAGAACAGATCTATTTTACTGAGAGTCTATGGATTTAAATTTTTAATCTAATCTAAAACCTACTTTCACAGCAAGATGTAGGTTATATTTACCAAACTGCTTGGCTAAGACTAGCCATGTCAGTGTATATTATTAGCCAACACATGCTCCAATAATACCGTCGAGTTGAAACTGATTTTGTAATATAACAAAGGCTGAATATTGTTATCAAATAAGTTGGGGAGAAAACACAGACTGTCCACAAGAGGAAGAGGATCTGAATTACTCACAGATACACAAGTCTTCTTTAATTTTAATTGAATTGACTAAAGCATAACAGTAGAAACAACATAAACAGAGTCTCAGATCTAAGCTGTAATTGCAGTTTCACTGGTTTTAAGTTGTATAATTTCAAAAAAATTTCTCAAGCTCCACATTCTTTTGTGAATTATAAAATGAATGCATATTATATGTATTATTTGCTTGTTTTAAATAGGTTACGAAGCTCAACTTTAAGGAATCTAGGAGGCACTATGAGTTCATCCCTCTTACATTTAGTTGTAGAGCCTGAAAATGAAATGATACATGACTATTTGGAGTTATCATGTTGGTAAGTTAACGAGGTACCAACCCAAGACCTCCCCTAATGTTATTAGCAAGACGTTTTAGACCCACAGTTAAGTATTCATTAGAGCACAATTATACATATGCATTCTGAGTATGTTATTCATTATTGTTTATTGGCTAAACATTGATAACCATGTTGAAATATGATGGGTAAAAGAAATGAATAAACTGGAGAGTGTTAGTGCTATCTTATTTAAAAAGGAACATTAGAGATTAATATTAGGTAACTACAATAATTTACTTTATTAAGTATTTGAAAAGACAAGCCATTGGCTTCTTTATTGTAACAGTATACTTCATAATCAATATACCAATAGTGGGATACCTCACAGTCACTATTCATCAGGAAGCAATTGAAATCAAGGGTTGGGAGGTAGTGATTTATGAATCAAATATAAAAGTAATAGTAAATCTTATACTCTGAGCATGGTAGATGTCAGAAATCTTGGAAATTCCTTATCAAGTTTCTAGGATATGTTCTAAGGATGACTTTGCCTGATAGATTTCTCCTAGGTACAGACTTTTTTCTGTCTTAAAACTGCAGTATATTTTCAAAAAAGGTGAAAGATTTTTATGATCTGCAGAGAAACCAGAGTAAGGAGTGTCTTTTCAGATAGATTTCCTACTTAAATGCCTAGAGGCTACTATGAAGTGGAATACTTGTAAATAAATAGGTTCTTGCGATCTTTATAAATTAGAACATAACTGCAGAAAAATAGTGAGAATTTAATCTGCTTGTATGCTGCCAAATAAGTCAGTGACAAATTGTCTTTATATACTCAAAATGTAAAAATAGTCACTATCAATCAGATCAACCATGCTAAACAAGGATAAACAAATAGAGCAAAGCAGAACTAGAATTTTTGAAAGAATCCTTTTGAATTAGTCTTCCTAGAAATAGCATTTACATGAACAATTTTGGTAATTTATTTGATATTTCCAAGTAAATCTATTTCAGTAGTCATTTTAAAAACTGCTTTTCTCTAGTATTATACTTACAATAGTTGACAATTTTGTCTAAAGAATAGACTAAGAGATTCAGGTTAAGCTCACATCTTCACAATCTAGGTCACTGCTTCTGCTGCTTCTTACACTTAGTTTCTTGCACCAAAAATTGAAGAGTCATCTTTGTTCCTCTCTTTCCCATCTTCCCATGCCCTATATCCAGCTATCTGAGAATCGTATCACTCTTGTCTTTGAAATCTTTCTCAAATTAAATTTGTTCTTATCAATTCCATTCTGTCACTCTCTTCTGAGCAACCAGGTTACCATTATCCAATTGCTTGACTTACAACCATCACCTCCTATCTCTCAATTTCTAATTCTAAGCACTCACTTTCTCCTCTCCGTTAGCAGTTCATGATATGTTACAAATTAACTGGCGTTTCTGTTTGGCAGAATAGCCTCTGAAAATGTCCTGTTATAATAAAATTAAAAATTCTTCCCGTGACTTAAAACTGTACTTGATCTGGCATCTCTTATTTATGTTGCTTTCTTACGATCAATCTCACTTGGTCCCAGGCTTTTACAAGTCTTTCCTGACTCTTCATAAAACCAAATTTAACTTTATAAACATATTCCTTCTCCTGTCTGACTGCTTTCTCTGTAGATTTTCTCATAGATTTCCCCTTGAAGTCAGTTTAGTTTGCCCTTTCTTCCTTACCATGCTTTATTTCTTTCCTAGCATTTCCTATTTTGCGAAATTATGTTTGTGTGTTGTTCACTTGCTTATTGTGTATCTCTTCCTGTAGAAAATAGATTCCCAATAAGACAGTAAGGCTTTTAAGCTTTTGTTGATGGCTATATCCCAGCTCCTAAAGTACATGATAATATTTATTCAACAAATAAAGGAAGAATGAATGAAGTTATATGGAAATCTTAGGTGAAAGAATGGGGGAATTGGCAAGGGGTTAAATCTTAAAAAATACATCCAGTAATCAAAATATATTCTAAAAATTCAGTATTAAACTTTAAAAATAAGAAGTTGAAATAAAATCCAAATTGTGGTACCAGAGTACACCGTGCCTCTCTTTTCTTATGAGTCTATTTAAACTGACAAGAATGGAAATAAGAGTAGCTTTGGTGATTCCTTTTATCACAATCAATTTTGATACTTCAGCTTAAAATTTGTTTTTCAGCACAATAGAAGTGTGTGTGTTTATTGAACTCAGAAGTTTCCAGCCACATATATAGAAATGTGACATACATACATAATCCAACACTAGTCAACCAGGTTTTTTTTTGTCTCTGGAATTTATGAATACACAGAAAATAGAAGCTCTTACTGTCTTCTTATGTTCTAACTTGATATCAAGCTGTCTTTGGCCAAGTTCCGCTCTGCGTGAATCACTTTCAATTGCATCAAGAAAAATTGAAGCCAACTTACAAAGAAGTAGAGGTAGAGAAGGAGAAGAGAGGGGAACCTATGCCTTCATCTGAGATCCAGTTTCTAACTCTACTTGTGGCCAGCTCCACTTCTGTCCTTCCTAAATCAGTGAGCCAATTCATTTTCTTTAGTTTTAAACTAACTTGAGTTAGTTCTTTGTTGTGAATAACACATTTAGAAAAGAACGATATTGTTTATTAGATGTTTCAAATATTCTTCTGATTATTAGACATTGTACACTCATGGATATTACTTTTAGATGATAGACATGATGTGATATGAGGGTAAATCTCTTTAAAGTGTACTTGGTCCAAGGTAATTAAAGCCTTATATAAATATAACATCACCGTGAATAAAGCAAATAAATGTGTTCATGTGTTTTGTATGGGTATTTCCAGATTCTTCTATGCAGAGGGCTTTGAAAAGTCTCTATAGAATTATGAGCCTTCTTGAGGTATAATATGAGAATCAACAAGTAGTAAATATCGCAGTAGAAAATTTAAGTTTCTGTAACCATATACCAGTTGATTTATTCACTGGGTATGAAATGGACAAACATTGTAAATTCTAAAATATGTTTTAAAATTTTAATTTATTACTAGAATTCTGAGAAACTCTAAAACTTTCAAATTTAACCTTAAAGTCTTTAATCTAGTGATAAAGACTCTTGCTAACATAACTGTGATTACCTCTCCAAAGTAGTTGTACCGCACATATTCATCAAACTTCTAAAGAGCCTTAAAAATGGGATTCGTTCAGTTTTCTGTGCAGATATTAGCTTCTTCCCACAATATTCTACCAGATTTTATGTATTATGTGCTTCCAAAAGTAAGTGGAATGCCACATCTGGTTTTCTACATAAATGAATAAGTAAGCTTGTTTTTATATGAATTTATGATCTAACGAAATCAGACACATTACAAAGTATATTGTGCATTAGATTATCAAACATATGATAAATAGTGTTCATATAAATATCAATTAAATATTGCTCATTTAGAAAAGCAATGCTTAAGGGGAGCTGGATAATTTTCAGATTAGATTAAGATGAAAACATTGGGTTTATGGAATGGCATCTACTTGTTCTTGACACAAACATTAGTCTTTCCACAGGATTCCTGCTTCCTTCAGGACTATTTCTTCTTTCATTTTAGTTATTTTTTATTAGTAAATATTTGTAGCTTATAATGATCACATTTCTTGTGAGAAGTTGCCACATTTCCATAGCACATCTGAATTCTTTTTTAATCCTCTTCCACTTCCTTCTACACTTCCACCATCTCTTGGGTCCCTTCCCATACGCAAAAGATCTATCTCAATATTTCTTATTTTCTATCTTTTACTTTGCTCTTTATTTATACTTTAGATTTCTCATATAAGAGCAACCATGTGATATTTAATATTGTATGCCTGGCTTATTTACTTAACATTATGGAAACATACCCTATTAATGACAGTTCTTGGATACATGCTCAGTAATCATTCTTTAGAAACTCTTTCCTTGGAATGAAGGTTCTTGAAATAAATAACTTCTCCAACATCAAATGATTAATTTAACTACAAAATCACTTCCATTAGTGTTTTAATTATTAATGAGTTATTAGTATCTATGTAGGTATTTCTTGGAGAAGTAGAATTCATATTTTTCAATCAAAATTTTTATAAAAATCTATCAACTTACTACTATCTATTTTATCTGGTATTTTAAATCCAGTAGTGTTTGTTTTATGAAGTTGGGTGTTCCACTTACCCCTTCCTGCTTAATTTTTCCTTCACCAATAGGTGGTGACTTTCTTTGCCTTTTCTAATCCGTCTTGGCTTGAAATTCACTGTGTCATAATTAGCATACCTACTCCTGTCTTTTCCAGGTCCCCATTGCATGAAATATTTTTTCCACCTTTTGAATTTTACTCTGTTTTTTCCCTGCTCTCTGTCTGTATCTGTCTACTATGGCAGTCCTCTACCTCGTCCCTGTGGGAGGGTCACATTGCAAGCCCTGAAGTAAAGTTGTGTTTTGGTTTTTCTGAGTCCTAAACTTAAATAATCAGCCCATTTATGGGATGGCACCTGATTAAGCACTCTCTCTGATATGATGGGCACCCATGCTGGAATCTTCCTCCAGCTGTTGCCTGCTGTATAGAAGGGGCCCCTTTGAACAAATTCCTGCACTGATTATGCATTCTCAACAGCCATGGGCTCTACTGGGGACACTTACTTTCCTTCTGTGGAGCTAAGTCCCACCCAAATGCCAGCAAACCATGAGCAGGAGGTAGAGTCCAAATTGTTTCCTTTTTTTTCTGTGTTGTGGTCCGTCTCTTCAACTTCTCTGTAGCATCCACTTTTTACCTTTCTATAGGTGAATTTTCCTTAACGAGAACATAATATTTTTTGATTGGAGTATATTTTTTATTGGATTTAGAAATACATATTAGAGTCTGTCAAGCACTTTACATAAATGTATATTCTCCCCTATGTAACCTATACACACACACATACACACACACACACAAGATACACAAATATAAGTACTTCAAAATCTAGCAGTAATTCTGGCATGGTTGATTTATTTAAGATCACCATATTGAAGTGGGAAAAGCTGGAAAATTCCCTGGAAATGTGCCAGAAAACAACAAAATGGGAAAGAAACCTTGTTTTTTCTTTAGCAAGAAAATTCAGAAAGAAGTTCACATAATTCATGGATAAAAGGATTGAAGGTTAAATGGAAGACAATACATGCTGAAGTCACTGGTCATATACTGCTGAAAGAAGAGCCTGCTTGGAGGAACTCCTGGGCTTTTACATCAGAAAACGCTAGGTTTAAATTTTAGCCTGATCACTCAACAGCTGTAGTGTTACTAAACCACTCTGAGGCTGAAATTTCTCATACAAACATCAAAGTAATGACACTTACTCACTCGATGATATTTACAGGGTGGGTGGCAAGTGGGAGTTAACATATGCATATGCAATGACTTTATCCTTATATAGGAACTTTGGAAGGGTTTCATTCATTCCTTCAAGAAACACCAATTTGAGAACTGAGTACGCTATATAAGAATATTGAATATACTAGGTTGATGGCTGGAAGACTCTAAATTTTTATACAGGAAAGTAAAGTTATACTTGATTAGTGTGAAATTATGACTATGTAATTAAGAAATCTCATTTTAAAATTAATTTTATTGGTGGACTTTTTGATATACATAGAGATCATATCATCATCGGAAATTTGTACCTGTACATAATATATCCTGATTCTTCTTTTTTCCCCCTTCCTTCAAGCTTTCTTCCTTTCCTTATTTACAAAAGCTTTTTTTTCCATTTTTCTTTGTATTTTTCTTCATAAAATAAAATACCTAAAGCAATCCTTCATGATAGAATACATGTTCTTTGCAATCTAGTGAAAATGATCATTTCTCATCCTCTAGTACTTATTTCCTCTCTAGTCAAACATTGTGCAGATTGTTCTAGATCTATCTTAATGACAATTTCATAATTAGTCTACCAAATTCAAGTAATAGAACTTTTTTCCTAATTGATATTATTTGGCTTTAAAGATAATAATATCTGACAAACAGTGGATTAAACTTAGCTCTTTATTATATCACAAGTCAAATATGGAGATAGGGCACAAACTCCAAAGTAAACCCAGCAGCTAAATGGTATCAATGATATGTGTTTCTGCCACTTCAATATTCCTTCTTACTTTAACAGAAACCCTTTACCAGTGGTTACATAGTGGTGACAGCTCTTGTATGCATCAGATCTTCATGCAACAATGTCCAAAGACAGACATTGGATTTTTCCTAACATATGTCCTCCGAAAACATTTTTCCCAGCAGCTGCCAGAAGATTTATTATATTTCACTGGGCAAGGTAGCAATTTCTGCCATGCAGAAACAAATGATATGCAAAAAGAATAAAATTATTATAACTGTGTTAGACAACTGACATTCACTCTCACAACTACAAACACAGAAAAGTAAATATAAGAACAAGACCAAATTTTTGTAGCAAAAAAGCATATTGTATTCAATGTCTCTCAGAAACACAAATTATAAGTGAACTTTTCCACAGTGATAATAAATTAATTGCCAGAAAAAGTAAACATAAATGTTCCTATCCATCCTTCAAATTTCAGCTTGGCTTCTTCCACCTCCAGGACACATTTCTTTGACTCCTGGAACTTGATCAAGTCACTGTTTGAAATCACCAGAGGTGCCTTGGCAGTTTCTGAGTTAGCTGTAAATGCTGCTATGAGTTTATCCAGTTGGTGTATGACTTACTGACAACACTATAAAATCTATGGAAGAGAAAACTTATTGAAACTTCGTGTGTCTGTATAGCCTTCATGCTTAGGACTGTTTCTGGTACACAGTAGACACAGAAATTTTATATGTAATAAATTAATTAATAATTGAGAAGATAGGTAGTTTTAGCATTATTGAAAATAAATCAATAAAATAAAGATATAGAGATAGACAAAAAAGTTAACTGTAGAATCAAGTAAATTTTAAAGGGTGACATAAACAACATCTGCCTGGACATAAAAATTTAAACATGCTATTTTTGAATCAAGAGATAGTGTTTTAAATTTCTTAGTCTTATTTTTAAAAAC
>NW_004955446.1:17685206-17686939 GCF_000276665.1 Chinchilla lanigera | reverse complement strand
ATCACACACCCCCGTTCCTTTCCTTCCTCCCGCATCCCTCCCCTCCCTCCTGCCTCTGTCCAATATCATAATCCCCTTCCCCTTTGAGAATAATCCCTCTTCCAGGGATTTTTTTCTGGTATTGGAGTCTAAGTTGAATCAACTGAACTGACTGAACCGAGTCCAGGCCTTTCACACTGACCTATATCTCCAGTCCATTTCACTTTCTATTTTGAGACACAGTGTTGCTAAAATGTCCAGGCTGGATTTGAGCTTTGTGATCCTCCTGCCTCAGTCTTCTGAATTGCTAGGAATAGCCAGTCTGCTGCTGAAATTACAGGTGTAGGCCCTTATGCCCACCTACAATTCCATTTTAAGTTAGGAAAAAAGAGGCAATTAAACAATAAATTAACATAACAAGTTAATAGGAAAATTATAACTCCTTAGTACAGAAACAATCAGAAAATAGAGCCTTGGAGTTGCAAAGGAGATGGGCTTGGAATGGATAGAAGGATTTCTGTGCTATTTTACTTACAGATTCTGAAGCAGGAGGAGAATTTTTCGAAAGAACAGGCAGATTCAATCTGGCGTGAGAAGGGGTCTCTGAACCATATTACACTGTTCCTGACCCTGCTCCTAGCTATCCCAGTTGTGTGAGATTTATGACAGAAAATGTGCAGTGTGAAAGCAGGAGCAGAGTTACAATATTGTCAATATTTCCAGACAACAGCTTCTGAAACACAGCAGCCTTGAGAATTCATCATGTATGAATGGATCTCAGAATCTTCCTGCCACAGGAGAAATGCATGAGCCTTCGTAGATAAAAAATGAGAACATTCTCATACCTTAGAATTCTGAAACTTTGCTACACTCCATAGATCGACCTGTTTGTTGTACTTCTTGTGGTCCGTGTACCTGTGTAGCTGTGTCTCTTTGGATTTTCTAGCTGACAAAACATCAGTCTCTTTCCCTAGGACAGTGGTGGCAAACCTATGGCACTTGTGCCGCAGCTGGTTGCTTATCATTGAAAGTTTCACCATCACTGCGCTAGGTGGTCTTTAGAACTAGCGTGATGTATGCTCAATTGATATACAATACATATTATTTAAAACACTGTACCACAGTGAAATGAACAAACTCATTTGTAACAAAACAAGCACTGTTTCAACTATACCTGTACACTTTTTTCAGAGTTACTAATATATTTTTGAAGAATAAATTGGTTATTGTAACAAAATAATTGAGTAATTAGAGATACATCTTGCCTACTTCTCCTAGGTCAATTACATAAAGCCAGAATGATTTCCAAAGAAAAATATGAGATGCTTTCTTAGTAAGCAGTATCCTATGTCACCTTTTCCCAAATACTGGTCTTGTTTTAGTTCTTCAATAGCTGGAATTTCAAGACTACTCCATGACACAAAAATGGAGATTTCTGTTATTTTATGGAGAACTTCAATAACAGTAATGATACAAACTTTGAAAACAAGATAGTAGGAGAGTAACATTGTTTGGTATATTGCACATTGTTATCTTTGAACTAGTTGCTCAGACTAATGATCTAGGCATGAAAAATTTGTCCAACAATATGAGCACAAACTTGTATTTTCAGTGAACTAATAGAAATTCATAGCATAACTATCTTAACTATCATATACATATATTTCCCTTTACCCTTCTTTCTTTTCTTCTTTCCCCTAGTCCAATTTCTCTTTCCTTTTGAACAGATTCTTCACATTTCCAAATATCTATTG
>NW_004955446.1:17660765-17684391 GCF_000276665.1 Chinchilla lanigera | reverse complement strand
TAATAAGATGAGATCACAGTTATTGATTCTTTGAAGTATTTTCTGTGCATTTTGAGGGAGAATTTGGATTTTGTTCATGAAGTCTCTGCCTACACCTGTGTTTTCATATTCTCTTACAGTAGATTTAGCATTTCTATTTTAATATTTAGATCTATGATCCATTTTGACTTCAGTTTAGTGCCTGGAGATAGACATGGGTCTAGTTTTAGTCTTCAGCATTTTGAAAGCCAGTTTTTCCAACCCTATTTATTAAAAAGGCTATCTTTCTTTCAGTGAACATTTTTGGTCCCCTTTCCAAAGATAAGGTGGCTGAGTGTGTTTTTAGTTGTGTCTGCATCTTCTTATCTGTTCCACTCATCCTCAGGTCTGTTTTTTTGCTGGTACTATGCTGCTTTTATCACAGTAGCTTTGTAGTTTAATTTCAAATCATGGATTCTTATGCCTCCTGCCTTGTCTTGGTTGCCTTGCCTTTCGTATTCTAGGTCTCTTCTGGTTCCAAATGAATTTTAAGAATATTTTCTCTTGTTCTGTGAGGTATGGTAATAGTATTCTGATTGGTTTTGCATTAATGTTTGTAACAGTTTTGGGAGTGTGATGATTTTCACAATGTTGTTTCTTCCTATCCATGAGCAAAGGACATCTTTCCATTTTGTGTTACCCTCTTCAGTCTCCTTTTTCAGAATACTATAGTTTTCTATGTATAGATCTTTTACTCCCTTTGTCTATTGATTCTTATTTAATTTTTTGGATGCTATTGTGAAGGGTGTTTTTTCCCTAATTTCTGTCACAGTGAGTTTGTTGTTTGAGTACAACAATGCTGTTGATTTTTGAGAGCTGACTCTGTATGCAGTTATACTACTGAATTTGGTACTTAAATCTGGAAATCTTTTGGTGGAGTTCTTGGGTTCTTCTATGTACAGTACCTTGTCATCTGCAAATAATGATAATTTCATTTCATCCTTTTGTATACTTATTCCTTTTGTTTCTCTCTTTTGTCTAATTTCTCTGGCTAATGTTTCCAAAACCATATTGAATAGGAGCGGTGACAGTGAACATCCTTGTTTTGTTCCTTATTTTAGAGTGAAAACTTTCATTTTTTGTCCCTTTAGGATGATGTTGGCTGTTGGTTATCATAGATGGCTTTTACCAGATGGAGGTATGGACCATTTATTCCAATTTTTATCATGAATGAGTGTTGAACTTTGTCAAAATCTTTTTCTGCATCTACTGAGATGATCATGTAATTCTTCTCTTTGGCTCTGTTGATATGATGTATTACATTTACTGATTTGTGTATGTTGAACCATCCCTGCATTCCTGGCATGAATCCCACTTGGTTATGATGTATAATGTTCTTTATTATTTGCTGCATTCTGTTTGCTAGTATTTTATTGAAGATTTTTGCATCTATGTTCATTAGGGAGATTGGCCTGTAGTTCTCTTTACTGGTTGGGTCTTTCTCTGGCTTTGGTGTCAGGGTAACACTTGCCTCCAGGAATGAGTTAGGGAGGATTGCTGTCCTTTCAATTTCATTAAAGATTTTGATGATTATTGGTACTAAATTTTCTCTAAATTTCTTATAAAATTTGGCAGTGAATCCATCAGTACCTGGGCTTTTCTTTGTTGGTAAGTTTTTAATTACATTTTTTGTTTCATTAACTGATATTGGGTTATTCAGAATATTTATATCTTTTTGATTTAGCTTTGATAAATCATATGTGTTTAGGAATCTATCCATTTATTATGTTTTCCATCCTATGAGAGTAAAAATTTTCAAAGTAGGTATTGATGATCTTCTGAATTTCTACATTGTCTGTCATGATTTCACCTTTTTAATTCTTCAGTGCATGAATTTGATTCTTTCCCTTTCTTGATAAGGTTGGATAAGGGTTTATCAATTTTTTTCAAAGAACCTAGTCTTTGATCTACTCATTCTTTGTATTGCTTTCTTAGTCTCAATTGTATTAATTTCTGCACTGATCTTTATAATTTCCTCCCTTGTATGGGTTTTGGGCTTGTCTTGTTATTCTTTTTCTAGAAGCTTGAAGTACAACATTAGCTTGTTTATTGGTGCTCATGCTGTCTCTCTGATGTAAAAATTCACTGCTATAAATTTCCTTCTTAGGACTGCTTTCATTGTGTCCCATAATTACTGGCCACAGGAGCAAACTCTAAAGTTATGCAACAAAACCCAACATAGGCCATGTACTTGTATGGAGTAATTTTCTCCTTCACAGAGTGATTTTACCTTTCTGTAGGACCCAGGGCACAGGATAAAGTAAAGAATGTGGTCAAATATAGTAGAATCAAGGCTGGAGATCAAAGGATGATCACCCAAACTTTGGGAAACTGGAGGACACAGGAGGGAAAGAATGAAATAGAAAGAGTAATCAGAAATAGAAGAGAGAATGTTTACTTTCTTGAAAATTTAAATTCAAAAAGTAGTTGAGGAAAGAGAGAAGGGGGATCAATAGAAGAAAATGAAAATAAAGGTAAGAAAACTAAATAGTGAAAGAATGAAGAATGAGGAGAATGAAAAAGAATAGAAGAAAAGAAAGAAAAATGAAAGAGATCAGAGAAAGACAAGAAAGAAAAATAAAAAAAAAACAACCCACAAAATACAAAACAAAACAAGATATCTTCCAACCAGACAGGAAAGGGATAGCCAATTGGACAAACAATGGAGCATAAAAGTAGTAAAGTACCTCAGGTGTTTATCCTTCTGTGATAGTGTCCATGCCAGATCCCAGAAGTGTACTGTGTACTCCAGCCAAGTTTGCCATGGGGATTGTGCTGGGTATGGAGCTGATCCTGGCCTCTGGATGTAAGGGCTGGGACTGGTCTTCTGTTGGACGGCCCAGCTGCTAGCTCCTCACTACTGCTTCAAACACTTCCACGGTGCTGTTCTCACTGACTACTCTACCCTCCAAAGGTGTGTGTGTGCCCTAGTGTCCAGGGCATGGCTGTGCTGAGTCTTGGCATTCCAGCAGTCCATCTACCAGAGGCACATATCAAAAATGGAGTCCCTTTTGGCTTAAGGCTGGACTTTCAGTTCTCATTTATTTGGTAAAGAATGTCAAGGTTAGACGAAACTATGTAGTACTCAAAGCTGAGAGGAAGAGTTTGCTTCAAATGCTGATGAAGAGATACATTTCAATTTCTGGATTTTATGCATGATTACAAGCTTCATTAAAAGTATTTTGGTCTTCTTAAAAAACTTTTCTCTAATTCTGTCATTTTGGGACCATTTTCTCCAGGAATCAGAATGCAGAGGGCCTTTCATCAGCTTTTAATGGAATATATTTCCATTCTTATTTTTGCTATTTATTTTTGTTGTTATGTATATGTGAATAAGAAGTTGATACCACTGATAATAAATACAGGATATGAAGAAGCCTGCAATTTGTTTTTTTTTTTGTTTTGTTTTGTTTTGTTTTTCTCCGGTACCAGGAACCGAACTCATGACCTTGCACTTGCCAGGCAGGCGCTTTGCCGCTGAGCTAAATCCCCAGCCCCCAAGCCTGCAATTTGGTTTCTACATTCTTCTACAATGGCTGAAGCTATTGTAGTGCAGGTTAAAACCAATAGACTTCCTCATTTCTTCATTTGGGTACGCTGAAATCATGAGATCAACTACTACATAACAAGAAAGAACAATTAAAATTTAAGCACAAGATCCTTGGTCTTAAAATTAGGTTTACTTTAAAATATGTATGAGATAGTTTATTCTTACTAAATTTGTTTATGATAAATGACAGAACAAGTTTAATTATAAATTAAACATATCATATTTGAATTGTAGAGGTTATGTAAATGATAGCATTGATGTGAGTTCTTGTTTTATTTCTACTTTGATCAAGTTGACAAGCAAAAGTTCATCCAAATTAGAAATCAGTTTTTTAAAGAAGGGTATTCAATTGAAACTAATTTTCTTATCTTTGCTTCATTTCCTGTTTATGTTTTTAGAGCAAACGGGAGAAATCTATTGTTATAACTTATTTGCTTTCTTCTGGAGTATACTTATGTTCTTTTTTGCAAGAGTTTCATAGCAATTGCATTTTGATACAGAGAAACTATATTAAATTTCTACAAAAACAACATTTTATAAAGAGGACATAATGAGAAACAATTTAGGAAATAGTTCCGAAAATTTGACGAACAATTCAACAATGAAAAGAATACCACTATTGTATGGAAAAAATCCCTTGAGGCACTTTCCTTGATTTAGATAAATGTGGAGCTGTTTTAATTGTATCTTAGATAATTAGGTTTTTTGTGTATTAGAATTGTAATTTTTTGTTTTCCTCTTTCCCTTTCATGGATTATCTTGTCAGTTCTTTCAAATTTCCTAAAAATATTTTAGTATGTAAAGTAATACAACAAACAGATACTAAGAAGACAAAACAAGACAAAACTGATATCTAAAATGGTCAATGTAAGAAAATAGAAAGAAAGTTTGAAATTTTAAAAGATCTATTCCAAAACTGTACATTAAGTCAGAAAAAGTGAAGCATATCGATATAGTGAGCTTTCTGTTACTGCAACAAAGTATCTGAAATAAGCAGCTTTTAAAGAAGTAATAGTTTATTTTGGATCATGATCTCAGAGGATTCAGCTCACAGTCACTTGGCCCAGTTACTTTGTGGCGGCATGGTGCGTCATGGTGGTAAGAGCATAAGGTTGATAACGTCAGGTCACCTCAAGCTGCCAGGAAGCAAAGTGAGATTCCAATGTCTCCTCCAGGACCACACCCACTAACCTAACTTCCTTCCATAGGTACAACTTCCTACCCCTCCCCATAGAGTCACAGGCTGGTGACCAAAGCCCTAGCATATCGTTGGCTTATCCAAACCATAGCAACATTGAATGGAGCATGGAACAACATAAACTGGTGTCATATTAGCATCCTGAATGAAGGTGCTATGCTCTTGATATCATTTGCTATCTTCAAATTTCTTTGTAGCAATTAACTGATACCAGGATTTCTCAAGCACATGAGCTGTCTGTTTTTATAAATAAAGTTTTACTGGAACAGAGCCAGAGCCATTTTTGTCTACTGTCTAGGATACTTTTATGTTGCAAGAGTGCAGTTGCTTAGTTATGATAGATATCCACAAATTAGAAAATATTTGCTGGCTGATTCTTTGTAGAAATTTTTTTCTAAGTCCTGGTATATATAAATGGAATTAAGTAAATTTAAGGGATTTTAAATTGCATAATTTTGCTAGTGAGAAAGTTAAAGATGAAGTAGTTGAAGATGAGATAGACATCTGAGGTTTATTTTCCTAAAATTATAGGTTCCTGGAAAAATTAGTTTTACTTCAGGAATATTTTGAGTATGAAATACTACCTATTTGAATTTAAAAAGATTCTTAAAATACCTATTTGATAGGGTTGGCTGACTTCTAATTAACTCAGAAATTTAAGAGACTTACCACATTATTAATTACTATTATTATTACTACTATTACTATTATTACATCACTCATACAACAATCTAAAGAAAATATTCTCCCTTTGAAAATTTCTTCTGTGTCCTGAGCATGGTGAAACATGCCTGTAATACAAGCATATGGGAAGCTGGGGCAGGAAGATTGCCATGAGTTTTAAGCTAGCCTGGAGTACATAGTGAGTTCAAGTCCAGCCTGAATTAGGTAGCAAGACCCTGTCTCAAATAACAAAAAACAGAAGAGAAAGAGAGAAAGAAAGAAGAGAGAAAGAAAGAAAGACAGACAGACAGAAAGAAAGAAAGAAAGAAAGAAAGAAAGAAAAAAATTTTCCTCTGGGTGATTGTGTTTCAAGCCATACTTAGGACTTCTTGACACCTTTTACCTTTGTGGATGATTTCTGTCAAGTTTCTTGGAGCTTTTTCATTTGATTTTCTGATCATAAAAAAGTATGGAAGATTGTAAATAAGAGTACAATACTGACCATATTTAAAAATTTAGCTAATCATTTCTACCAGATTCCAATATGCAGAACTTAGTCACTTTTTTGTGTAATGGTCAGGATTGCTGCAATATGTTTTCTGTTGAGTGCTCAAGTGTGATAGGGAATTCACTTCGTGAACCAACTGGTTGCTGCGCTAAGTGGGTGTGTAAATGTCCATGTATGCACGTATGTCCATACACATTGCAATATAGACAAAGTAGCTTGCGATTCTTGTTCATAAGCTGCAGTTTGTCATTTTTGCTATTTAAGGAGCATAATTTAGGAATCTATGGAAATTGTCCAGTGTGTGGATTTAAATAAGCAAATGATGTTTACCTTAATAATGCTTTACTTAACCCAGCATGTAGTCAACATAAAATTATTAAGATGTTTTCCCTTTTATATAATTGTTTTTCAAAACGTGGAGCATAGTTTTTAATCTTTGGGCATATCTCTTGCCTTATGTCAAGGGACAAGTGGCCACTTGTGGCTGTGGATATCATAGTTGGGAGTACTTTCCTAGGTCCAAACTTGAGATTTTTGGGTGTCTGAAAATAACCTCAAAGAGTTGTAAAATTATAGATTCCCAGGTTTCACTTAGAGTAGGTCAGGGTGGGATCCAAGAATCTAGATATTGAAAAATAATTTCATATTTTTCATGAAGGAAATTGGGCAATTACACACGGTAAAAGATTGCTATAGAAATCTCTGATGAGTCTTTGCACTCCAGTTGTATAGGGTCTAGGGTTGTCAGCAGCTACAGTTCTCAAGATTTCAGCCTGTAGTGTTTGTAGTAGCATATCATATTGTCAAACTGGGATTACAGCAGCAACTAAATATCAAATCTCTGAGGAATTTTAACAAAGCCACAAGCTATGGTAGAGCTGAGTGCGAACATCTTTGCTCCAGTTCACACTCCTTCCCCTCTGAGTTGTGGGACAGATGGATGAAAGTCACCTTCAGTGTCATGGAGAAGAATGCTGGCTTCATTTCCAGAGAGGAAGAGACTTAACCATTTTGATAATCACAGGAAGTTTTGGACTTCAGAGGCAAATTAAATCATATATAGAGATTTTAACTGTAGAAAAATTCTCAATTCTAAATCATTATCAGCATGAGCTTTAATCTCACAATTTTATTAGCCTTCTCTCTTGTAAATTTCCCACCAGTTCTCAAGCTCATAAGCTTTTCTAGAGATTTGACCAGGTGTCTCATTTTGTCTGACTCTGTACCTGTCCAAAATACAAATGACTGTATTTGGAGAGTTCAACATCTTTTATACATACAAATTATTTGGGTATATGCAACAATTGTACCATCAGGGTTACCTTCATGTCTTGAATTGATTAAAGATCTTATCTTTCCTGGTCATTTTGATGTTTGTAAGAGTTTGAAGTCCCAGGCCGCCAGATCACATGTACAAGGGAAAGGAGGACGCACTGTGATGTTTTCATAAGTCTGCTCTTTTGCTAGATGTCACTGGGCAGCAGTACTCCTTGAATTTTGTTAACACATTTTAAAGATGTGAAAGGGAACTTGCAGACAGATTCAGAAAGTGAAAGTACCTGTCTGTCTCTGTCTGTGTCTGTCTCTCTAGTGTATATGCATGTGCATACATGCATGTGTGCATGAGTGTACATGCATGCATGTGTTTTACTGAGGATTTAACCAGGTCTTTGCACATGCTAGACAAACACGCTACCACTAAGCTACATTCCAGAACTTTTTAAAAATTTTATTTTGAAACAAAGTCTCATTAATTTGCTCAGGCTGATTTCAAAGTTGTGGCCGTGTTGCCTCAGCCTCCTGAGTAGCTAGGATTACATATGTGTACCTTAGTACCTGACTTTAAAGATAATGTAATTCTGATTAAGTTATGAAATGTCTTAAGATTTATCAGACAATCAGTTTAAGTCAATTTATGCTGCTCAAGACTTTCTGATAACTTTGAGGTAAGAAAAGATTTTTCAACCACCCAGAATGAAGGCTTTTTAAGTATTAATCCCAATAATTTATTAGATCTCATGTTTCATAATTAAACATAATTTGATACAAAGGATTGCTTTACATATTAGTAGAAATAATATGAATCCTAAAACATGATCTCTGCTGCCAAGAAGACTTGGACTGTTCTTGTTTATATCTTACTCTTTCTGATAAAACCTTGTAAAGTCTTTTATTTCCAACATTACAGATTAATAATTTTAGAGCCAATGTGTCACAGCTCCTAACTATTAAAATTTGGAACAAATGGGATGAGGGAAAGGAGAAAAAGAAAGAAAGAAGGGAAAAATATATAGCTGGGATAACTGTACTACTGATGTCTAATCATTTATTGAAAGGAACACAATGCTTAATTTTTTTTATCAATTTTGCATGCTTATATCTGGTAATCTGAACAACTAATTTGAAGACAACAAGATGCAATATAACAACCACTGGTGAATTCCTACCATCTTGTCTAGTGAAACTCTCTATCATTTCTAATTTTTTTGTTTTTATTTTTTATTCTCTTTAGTGGTTTGATCAATCTTGCATTCTTACATTTGGTAATCTGAGCAACTTTGTTGAAGATAACAATATGTAATATAACAACCACTGTTAATGCCTATCATTTTGTTCTGAAACCCTGTATCTTTTGTGCTGATTTTGTTTTGTTTTGCTTTTGTCTATATTGTTAGTATTCAGCTATTGTTCTTTTTTATTATTCTCTTTAAAATAAGAAAATAAAATTTTGGTTCTAAAATCTATATTTTGATACATGATCTGGTAGCTATGTAGAGAAGGTAATGGTGAAAACAAGATATCTACAATTTCAATGAACATTATTGAAAGCTTTATGATACTTATTTTAATTCTTCCCATTATGCAGCAAATGTAAGGTTCCAGATGGTTTTTATAAAATTAGAGAAATCTTTTTTGAACAGTCAAGTTGAGAAAATAAGACTCTTAAAGGTTTTGAAGAAAAGAGCCAAACTAATTGTCATTTTTTAAAGTACAAGATAAATTACTTACTCTTAGATTCCTACATAGTCATTTTCCCATACCAGAAAGATATTCAGTGTTATACTGTTTAAGCATCACAGGCCGAACAGGGAAAATTGGTATAATTTAGTTAGTGTAGAAAGCTGTTAAGACCCTTCAAGTATAAAACTCTTTAAAGTGACAATCCTTTCAAGAGTATTAAAATGACCAATTGTTTTACAGTCTGACAAATCTGTGTTAAATGATAGTTAATAACATGCTTTCATCAGAAAAAAGTCACAGTGTTATACTGTCTTTCTTTTCATGTGAACAGGGAATAATTTCCAGTTCTTTTCAGTTTCTACCCACCAAAAATTATTCAAAATAAGGTCTAAAAATCAACAAAAATATTATACTACAGTTGGGTTACAGAGGATATATTACGGAAACAGATTTTACATGGTTACATTTTTTTTTCAAACATTAATGGTGAGTAATGAAACTTTATTGATGTGTGTCCATGTTATCATCCTACACAACTAACCATTCTTTAGTTCCTTTCCATTAAATAGTTCTCAGAGAATGGAGATGAACAAATTAATAAAGATTTCTGTCAAAAGAATGACTGGAAAGTTCAGAGTGGAAGATAAGATCAAGTTTAAATAAGTAGTATTTTATTTTCATTATTTTCTCTTCTTCTTCAACTCTATTAAAGCATCTTTTATTCTCTGCACATAAAGTCTTTGAATGTATTTTTCACCTGCCAGGGAACTTCTCTGTATCCACTCATTGATCATATAGACAGTTGATTTATCACTTCCCTTTCCCAAAGTCTGTTTCTTATCTGTATGACAGATCACTTCTCTGTGATCATATCTTGATCAATACTTGGTATTGTTAGGTTTTTAAATTTTATTAGATTAAATCCTTGGATAACAATATACATGTATATTAGTAATAGTTGAGTGGTACAAGCAACTTTTAGACTTCATGAAGCATCATATAAATTCCTTCTTTTAAAGCATGGGAATAGTAAACTCAAAGACCAGAAAAATGGTTCTTTGTAAGGGAAGCAGGATATAGTCGGATAGGATAGGAAAGAAAAAATTGGTTGCAGTAAAGTAGCCTAATGTTCTATAATTTGGATATGGATTTTGGATTATGGATCTTTAAGTAAGATAGAGAAATAAAAAAGAATAGGACGTATGTATTGGTCCATTTTCTGTTACCAACCACACAGAATGAGTAAGTATGACCCTTGGATCTGTGAGCCCAAGGGGTAACATCTGGTGATGTCGTTGCCAGCAGACTCCAGGCATTGTGCATAACATCACATAGTGGGAGACAGGGAGCATATGAGTGTCTTCTCTGTCTTTGTCACTATTACTATAGAGCCACGAGTAGACAATCATGGCGAATCCACCCTGATAATCTTATCTAATGTTAATCATTTTTCAAAGGCCCCACTTCTAAACAGCACATTCAGATTTGCTTTCTGCCTTCTCAATATTTGATAAAAGGGATTAAATCTCCACATCTGAATCTTTGGAAGGTCCATTCAAGTCATATCTAAATCATATGACATATTGTAATTATATACCAGGTATGTTACAAACTCATGAAACATGGAATTTAATTAATTCAGTCACTTGCATCCAAAGGCCAAAGCCAAATAAAGAAATAGAAGTGAGAAAGATATGTATAGAGATATCTTCCTTCCATATTTCTACTGGAGTAATTATATTTTTCTTACTAACATAAAATGCTCATATATTTTGTCTATTAAGCCTTTGCTCATTACAGGGCATGTAAGTTTTTATTATTTCACTGATTGTGAGACAATTGTAAGTCAGGAAAGTGAAAACTTGTATTTCTCAAGCAATTATACATAAAGCAGACCACATTCCAAGTCTAACATAATGTAGCGTAAAGTTACGTAATAGTTACGTAATGTAACATAACATAACATATAGTTTATTTCAGGAAAAAAGATTAAAAATATCTACATGTGTAAGAGAATGAAAAAAAAAGGCACAGGAAGGAAATACTTGCAAAACAATTATCTGATAAAGGAATAGTATCCTAAAACATACAAAAACCTTTTGAAAACTCCCAAAAAGGGGGAAAAACACACCACTGTGGATAGAATGAAGTAGACAGTTGAAAGTCACTTCACAGGGACTGGTTGGAAGAATATTAGAAAAGTGTTATACAAGGACGTCTTTCCAAAGTCTCCTGCACTCACAGCTGGGGATTTTGGGAGATGATTGGGTAATGGGGCATGGTAATTATCAGTGGACTGGTCCACTCATGTGTTTATAACTGCGAGATGGCAGGTGAAGCCTGTTTGGGGAAGGTGGGTCACTAGGGGCATCACCTGGAAGGGTCTGTCTCCTTCCCTCTTCTCTCATCCCTCTCTGCTTCCTATCTGCTGTACCACGAGCAATTCTCTGTGTCCCTCTACCAGGCTGCCTTGACATTGAACCAGCTGACTATGGACTGAAACCTCTACAAAGTTTGAGCCAAAATAAACCTCCCTCTCCTTGAGTTGTGCATATATTGGGTACTGAGTCTCAGCAACGAGAAGGTAGCTACGATGGAAGGTGATGGTTAAATGGTCCAAAGTTTCAGTACCATTAATTTTTGTTAGTTCGTTGAAAGGAACAGTTAGTGCTTGCATTATTTGATCAATTTTGCATGCCTGTACCTGGTAATCTGAGCAACTACTTTGAAGAGAAAAATATTCACTATAATAACCATTGTTAATTTTCCATCATCTTTTTTTGAAATTCTGTATTGTTTTTTGACTCGGTTTTTGTCCATTCAAAATTTAAAAAAAATGAAATAAAACATACAATAAATATTTGAAAGGGAAAGAAATTGCTCAAAGGAAAGAATTACTGGGATGGGGAAGACAAAATCTACATATATACAAATAATAGCTAAGATAATTTTGCTACTAATTTTTATTAGTTCTTTGAGAAGAATGGCTTGTGCTTATGTTGTTTGATCAATTTTGCATGCCTATATCTTATAATCTGAGCTACTACTTTGAAAATAACGATCTACAATGTAATAACCATTGTTACTTTCCTATTATCCTTTTTTGAAATTCTGGATCATTGTTTTTATTGTTTTTTCTCTTTAAAATAAAAATATTTATTTATTTATTTATTTATTTTGGTTTTTTGGTTTTTCTCTGGTACCGGGAACCAAACTCACGACCTTGTGCTTGCCAGGCAGGCGCTTTGCCGCTGAGCTAAATCCCCAGCCCCTAAAATAAAAATATTAAAAATTTAGAATAGCTATTTAATTTTATCTAATACTCTTAATATAAACATGATCTTTCTTATCTTACTCTATGTTCTTTTAAAATTATAAATATAGATATAAGTACCATAGCATATGATTTAAAAAGAAAAAACCAATGCTCTTGCTAGTTTTCTACAGTTGTGACTTTCATTACTTTTGTTAGTGATATTTCTTGAGGTAAACAGTCCAGAGAACACACAGTGAATACCTACTTAAGAAAAAAATAGAGACAGGCAGGGAAAAGCTACTCTTCTAAGAACATAACAGCATCTTAGGCATTAGGTCTGTTAACTTCATTAAGAAAGCAAAAAATTCCAAAATCCTCCATTCAAATTAGCGCTTTTTCTCATTTTTCAACTTCCCAAGTTGTACACATTATCTTATTTCACCTTTGAAAAAATTCTGTACATTTCCAAGTGATGAGAGATTGATATTTTTATGTGTGTGTTGTTTTGCTTTGTGTGTAATTCATCATGTGCTCGAATTCACTTCTCAGTGGTGTTTATTTTTGGATTTGTGTTGATGCTTTTACTTTTCCATCTGGGGATTCAATATAAAATATAATTGGGCTGGCTAAGGTTGTCCTTGTCCTTGACCTCAACACCTGAGCATATTCCTTGCTATAACTTTTTAGTGACTCAGTCATTTCCTCTCAAGCAATACACAGAATGCTCCCTCGAGATTTTGTGTCTGAGGGGAGCTTTAAATTTGTGGCTCTGCTAGACATTTCTGCTGGCTTGGTTTATCTTAAAAATGTGGCACCAAATCAATCACAAACAGTAAAAAGAGGGCACCCCGAGGGGGAAACTAAAAACAATACCAACCCATAATGTCAGCGTGCCTCTAATAAGGCAGGTTAATAAGATCACACAAGTAACAATGCCTTGGTTTACACCAATGGTACCAAGGGATTTACCTTTCCTGCCACCAGCATCGTTTGTGTCACTTCTCTGATTAAAGAAATCTGCAATGAGAACAAAAGTTAATGAAAAATAGATCAGAGACCTAGGTATAAGACCTGAAACTTTGGAACTGGTAGAAGACAACAGAGGAGAAACACTTGAAGTTATAGACCCAGGCAGAGATTTCCTGAATAGGACTTGAATTGCACAAGAGATAATAGCAAAAATCAATGAATTGTATTACATCAAATTAAAGTTTCTGCAAAGAAGATTGACCACCAACAGAAGAAGAAACAGCCTACAAAAAGTGAGAAAATCTTTGCCATCTATTCATTCAATAGAAGATTAATATCTAGAATATACAATGAACTAAAAAATATTAACTTTTCTGCCACAAAGATAAACTTGAGTCATTTTAGGAAAATGGATGCACCTTGAGACCATAACGTTAAGTGAAATAAGCCAGGCACAAAAGCTTCAATCTCACATGGTTTCCCTTATACAAGAAACTCAAAATATAAAGAACAACATAAAACATAGGTAATAGGAAGAAGGGAGATGTATCTTTCCCAAATGGAAAGGGGTTCAAAAGAGGGAAAGACAGGAGAGGGAGAGGGGAAGGAGATCAGGAAGTAATTAAGATGTGTTACACACATACCAACCCACACAAAGAATGTAGACACTGTGTGCAGCAAACATGTACCAACAGAAAAATTTTAACATGTTTCATTAGATGGTCAAAAACTGTATATGTTTTTTACCTGATATTATCATACAACTGGGATACCTTTACTCTCATTTTTTTAAAAAAGAGAAGTCTTAAAGTAGCTGAGCAGAAAATTATTCATACAAATGATTATAAAATAATATTATGAAGTAATGATAGTAATGGGCATTTCTTGGAAAACAGGGATGATAGCATAGAAATATTTGAATCAATAGTAACTTAAAAATCTTTTTGCAAATTTAGATAAGAAAACCAGTGATTGCAATTATAAGGTACATGGTGTTTCTGAGACATTCCTTATTATCACAATAATGTTAAAGTAGTGCTCTGTACTTGAGAATCCATGTGCTTATTGTGCTAAGTAGCCGTTCTGAGAAGGCTGTATACTTGTAAAATGTTGTGTAGTGTCCATGTCTCAAGGTTGAGGATATTTTCTCATCTTTTTCTGGAAACTAAATACTGTGATTAAAGGAATAGTTATTTTATAAATCCAACAGTTAAGTGTTGGCTCTACTATAAATTCAATAGTGACTCTTCTTTTAAGTTTGGTATTATAAAAAACAATTAAATTCTTTTTTTATTTTAAAAATAAAACAAGGAAAACACTAACAAACAGACAACGATTTACAAAATAGCAGAAGAACAATACCAACAATACAGAGTTACAAACAAATGGTAGGAGATTAACAATGCTTGTTGTATTACATAGTGATATCTTCAAAGTGATTTCTCAGGAAAACAAATAGAGACATGCAAGACTGATCAATCAAGGAATAATTAACTGTTTCTTTCAGCAAAGAAATAGAAGACAGTAGTTCCAATCTGTTAACCGCCCTGTATACACATACATACAAAATTTCTCCTTCTTTCCCTTCTTTTTTCCCACATCCCAGCTGCCCTTTACCCTTGAGCATTTTCCTTTCATTTCACAATGTCTATCATACCTCCGAGTTTTTATTCACTCTTTCAGGTTTTACAGTAGTGAGACAATGTGGTGCTTGCACATGCAGGTCTGATTTATTTCACTTATGGGTGTGGTCTCTAGTTGTGACCATTTACCTATAAAAGTCTTGAGTTTATCTTTCTTTATAGCTGAGTAATATTCCATTATATAAAAGTACCACAATTTTTTAATCCAGTCCTCAGTGGATGGACATTTGGGTTACTTCCACAATTTAGCAATTACAAATTGTGCTGCTATGAACATAGGTGCACATATATCGCTGTGATGTGATGTTTCTAGATCTTCTGGGAAAATACCCAGCAGGGGGATAGCTGGGTTGAATGGGACCTCTAGTCCTAGTTTTCTGAGGAATCTCCAAACTGATTTCCAAGGTGGTTTCACCAGTCTGCATTCCCACTAGCAGTGGAGAAGAGTTCCTTTTTCTCCACAGCCTCGCCAGCATTTGTTATTGGTTGATTTCTTAATGCTAGCCATTCTTACTGGGGTGAGGTGAAATCTCAATATTGTTTTAATTTGCATTTCTTGCAATTAAGTGTTGGCTCTACTATAAATTCAATAGTGACTCTTCTTTTAAGTTTGGTATTATAAAAAACAGCTAAACAGACCTAGCAGTGTGCAATAATAATTCTCTAGTTTCCTCTCAAGTTAATCAGTTGACAATCAAGCATGAATATCACAAACTCTCACTCTCTTATCATCTATATTTACTATATACCACAGTGATGTTGAACATTTTCTCATGTATTTATTTGCCATTTGTATTTCTTTATCTGAGAAGTGTGTATTCATCTCAGCTGTCCATTTTTGGATTGGGTCTTTGAATTTGAGGGGTCTAATAGTTTTTAATTCTTTATATGTTCTAGATAGAAGTCCTTTTTCTGAGGCACAATCAGCTAAAATTCTTTCCCAGTTTGTGGGTTTTCTTTTTACTCTGCTGGTGATTTCTTTAGATGTGCAGAAACTTCAGTAGCATGAGTTGTTGATTCTTTGAAGTGTTTCATGTGCAGTTTGGTTTTTGTTCATGAACTCTCTGCCTACCCCTATGTCTTCAAGGTTTTTACTTACTTTCTTTTCCAATAGATTTAGTGTTTCTGTTTTAATATTGAGATCTGTGAACCATTTTGACGAGTTTGGTGCATGGTGTTGAAGTATCAGCAGAAACAGCCACAAGCACAAACACACTCAGCCACCTAATCTTTGATAAAGGGGCCAAACAAACTCACTGAAAGCAATTAAATTCTTAAATTCTGCATTATGAAGCTTTCCTGCTGCTGGAAAAATACCTGATATCAATTTTAAGGAGGAGAGGTTTGATTTGGTTCATGTTTCACAGGATTAGGTCCAAGTTCTCCTGGCTCCAGGGCAAGAACATGATGGCACAAGGGTAATGGCAGGGCAGTGATGCTTAGTCCATGGCAGCAAGAAAGTATAACAAAGGAACAGCATCAGAGAGAAAGGGGCCAGGGACCAGAGGTTTATGCCTCCATGACCCAGCCAAACAGACCTAGCAGTGTGCAATAATAATTCTCTAGTTTGCTCTCAAGTTAATCAGTTGACAGTCAAGCATGAATATCACAAACTCTCACTCTCTCATCATCTATATTTACTTCATACCACAAAAATATGAACCTAATGACTGTTTTTGAAGAACACGCCAGAAATTGTGGCATCAGGATGTAGAGATAGGTACATAGATACAGGTATGCCTATATATGTATATCTCTCCTTTGTGTTTCATCTATTCTTTGGCACCTATGAAATAACATCAGTTCAATAAGTGAATAATATAAAACCTATTGGTAAGTTAAGGACTTTCAGAAACTACAGTACCAGCTGCTGACAGTTATACCTTCATATCAAGTTGATTGATGCTGTGCCCCTACACGTCAGCTTTTGCTCTATTGAGTTCCTTCTGGCACACAAATACAGCTACTGTGCCAGCCAGCAAGCACCGTGAGTGTGGAGGAGCTGCATCTCAGGGTGATCCCCAGACAGTGCTGCCCCGCACCGGCAGACAAGTGCACAGCTCTCGTGAACGAACTCATGATCTAGGGTGCAGTGCAGTGTGTGTGTGGGGGGGTAGGCTGAAATTGGGATTTTTCTTATAATACAGCGTATTTGACTTCTGTTCTCTTTACTTCCTCCCTCATGTCCTCGGGAGCAACTGACACACAAACTGCCACAGAGTCTCTGCTTCTGAAAAGTCCAGCTTCAGACAGGCAAAATTTGAACACACATATAATAGATCCAAAATCCAATTTCCCTACCACTCTGATGCTCTGCTTCATTTTTAGACCTTCATACTTCTTCCTTTATCATTTTGTCTTTTTATTCCTTTTTAATCTCCATATAGCTTTATTCTATGTACTAGACTGCCACTAAAGCTATTATTTGCTCTGTACACATTGAGGCACATGAGATGGAGCCTCTGTCTACAAGAAGAATTTGTTTGTAAATTGTAGTAGCTTTGGTTGGAATCCTTAAACATTTTTTGCTGAGTATTTATTATCCTGATGCCTTTCTAGGGAGAAGTTTATTTCTCCTAAATTAGATCTAATCTTTTCTTCAATCTAGGCAAAAAGATAAACAGTGAAATGTCACAGCACTAGAGAGACTGTTTTAGTAATCTAGTAGTCTTAAATGTTGATTCATTTGTACATTGATTAACAAATATTTATAAATAAATTACCTTGTCACAAGCACTATTCTATGTCCTGAACATGCAAAAAGTTAAACAAATAACCTACTCTTTGGGTAGTGATGATGTGTTGAGACAGACAATAAATAAACAAATACGACAAGAATGTTGATTAACGAAAAGTTCTGTGAAGGAAATAAGACATCATGAGCGAATAACACGTGGTAGAAGGCAGAACCTTCAAGAATGCTTGAGAAGGAATCATTCCCACATGTCTGAGGGGGAAATGTGCATGGGGCATGCTTGTAGATACAGCAAATTGATCAGGGCAGATGATTTGCAGGGATAAAGAGAACGAGTAGGACTCAGGAACAGAGAAGTAGTCAGGGTTCAGATCCAGGAGAACCTCAGAGAGCATAGTAAAGACCTTGCTTTCCTTTTGAATGTGATGCAAGGCTAACCAAAGTCTCTGAAGAGCTTTGCCAGGCTTGCATGGGTAGTATGCCTCCCCTAGATGTACACCGGCAGGACTGCCAGTCTCTTGAATAGTGGTTGTTCTTCATGAAGACTCTCATTATGTTCTTGGAGCACAGCACTAAACCTTCCAGAAATAGAGACTTTCTGTAGATATTAAGCTCGCTGTGTTTGTCCCCTGCTCTGCTTCCCACACCTTGTTTTGTGTTCCACTTCTTAGATAGGAGGAGAAAATATGTTTTCCCTGAAGTAGATTCATAAATGAACCACTTTCCTGATGACATGAAAAAGAGAGAGAGAAGTAGGTTATGAAATATTGCCTTCAACTAATTTATACTAGAGTTTCTTCTTAACAGCAGTTTTGACATTTAGAACCAGGTAATTCTTGGTCATCAGCGGCTAGCCTGTGCATTTTATGACATTTACGAGCATCCCTGTCCTCTATGTACTATATACTAGCAACATCCCTACAACTGGCACAGTTGTGACAAACTAAACTATCTCAGATACTGTCAAATGTCCCCATGGGGAGAGGGGTAAGATCCTTCCCGTTGAGAGAACTTAGATGTTTTGCAAAAAATACCAGTTTCATTCAAATATTAACCAGCATTCTATAACTAAGCCAAATTGTTGGTTAATACTGTACATGACTGATTTTAAATGCAAAGTGAAATCATTTTTTTGTGGGGACCTAAGGAGTTTGGAAGTGTCATGCTACTTCAGTCTGTGCTTCCACTCTACCTATTGGCAAATTTCCTGTCTGTGCTTATTCATTTAGTACTACTACTTCTGCATATTGAGGAGAAGGAAAACATAGACTCTCAGATATATATACCATACTAATAGTAATTCCTTTTTATGTCATATGTCTCTTTATCTATGAGATGGTTGTTTCTGTAGAAAGTTTTATAAATTGTTTTATTTTTTATTTGTTAAAATTAAAAACTGACAAAACAATGAAGACAAAATCAAAACAACACAAAAACAACAAAAATGATACATGACCTCAAAACAAAATGATACAAATTTACAGTGGTTGCTATATTACATACTGTTATCAGCGAAGTTGCTCAGTCCATTAGGCACAAGAATGTGAGATTGAACAAAAAATCAAATACAGCAAGAAGTATAAAATATTTTCAAGGGTTTTAAATTCCTCTTCAATTTGTGGAGCATATAGATCATTTTTGCACCAAGGTACATGGTTTCCAATGTGTTCTCATAACAGCATTTTTGGTTTTAAAATGTTCACACCTCACTATCTGTATTTACACTATTTTAAAGTGCATTCTCTCATCTAAGCCAAATTCATGAAAATGTGCTTATGAGTTGTCCCATTTGTCATATTTTGACCAACCACATACCAGAAGTACAAGGTTGTTCTGTCTGTATTATAAGAGTCAATGTTCAAGAGGGAATTACAAAAGGAACTGTATTCCTGGAGTTTGTACATGACCGGTATATGAAAGAAATAATACAGTTTACATTTTGCTCTAGACATACTTAGGCTACAGTTTGAAGAACTATATTAAAAAGTATAGGAAATAAATCTCAACAACCTGAGACCTATAGTTCTAACTGAGAGACAGTATGTAACTAATGCACAATACTTGCTAGAGGATATAAGAAAAACTCAAAGTACTCTTTGCTATTCTCTTCTCTCAGCACAGTAATTCAACACTTCTGACTTCAGATGTGTGGAGGTTTCCCCCATGCATCAAACAAGCAGTTCTGCTCCAGAAACAAACTGAGGGTCTTCTAACTGAATTCAGACCTTGTGTATCTGGAGGGAGTGTCAAGTCCCATTGTGGAAGGCTTAGTTCTCAATACTGCTCTTGACTTTAGATACCATTGCTTGCAATCTCTGCTTCTGGCAAACCTGGAATATACATCAAGAATTCATACTTCATAGTTGTAGTTTGGGAATCTGAGATCAAAACGACAACCAATCCTGTTCTTCACGAGTACCCTCTTCCCAGTTTGCAGAGGGCCAGCTTGCTGTAAGAGCACTAACCGCATGATGAAGCTTCATGGTCAGGACCTAAATGTCCTTCCTGCAGATATCTCCAGGATGCAGGGAAGCATTTCAGCATATGAACTTGGAGGGCACAAAAACCTTCAGTCTCCAGCAAATGTGATGACTTTGTCCATTTCAGTCTATTTCCATTTTTCATTTAGATAAATTTTTAAACCACTGTATCACATAGTTATTTCTTAATCACTCCTATAAATCTTCAAATTTTAGGACTTCTATTGATTTCATTTTTAATTAAATAGAAATAAAATATTATTTTAATGCCTTTGAGTGTTATAGTTATAAAAGTTTACATTTTTTAATTCAGTACAGAAATTCATTATAAGGAAAGTAGTTCATATAAACTCAGTCCAACAGACAGCATCAATAAAACCAAAATATTTTGAGGAAGAGCTATGGATCCTTCAAGCCTAGGATTGATCCAGTATGATACTGGTGTGTATTATTTACTTCTGAATGATTTTGCTTGCATCTAATTTTACTAATTTGTTGATTAATTTTTAGTATGATGGATTTGCAACAAAGACTTATAGTCATAATTTTCCCTGAGTGAATTTAATATGAAGGATTTTGCCAGTCTTATTAGAGATAAATTATTCAAATAGAAGAAAACTCTGTTTAGACTGTGACTACAGTCCTTCTAATTGATGATAGGTGCTGAATTAATTGGTAATAAACAGCACTATACGCTCAACAGCAGACACAATTTCTCACTGATGAACACAGAGCACACATTTTCTCCCCTTTATGTTCAAATATGAGGTTGCTACTACAAGCAAGTCACATGCAGTATCAAATTGCTTAAATAATTGCATTGTTTAAATCTAAAAAAATCAGTTTTTCAAACACTTATAAAATTGTTACATAAATAAATTTTTTTTATTTTAAAGAGAGTAGTAAATGAGAAACAAAGTAATAGAACAGTAGCAGCATACCAGTACCACAAACATAAACAAATCAAAGCAAGAACATTCAAAGTGATACAAAGTCTCAAGACAAAATAATATAAATCAACAGTGGCTGTTACATTACATATCGCTATTCTCAACTACATTGCTCAGATTATCAGATGTAAGAATGAAAGATTGCTCAAACCATTATAGGGAATAAGAAAAATAATTCTTCGATAAAACAGTAGAGATAATACAGAGTTTCACTAGACAAGATGTAGGAGTTCACCATTGTAATTCCACTGCATATTGTTACCTTCCAATCAGTTGCTCAGACCACCAGGCACAAGCATGCACAATGGATCAGAACATAAAAAATTGTGATCATTAACTGTTCATTTCAATGCACCATCAGACATCAGCAATGCAGTTATTGCAGCTATTCATATATATATGTAAATAAATGTCAAGCAGAATTTAAAACCTGGTATTGACTCTGTTCAATACAAGTATTCAATCATATATAAAATTCTGAAAAATATTTCTTCCCTGTGTTAACAAGCACCAGAAACTCCATGTGTATAATTTTTCTACAATCAAGTTGTGAAACTTTAATTTGAAAATAAATTTAATTATTAAAAGATCTACAGTTTGAGGCTAGAAACTGATTCAGTAGTGCAAGATATGAAATAAATTACTATGTTTAAATTTTTAAAGAAAATGCTCTAAGATACTCATCTCCTCCTGATCTTGGAGAAAGTTTTTCAACTTGGTTTTTGAGATAATTTGCACTCAAGTGCAAACCAGACTGTTAACCTTTTTTGCTCTTGTCATTTTGAAACAGCTCTAAAATGCTCAGCTCTGTGCATTTGAATCATATTTTCTTCTTTTTGTATTAACAATTTTCTTCTTACCTAATGATTTATTTCATATCTAGGTGAGGAAATATTTGAAATTAATATTATAGTGGACCATACTATAGAAGATATTTTAAGCCCAAAATTTATTTTAAAAAACCATTTACTGATAGGAATATAGGGATTTCAAAGAGCTAAGAGGCTCAGAATATATCAGGAAACATAGACATAACTATAGCTAAAAATAGGTGCACACATACACACACACACACACACACACACAATACACACACACTTGTGTTCTAAGAAATAGCTAAGAAAGGATTTCTGAGAAGTAGGAAATGCTTAAAGTATGTTATTAGTTTTACCTGAAATCTCAAAGCATGTACCTTCTTACATGAAAATCAGTAAGAATTTTCCATAGTGCTAAATCAATATATTATTTTGAGAGGTGGATATTAAAGGAGAATTTTCCAACAGAAGTACTTCCCACTGTCATGGAAAGTTCTTCAGTATGGACAAGTAATCACAGCTGGAATAGTAACCACATCAAAGAAGTAGTTGGAAAGTATTTTCTCTCCCTCCACGCCTCCCTCTCTGCCTCCCTCCCTCTCCTTCTTTCCTTCTTCCCTCCCTTCCTTCTTACATTTCTTCTTTTTTCTTCTTTCCTACCTTCCTACCTTCCTCCCTCCTTCCCTCGCTTCCTCCTTCCTTCCTTCCTTCTCTCCTTCCTCCTTTGTCTTCCATGCAATAATTTATTGAGAAAAACTCCACATTACATAGTGAGGCAGAAGTGTATGTTTAGAATGTGGGATCGAGTGTAACAAAAGTTTATTTTTTAAGGGCAATGATTTAGTATTTGGGATATTCCAGCCAAGATTCTACATTCTAGAGATATATAAAGAAAAGTACTAAATTGTATACCTAAGGACTTATTAGTTAACATTATATGTATAAAAATAATTTTTTCTTTGGTGAAAGCATTTAAGGCATGTGGTTAGCTAACCAGATTGTGCAGTCCTCACCCTTGCATCAATAAGGATTACTAGTCAGGCAAATTCTAGACTCCAAATGGAAGGCTCTTGCCTGACTCAGGTAAAACGATGCCTACTAGAGAATATTTTCGCATCTGTCTTTCAGTGAACATCTGAAGCAAGGTCATTGTCTGCGCACCACAGAAGAGAGTAGCGATTTTCTGATCTCACTGAAGAAGATCCAATGTGCTATTTTTTTCTAAATTTATTCTGCACAATTGTTAACAAATACTTGCAATTCAACAGCATTTGAATTGCAAGAAAAGTACTAATTTGGTACTTTTATTTCCTTACATTGTAAAGTACTGTTTGTTACTTGCACTTACTGATCGCCGTTGGTAGGTGACTTGTGGATAAGTGTTATATATGACCAGTGAGTAGACCTGGTTATGAAAAGAGATTATAGCTTATTTTTTATTCACTTTGGCTTATATCAGTTCTCAGCACTTTCTGCCATTCCTCTTTCCTAATTACATCACTGTATCGTGATATTCTTCCTTCCCTTTCCCATTTCATCATTATTGACTAATCAAGGCCTGTGCTCCTAGTATTGTGCAAGTAATGAAGTAAAACTTACACCATTTATATTTTCTCCAAGTGTGCAAGAGTCTTTCTTGTATAACCACAAAGTCCTGCCTTTGTCATTTTGCCTTAGCCATAAACTTTTAACTCCCTTGACTACCTTTCTGAATGGCCAACCTGACACTGTGTGGTTTTTCTATCATTTTGGTCATGAATTGTATAATAAGAGCTAAAATTGAAAATAGACAACTAATAGATAATATATACATTTAACTATTTGAGATTTTTAGACTATCATCTCTCCGTTAATGAAAATTCAGAGTGGATACACCTAGGACTACCCGTGCCAGAGAATGTAGTTAATCGGGAGGAAGTT
>NW_004955446.1:17630004-17660236 GCF_000276665.1 Chinchilla lanigera | reverse complement strand
GCCCTAAACCCTATTGCAAAGGTGCAGACTTTCTCTGGGCACTTTACCAACTGAAGAGTGTTCATCAGCTTCTTCTGCAAAGAAAATTATCTTCTCTTGATGATGCAGATGATGGCTGAATTGTACTACTTTGTAATGGGCAGAAACCTTGGGACTAGTGAACCCCAAAGATGTTCAGTTGTGTTTATTCAGAATTAATGGATAATGGCTACAAAAAGACTTTGAATCTTTAAACCAGAGATATCTTGTGTGGGTGTGATATTCTTTCCCAGAATTTTATAGTTTTTTTAATGCTGTAAATATTTTCAAATGTTGAACTTGGGTAATTGTAAGATCACTTTTATAACCTAATTAGTTATTTCATGCCCCGATTTTTGTAATGGAGTTTGTAATGGTGTTTGTATATCTATCTATCTGTCTATCTATCTATCTATCTATCTATCTATCTATCTATCTATATCTATCTATCCATCTAGATTTATATAGATTTATATAGATATAGATATATATAGATATACACACATATCAACATTCTATGAAGTTTACTTTCATTTATATCAATTATCTCAGTGTCTGTCCTTCAGTAAAATTGTCACCCTTAACTAACTGATCTTTTCATACAGGAGAAGCCCTTCAAGTAAAATCGTGACTTTAAGCTCTTCTGCATGTAAAGGATATAGTGTGTCAAGAAAAATAAAACATTGTATGCTGTATCAGAACGATTTGGGGGGAAAGTCCATGTGCAGATCATGTGAGGTATTTTATGATCAATGGGGCTAGGAAATTTTGAGAAAGAAACACAATACAGCTTGAAGGTGTAACGTAATTCTGGCTAAGAACACTGTGAATTTCTCACCACCCCTTTCCTTACATTTTAAAGGTGAAACTTAAAATGAAGAAAACTTGAAAACAATCTCAACTACAGGAACATTAAATTACAAAACCCAGTGAAAATATTACTCCTTGAATTTTCTGGACTCTAAATTAAAAATAAAGATTAAAACATCTTGATGTAGACTTAAGGTTCGTGAAGGCCAGTTTTACATCAGACGTGCTTTCCTCGTCAAGAATAAAATTCTTCTCTAACGTAATCATATCCGTAGAAACGTTCATCTGAAAGAAAGCTTCTCATTTCCTTGCGATAACCGCCTTCAGTCATAGTTAAGCTATTTATGAATATTCTGACATAGTTTAGATTTTCATTTGCCATTTTTATTATACGTTTTTGAAGATGAGGTTTAATCAGCAAAAAGCACCAAATATTTGTTGACTGAGCTACGAAAATAATTTTCAGTTTCTGAAGGCTTCCTTTCACAAGCTTGACAGCTAAAAACTAAAACCAATTATTTCTTTTAGAGGTCTATCTACAATAATTTTGTGCATTTGAAGGTCAGGAAAATAACGGCCATCTTTGAGAAAAACAAGACCCACAACTGAGGAGTTAACTCAGCATGTTTCAGTAAGACCCTTCTTCAGGCCATATATTTGTGCTATTACAATGGAAATGTTCAGCATAAAAGACGTCAGCGTTTCTATTAAAAACATCTTTTGGAAAGAGTTTAACTAGATTCAATCCTTATGTTGCTTTAGTTAAAGTTATTTAGCCTTAAATGCTTTCCTTAAATATACATATTCTGGATATCTTATTGCTTTGGTTAATAGGCACATTTAAATACAAAATTGGATTCCCTCTCTTTAATAGTTTTCCTCTTACTTGTAATTCGCCTTCTCCTTAGTGATTTAACCAAACTGTGTATCCTTAGCATCTTAAAGACTATACTTTGAAGTAGCTTAATATGAAAGACCATTTGAACAAAGCTTAGTGGCTTCCAATATCTAAATCCCTTCATAAAATACCGATGGAAAAAACAAAAGGAAACAACAAAACAGAACAAAACAAAACAAAATTAGAGCCGATTTAACACTAGGGGGCAGTAGGAGCTTCTTCTAAACTTGCCCTTTCCGGCTCAAATTGAATCCTGGTTTTGATTCCCCACGTTTTATGATTTTTAAGGGACAGTACCATTTCTTTATCATGGTAATAGATATGTCCTGTCAAAAGGACAAAGAGTAAATAGGGAAATGGTTTGTCAACTTGTATGTTCAGGACTGGACATAAGCTGGTTTATATAATATATTGAGGCGTTCTACAGCCATACACATGGACAGATATTTATCTGGCATCCTACATTTTAGTAAAATATATGATCCTTAAATGAGATATCTCCAGAAAAAAACCTATTGACTCCACCAAAGTCTAAATTACTATTCTCTGGTATTCATTTCGTTTTGTATCTATATGTCTTATGATAGCTCATCTTTAACAAGGTGATTTACTCTACAATTGCCCAGTAATAATGACATCTAAAATAGGTTTAATATTTTTCTTGTATTTAACACAGTATGAAGTACTTCATTAGGATTTTTTCTTTAATGGTTTTAACACAGTTCTGTGATATTGGGCTGGTTATTTCCTCTACTTTGTAAAGGCGGTAAATGAGACATTAGAAGATTAAGTAATTTGCCTAAAGATAAAATAGTTAAGAGTTACATCAAGTTCAGAATCTAGGTCCCCATGGTACTAAACTTTCCTTAATTTTGATATGTTGAACATTTGGTTTATATCCATTATTGGTTTGAATTTAAAATATTTCATTTTTTATATCACATCATGTGTTTTATTTTTGTTTCAGAAAATATGACTCCCATTGCTTTAAAAAAAAACTAGAAAAGAAAAAAATACTATATGTAGGTAATATAATTTAGAATTTTATTATTGGGAGAAATTTTTATACCTGTTTAAAAAGCTCTCATATAATTAAAAAATATTTGGTTCATGTGAATTATTTCTCTGTACTTAAAGTATATCCAGTCTTTGAATATGCAGCACCAATGATAGGTCAAACACTGAGAAACAAATGCCATACGGTGCCATTCTAATGCCCTTCAGAGCCGGCAATATACATGCAAAATATATGAAAGATCGATCCAGTAAACAATGAGTAGTGCTCATAAGAAATGCACTGGGATTCCAGCATGGGGGTGGATGACTATGATTTGAGATGACCAAACCACAAAACAAAACAACTGGGAATGGACCAGGCCCCGAAGAATGGGAACAGTCACATTTTTAGGGATGTAAATGGAACATTTCATGATATTTGGGGAAGATAATATGAGGCATAGAAGGAATGCAGTAGATCAAATAGAAGTTTGACCAAAATTTTTTAATTTAACTTTTATTCATTCACAAATTACTCCAAAGATATGACATTACCCAATACAATGCTGTAAAGATTGATTTTTAGTTTATTTATTTATTTATTTATTTATTTATTTATTTTTTGGTTTTTCTCCGGTACCGGGAACTGAACTCACAACCTTGCTCTTGCCAGGCAGGAGCTTTTGCCGCTGAGCTAAATCTCCAACCCCTTGATTTTTAGTTTAAAGTCTTTCTCTCAGGGGAAGACAGGAGACAGGAACAGTAGTTAGCAGGCTTTTATAACAGTCTGGGCCCTTGTTTATAAAGGTTTGGATTTAAGGCCCATAAGTAAAATAAAAGAGAAAGAAATAATGTTTTAACAAATTGTTATAGGAACAGAAGAGAGACAGAGATATGAACCTAGTGACATCCACTAGGCATTTGCCACTATGTCTGCGGGATGAATGGCTGGCAGATCAACCAGAAGTCTCACATCATAAGCTTTTTATAGGTTTTGTTTTAGGTATCAGTGCTGGTTTCAAACATGTAGGAAATTTTATATTTTCACTTACTATTGTATTTCTAAGTTATTATATGTGCTGCCAAAGTGAGCACTGTGTTTCTAAATTATTACACAAACTCCTTATCTTTATCTATTTTTACTACTGACTGAAAAAAAAATTGATACCTAGGTAGCTGTTAACACACTAGCAGATTTTGTCAAGTTAGATTAAATCATATTTTTAAGACATTCTTCTATGATATAATTTTACAATTATAATATTACAACTTGAAGAAGTTGAATATATTGTCTATAGTGTATAACTGAGTATACTTCAGTGCTATAACCACAATACCAAAAGTTAATATAGAATCAGTGTTGGGCTAGTTGTGAGCTAAACACAATCTTGAGCTGTAAAATTCTTTTGTCCAGAAAATGCTCAGAATGTTCTCTGACCTACATAAATCTTCAGTCTTAACATCACTGATGAGCAATTATGTAATTATCTTAAACTTATTATTCTCTTTCTATCATAGAAATATAATTAAAGTCTGTATTTTCTATGTCACAATAGGGCCAATATTTGTCTGATATTTTAATATATGTAGCAGATATTTTCTTGATTTCTGTCTTTAAAATTTTAAATGTGTTTCTCTTTTCTACCAGAGTACAAGTGTCTTAATTAAAATTTTCTGCCTCTGGCAAGTTGGATGCCTCAAATTTTAAATATAAGAAGATATATTGCATTTATCATTACTTTCTGAGTTTTTTAAAAAACTAAAACTTTTGTCACAGTGGGTAAATAACACTATGAAAATCAGCAGTGTTTGGGAATCCACATTCTGTCTGCCAAGAATGATGCCATCATATTCAAAGACACCCTTCTTTATGAATATGAGGGCCAGATATTTTCTGGGTTTTCAACATAAAGTTTGTCTCAACTTTTTTTGAGACAAGTTCTTTTTTTTTGGTACCAGGAGTTGAACTCATGAACTCAGGCTTGCCAGGCAAGTGCTTATGCTACTGAGCTATAACCCAGCCCTTGAGACAAATGCTTGCTATGTAGTTCAGTCCATCCTTTGAACTCATGACAGCTCAGACTGGCCTGAAACTCCTATAAATCTTCCTGCTTCAGCCTCTGCAGTGTTGGGGTGCATCTTCATACTTGCTTAATAATCTATACTTCTTTAAGGCACTTATTTTCTGCCATAGGTATCTTCACGATGAATGAAAATATGATGTTTTTCCTAAAATGGATTTATCCCACAGATACTGTATATACTATATGTATATAGTATATAGATCTTTTAAAATTCATATTTTTAAATAAACCATTAATATTTGAAAAGCTTTCAAGGTAGAATGAGAAAGGTGTTTGAAAATGAAGATGGGGAAATTTGAAATTATCTAAATAAATTATTAAAATAGTTGCAATCATTGTCTAAATAAGCCAGTATAAAGTTAATATGAGGAATACAAAAGAGGGAAAATTCACATTCAAATATAAAAGTACAAATAAGTGTTAAGAACAAAAAGCAATCTTACAAAACATTATGTTACAGAGAGTTAAATGTATGGACAGACATAAATATTAATAAATGCAGTTAACATCTCTAGATAGTGATATATTGTATAGTTTTCATTCATTTATAACTTTAAAAGATTTACCTTGAAATTGATTTAGGTTGAGATTTAGTGATAAATTTTAAGTTCCAAGTAAATTCATTCCTCAGTTATTATTGAATATGTCTGCTGCTGTCTAAAGGTTTGTTTGTATGGCACATAGCCAGCCAGTATTCTTCAGGAGGTGATTAGAATAAGAACTTTACAAAATATGCTTCCCAAAGAAAGTTTAAATAGCAACATGAATAAATGTATCAATTATGCACACATTTCGAAGCGATAAAAAAACCACTTCCCCTGGGTTAAAAGTAATGGCAAGCAGTTTGTTAAAACAAAGAATAGAATGCCCTCATGAAAAACTTGCAATGCAATAAAAATGGATATTAGCTTAAATAACATTTCTTTGTTGGATGAGTTATGTTATTCTTAAAATGTATTATTAACTTATTATGTAGGCTTAGGAAGACTAATTTCTACATGATCAACCCTCCAGAGGCTTAGATTTCATGGCATAAAAATGAATGTGCTATCTGTTACATGACACTCTGTAAATAAAACCCTGGTTACCTATGCAACAAGACCACAAAGGGCACAGAATATCAGTACAAAGTCAGTTATGCAATATCGTTTAGAACAGAGGTAACTGCTACAAGCAGGCAGGAGGAAGAAAAGGACATCTATCCAAGGGCAGAGACACACAAAATTACTGCAGAGCAGCGAAGAACCATTCAATACCTGTTACAGTTGCCTTCATTGTTTTAATGAGCTGGCTGTACTTTTTAAAAGCATTTGTGTTTGTGGGCAGATTCATAAACTCTGTTTTAATGAGGTCATCTATTAATTTTCTAAAGATCATTGCTTGCAAGGAAAGGCTAATAGACTTAGCGGAATATGTCTTTAGGTAAAGGGTTTGAAATTGTTAGGGTTCTTAGTTTTAATCTTCCAATACACAGAATTTTCTTTCTTTCTTTTTTTTTTTTTCTTGTGGCACCAGGGATTGAACTCATGATCTTGCACTCACCAGGCAGGCGCTTATGCCACCGAGCTATATCCCCAGCCCTTCAATATACAGAATTGCTGAAATGGTTTTGTTATAATTTCAGCAAACTGGGAAAAAAATCTTTAAATATCCATCAACAGGTGATTTTATATCCATATTACACATTATTATGCAGTTACAGCAAGAATGTAATAAAATTTTATGTCAAACTGAAAGGATTTTCATGTATGTATAGTTAATTGAAAGTGAAGATTAAACTGGCAAGAAGACATAAAAAGTTTAACCTATATACTCTTATTCCATTCAATATATCCTTAAAAATGTAGGAAATATTGAATCTTTGGTGTAGAAGGGATTTTGAAGTACATAAATTTTTCTTTGAATTGGCAGAAAAGCTGAGGTTGTAGAGAAATGAACTGAGAGTGACACTTCAGTTGTTGAACTCAATTTGTCCAAAATTCATGTCCAGACACTGAGAAGTTCGAGAACTGAACATATTTTTCCCATAAAGAATAATAGAAAACTAAGTGGTTCTGAAGCCCCAAAATTACACTTATAAACTCATTTTTTCAAGGATTTAAAAAAATTTGCAATGATTTCTTTCTACTGTGTTTCTCCCAGTGTTCCTCTTAGCTTCACTGCTGATATCACTAACTTCCTTTGGAGCCACGGGTGCAATATTTTAAGCAAATAAAGCAAAACAGCACAGTGATCGATATTTTCATGCACTAATGCAAAGCACTGTATGTTGTCTGGGAGAGGGTGGCACTCAGACTGAAGGTGTGATTCACTCTGGGTCTCAACAGGCTTTTTCAAGTTGGGTTTTCCGTTTGACTATCAAGCAAAGTTACAAATGCTGAGCAGATTTTTTCAAAGTTTGCTGCTGCAGAAGGAGAAAGTTCGAGCTTGGAGCTATTGGACAGCCATGGAATCACTGTACTTGAAAAAGTCTACATAACATGTGCAAGGTGGATTTAGAGATGACTTTAACCTATGTCTTAGTCTGGTTTCTGTTTGTTCGATAGAATGCCATTGGTTGGGTGATTTAAGAGTAAGAGAAGTTACTTGTTTCACAGTTCTGGAGACAGAGAAGTTCGAAAGCAGGAATCTCAACTTCACAAAGGGATTTCATGGAAAGCTGTGTCTTACCAGAATGGCAAATAAACGTGGAAAAGACAGCAAGCAAGAGTTTTGCTTTCTTAACACGCTGTCCCTTTCATTTTTATTTTTTATTAGTACGTGGTACAGTACATAATAATTACATCATAGTCAGGAGTTGGTACATGTACAGAACACTTCTTAACTGTTTTTATGCTTTCTCTCCATTTCTTGGTCCACTGTGTGGTTAACTAACCAAGAGAGACTTGGCAAGTGGAAGATACATAACAGTCAGGAAGCAGAGAGAGAAGGGGGGAGACAGAGACAAGAATATAACTGTTCATGTCACATGCCCAGTAGGGTTGCATCCTCTGCCCAGGTCCCACCTTCAAATCTGAGACTTTTGGAGGAAGAGGGTAAAAACGAGACCAAAACCCAGCAGGGTAAACATTAAGTAAGAGAGCTCCATTTCCAGTTCCTGGGCCAAGTTGTGGCAAAATGTGAACCCCAAAGGGGTTGGGCAGCCCCACTACTGTGGCATTGCTTGGTGCAGCCCCCTTGGTAGAGAGAAAGAACAGAAGACCTAATACAATCATTACATATTTCAAACATGTACTAATAACAATAAAAAATTTTTAAAAAGAGATTCAAACTCCTGGCCAAAAAAAAAAAAGAATGCACCCTTCCATGTCACACACCATGACCTATTCCCTGTGACTAGCTCCAACCTTGTAACATTATGGGGGGACATTTTAGAGCTAAATCACAACAGTTTTAATCTATTCATGAGGGCACAGCCCTCATGTCATAATCACCTCTTAAAGGTCTCACCTCTCAATACCATCAAATTGGCAATTGAATTGCTACCTGTATCTTGGAAGGGACATTCAAACCACTGCACAACATTTGACATTATATCAACATTTGATTTCAATAAATTTTATTGTCTCCAAGAATATATGCTTCTTGTTTAGGCTTAAATGTTCTTATGTACTACAGCAATCATTCTTACATATTATTATATCAATCACCTGCTGAAATGGAGAAAATTTTGTCAAGATTAAAAGTGTCACCAAAAAGCCAAAGCCAAAATAATTAGGTTTGCATTGATATAGAAGGAGCTACAATGCATTCATGACTGTGATCAAAATTACAATTCATTAAGACTATGAGTGTTCATAAACCAATAAATTAATAACTTAGAAACTATTTCAAGTTCACAGAGTAAAGAAAAGGTATGTGCAATAGAATTTAAAATTTAAAAATTGGACAGGGAGTGGAGCTCAGTGGCACAAGTGCTTGTCTGGCTAACGCAAGGTCCTAAGTTTGATTCCTGATACCAAAAAAACCCCAAACAAATTAAAATTAAAAAATAGAGTGAATATTCCCAAGACTGTAGGTAGTTCAGTATGTCAAATGAATTTTGTAAGCAATTATCACATGATAATAAGATATATTTTAGATTTGTCAGCACTGCATACTGTGTAGATAGTAAAAAGTGCCAAAAATAACTTCGTATTTTGGTTTTTGTATTTGGGATATACATAGAACTGTGCAAAATTAAAAGCTAGATGAAGTGCTTACATAGTTATATTTTACTCTAGACTGTTCTCTACCTTGCATTAATGATTGTACTTAAAACAGTTTCTGATTTATTTAGAGTTTTACAACTGCATTTTTATCATGTAAAATATATGGTCTCTCACATACCAGGAAATTTTCATGATACAAATGTTTATCTTCAAAAATAAAGCTATCATCCTATCCTGAGGAAAAAAGTGAGAATGGAAGGAGGTAACAAACCAGGCCAAAGAAAAAGTTATAAAATATTCATAATTTTTGATTGCCATCTCAGCTATTCAATAACCATAAGCATGAATGTTTGAGCAAGATAATGGAATATTTCTACACTCATAAAGATGAAGGAAATGTTCTTGGTCTTCACTTGAATCCTGTGTGCACTCAGCATAATCTGCCAGACACTGACCCTGGGAAATTTTGAATTCCTTAAAAATCTGATCGACCTATGAATTATTCAAGTAATATTTTACAAAATATGTATGTATATAATAAAATAAATACTCGTGTAACAATGTGCAGTACTATAAGACTTTATCTAATACTTTGAACTGCTGAGACCAGGTGAATACATTTTGAAAAGACTTCATTATTGAGATGGATCAAAAGCAAGGTGTTAAAGGAAAAAAGGTAAAGAGCAGAGGGAGAAAAGACTTGCCAAGGACTTGCGGTAGTGTAATATGAATGTAGTGAAGTTATTAAGTCTCCACAGGAGCAGGTATTTATTGACATGTTATACTCTAAGATCTGTTGATGAGGACAGTTAGTGAGTAAAATTTCACTGGACTTCAAAATCTAATGATTTGGATGTACCAAAGGATTTTGGTAAGGAATAAGTATTTTATGAAATGAGAAATTATACTTTTTATTGCAGTAATTGTCATACAAGTGAAATGAAAGGAGTGAATTAAGAAGATATAATTGTCAGAAACTATAGGACTCTTGATAAAACACTGATTTTCTTGCAAAACTGGTATTTGACTAAAATAATGTTTTAAGAAAACACTTTAATTAAAATTCTTTTAAATATTGATACCAGTGTATTCTGTCATAACCTGCATGACTCACGTGCTCCTTGCTATGCTTCTTCCCTTCTCCCTAAATAGCTGCAGTTTAAAAGGCCAGGTATCAAAGTGATACCACCCATTTCCTCTCTTTGCTGAAGTTATCTTCTGATTTTAACTTTCTCACCCTCATCTCTTGAAGCATGCCATTTCTGATTCTTTGTTAACTTTTTAAACACAACATTTTTACTAATGATTCTTGGTTTCAAACTACAGCTAGATATCTATTCTAGTATATCAGCTTCATAATGTCAGATAGCAAATATCCCATGCATGTTTCTGACTTGAGGAGTGCTCAGTCCCTCTCTTCTACTCAAGGACATTCGTCATGGTTTACACTAATTGTGAGCTTGACTGGTTTTGAATCAAGCCAGGGGATTAATGGCGCATACCTTGGTATATGCTGGGTGAACCCTGGAGGCAGGACTTTAAGTACTATGTCTGGTCCCCATGCCACTTCCTTGCTGAACTGTTCCCCTGCTCTGCTTGCTGGCCTCCATGAGCTAAAAGTCTTTGCTATGACATGACTTTTCTGCCTTGGACCAGCCATTCATGGACTGACTTCCATGAAAGCACAAGCTAAATCAAACTTTCCTCTCTTAAGTTATAATGTATTGTGTTTCAGCAACAGGAATGTTGGCTAATACAATATCATCCCACCAGTCCTTTTTCCTCCTGTGCTATCATCTCAGTTATTACTGTTGAATAATTCTAAAACTATACAGATTGTTATTTCTCTTTTATTGACAACAGCACAGCAGCAACATAATAAAACTTCTGGTCTTTTATCATTCCTCCACCTCTTTAGTTCATTCTCTGCTCCCAAATTTCAGGAATAATATTTAAAAAAAAACTCCTATTCTCCTAGTAAGTCCTACCTTCCTCTCAATTTAAATACCTTTTAGTACTTCCACTTCACCATTCTTATTTTTTGTAAAGATCAATAATAACTTCTGTGTTGATAAATCTAATCCAGTTTCTGGATCTTATATAATCTGATTTACCAGCATTAGAAACAGGTGATTGTTTCATTCTTGACACTTTCTCCATTTGGTGTGTATGATCCCACTTTCAATTTTTCTCCTGTCTTGTGACTTGCTCTCTGAGGCTCACCTTGTTTGAGTCTACACGTCTCACAGATTTCAGACACTGGTCTATATGAGCTCAGTTTGAAGTCTTCCTTTAATTAATGTCATGGTTGATACATTGTGTCAACTTGAGTATGGACTGAAACCTCCAGAAACTGTGAGCTAAATAAACCTTTCCTTCTTTAATTGTGGGCATCAGGTATTTTGGCCTAGCAATGAGAGAAAAGTAACTAAGATAACTAAGTTAATTTTTACTTAAATTCTCCAATTTTATAACTTTAATTACTATTTATTGATAATATTTCTTAAGCTAATCTACAACTTAAATTCTACCATGAGCTCTAAACTTATATATACATGGCCTACTGGACACCTGTATTTGAAAACCTAATAAACATCTCAAGCTAAACATATCCTAATTAAACTCCTAGTTTTTCTTTCATGTATTCCTCATTCAGAACTTTTTCTTGGATTTATCAGTGCAGTATATCAAGCTGAAAATATTGGACTTTCTTCCTTATCTCATATTTCATGTCCACACTACCCCCAAATCTTCAAGATACAGCCTTCAAAATATAATTGGAATTTGACAGCTACTCACCACTATTGTGCGGGTCCATTCATCAGTGTCAATATTCTACTGGGAAGATATGGCTCAGGTGTGTTCAGCCTATGGCTTGTGGGCTGGACTTCTCGTTGTAAGAAAAAAAATTTAAAAATAATTTTGTTACTTATATACTATATTAGAGACCTTAAATATGACCAGTGCAATTCCTTTTCATCCAATATTGCATAGAAATCATAGTGTCACTTTATTTCCATACTTATCCAAATATGGACTCATTTCCAAATAACTAAATAGTTATCATTTTAAAATCATTTATTTTATATCATTTTCTGCTCGAAATCTTGTAGCAGGATGCCATTTTATCCAGAAATTCATGGGAAGACTTCCCAGTTGTTCCAAAACAGTGATATAAATTCTTTCCTTCTAAAGTGTTTATATTTACTATTCCCTTAGCCTGGAATGCTCATCCCTATCTTTTTGCTTAAATGTTATATTCTTGAGGGGTCACTTGCTTTAAAATGGAAATGCTTTGTCTCTATATTGCACTATCTTTCCTTAGTTAATGTGTAATTGTTTGATCAGTCTTACATGCCTATATCTGGTTTTCTGAGCAATCACTTTGAAGATAACATTATGTAATATAACAAGAATTGTTAATATCCCCTCACCTTATTTTGAAATTCTGTATCATTTTTATTGTTTTTTATGCCCTTTTGTTTCTATATTGTTTTTGTTATTTTGGTTTTTCTCTTTTCTCTTTAAAATGAAAAACAAAATTTATATGCATATACAAGGATAGTGGGGATAGGTGTATTGCTGATGTTTATAGTTTATTGAAAGGAACAGTTAACGGTTAAGTTTTTTTTTCTTGACCAATTTTTCATGCTTGTACCTGGTAATTAGAACTACTGATTTGAAACAACAATATGCAATATAAGAACCATTGTTGAATTCCTACCATCTTGTATGGTGAAGCGCTCATCATTTCCAATTTTTTTTTTATTACTTGTTGTTGTCTTTGATTGATCAATCTTGTGTTCTTACACCTAGTAGGCTGAGCAACTTTATTGAAGATTACTGTATATAGTGTAGCACCAATATTAATTCCTATCATTTTATTTGAAGGTCATGTATCATTTTTGTGTTTTTTTTTTTTGTCTTCATCATTACTGTTTTGTTAGTTTTTTTCTCTTTAAAATAAAAAAATTTAAAAAATAAATGTGCTTTGCATTTATCATCATTCAACATACTACATATTTTACTTGTTTTTCTCTTATTATCTGTCATCTGCAAATAGAACATAAGCAGTTAGTTTCCTAAGGTTGCTTTAAAAATTATACAACCTTGTGGTTTAATTACCATTTCTAGAGATCAGAAGTCTAGGTTTTGCCCTTGTGACCTATCTGGACATACCCCGGAGCATGAACTTATTATATGCTAGGTATTTCTTAATCCAGTGAAGTTTTTGTGTAAGGATTAATGATCATAGTCCTAGAAGAGAATTTTTCCTCCATTTTTCTACCTTCTCCTGGCTTGAAGCATTCTTTGGTGTGTAATTGTATAACACTGATCTCTGTCTCCATCCTCATATGATCCTCATCACTCTTCTCTGTTATCTCTTCTGTTTTGAGACACAGCCCATATCACTAGATTGCCCAGGATAGTTTTGAACTTGTGATCCTCTTGCCGTGGCCTTTCAGAGTGCTAGGGATCTCCAGTGTGCTCCATTATGCCTGGCTTCCTCTGTTTTTATAAGGATATTTTTCATTGAATTCAGGGTCCTCCTACATGATCCAAAATAAATTCATCTCAGTTTATTTATAAATAGAAAGGGGCCTTTTTGCAAGTAAGGTCACATTCACAGGTAATGAGGATTAGTATGGGAGTACATCTTTTTAGAAGTCTTCTTTCAATCCACTACAACTGTGTTCCTAACACCTGCAATAATACGCAACACCATGGACCATGATCTACAAGTATTTGTTGGATCAATGAAAGACCTTCTTGAGGTTGCAAAGCAGAATTTAGCAAAGATTTTTCCATAAAGGTTCATATAGTAAATATTTAATAATTTGCAGGTTTAAAAGCTTTTGTCACAACTGCTCAATTTTGTTGTTATAACTTAGAAAATAACTACAGCCAATATCCAAATGAATGAAATTAGCTATTGTTCAATAAATTTTTTGTCTGATTATTTTTTGAGACAGCATCTTACTATGTAGCTCAGGCTGACCTTGAACTTACTCTCCAGTACAGGCTGGTTCCAGCGTGTAGCAATCCTCCTGCCACAGCCTCCTGAGTTCTGGGACTACAGCTGTGTGCCACCACACCTGGCTGTCCAGTAAGTTTATTTATGGATTCTGAGATTGGAATTCTCATTTTGCTCAAAATAGTATTCTTCTTTTGACATTTCCAACCATTTAAAAATTATAAAATCTTTTCTTAGTTCATGGTCTGCATAGAAACAGGTAACACACTAGATTTGTCTCTTTTTTCAGTTTGCTGCTGGAGCACATTGTTGCTCTCCATGCTTTTGCAGAGCACCGGTTATCTGAAATCTGCAGAACCATTCATTTAAAGATAATGTGGTTCATGTGTTTGTTGCTGTCGATACTGGGAAAGCCAGATTTCTCTGGGCATTTAGAATGCATGTTTCAACAGAATAGTTTATGCTAATTTTGCTAATAGGCCATTTCTAAATTGATTTTTGTTTGTTTTTCAGAGAATTCTTGAAGACAAATATTTTCTGAGGAGGAAACATTACTGATGTGGACATATTTATGTAACATATTATGTTCAGTTTAAGGCATGGGCAATACAATGATGAGACCCTGTGACAAAGGAAAGGACAAGAGGAAACAAACCACGGAATCAGTGCTCTACTGCTTACTGAAGATTGCCAAGTGCCACCAACGTCTACCTGGAAATTCCATAGACCCCACAGCATAAAGAGATTACAGTAGCGCACAGGCGTATTTCACAATGAGGTCATATTTGGATATAAGATTAAGACTAAGGCAGCCATGATATTACTTTTGATAATTATGAAGAAGAAAAGAGGTAATCGTTTAACTTAAGAATTGAGCAGAAAGGAGAAAAATAGTTTTGAAATGAACACACATAAATATGTGGTGATGAATCCAAATTTATATGTGGATTTATACTTAGTAATCTATGTACATATCGTTCCTTTCATCTGAAGTTTTAAATAGTTCGTCATTGACATTATCCATTAGATTCAATTTATTCCTCAATTTAGGTGTCACATTCAAGTCATCAAAACCTTATTTTGGGGGTGGGGATTTAGCTCAGCGTCACAACGTCTGCCCAGCAAGTGTGAGGTCGTGAGTTCGATTCCCGGTACTGGAAAAAAAGCCAAAAAGAAAAAGAAAGAAAAAAAACCTTATTTTTAAAATAAACACCAAAACTTAAATTGATGCATACAACTCACAATGTTTTGCAAATCATTCAGTGACATAATAGCTCATATTTCATCAACACACACTGTTGATTTGTTAAATGGATCTACAGGTATCTCTTTATAGGGTTTGGTATAAGTCTGTACAAGTATTTCCTATAGGTCTGTTTTTGTCCTGCTCTGACTGCATTATACTTGCTACAGATGTAATTTTTTCTTTTTCAGATCAGCGGTGGAAACTATGATGTACAAAGGAAAAAGTAATGACCTGAGCTTTCTAAGCTGAGACAAAATGTTCTTTGGTACCATATTTTAGTAAGTTCAGATGTTTCTCACACTATTTTTGGATACAAATTTGGATGCATTAAATTAGATACTAACTAAGCTTACCTGCATCTATTCATTATTCCATATGTACATTAACTTATTACAGAGAAATGAATATTTCTGGAAAGTCAGAAATACAATTGGCTATTTGTTGAACTATTATTTCATGTTTACCTTAATAATCACAGATGTAAACACAAAATATTAAATATAATTTTTTCCCAATTCCAAAGCAACATATCCAAAAGATTTTTAAAAATAAGTTAAAAAGTAATATTTGCAAAACCCGTATAATTAGAGGAATTTTTGTGTGATATATAATGAATTTTACTTATAAGCCTAAGGAAAAGTGACATTTAATCTGTTCTTTATTGATAGACCATTTCATTGCAAACACAATTTACTTTTTTAAAGTAGAATATTTCAAGCTAATAGTGACTGTTGAAGATCTGAAGTTAATTTATTCCCAGAATACATGCTTATTTTCAAGATAGATTCCGTATTTAGAAACTAAAGGCAAGTATTGTCTGAAAAAAGGTCATTTTTACACTTGAATTATAAAGTAACTCTACTAATGAAACCTATGAGAATAAACACTGTCCAATTAATTTGCAATTGAAAACTGAATGATTTTCTGCAACATCTTCAGCTAATGAAGCCTGATTCCTGTCTTAACTCAGCACACACCCCTTTTATCCATCATCTATGCCAGCCAGATGTCTTCCAGTTGCCCTGTGTAGTAAGGGCCTCCTTTAATTAGCATACACTTCTTAACACTGTATTTTAGACTTTTTTTCCTGACCAATCTTATCCTTTCATAGACCCTTCTTCACTCTGAAATCAGAGAGATCTTTTGAAAATATGTTTCAAGTCTTGCCAGTCCCTTTTAAAAAATTTATTGGTACATTTTTATGCATAATGATCATATTCATCATAGGGAATTAGTATCTGTATATGCTATATCTTGCTTCTAAGTATTTGCCTACACAGAGTCTTCAAGAGTTCTACCTATTCTATCTTCCACTAGATTCCATGTTTCTGTTCTAATAGTTGAATCCTTTGATCCATTTTAACTTTAGTGTAGTGTGTGGTGATAGACATGTGTTTAGTTTTAGTCTTTAGCATGTAGACAGCTAGTCTTTTTTCAGCACTAATTATTAAAGAGGCTATCTTTTTTCCAGTGAATGCGTTTGGTCTCTTTGTAAAAGATAAGTTGACTGAATGTGTTTGTAGTTGTGTCTGCATCTTGTAAACTGTTCCACTGATCTTTAGGTTTGTTTTCTTTGCAGGTACCGTGGTGATTTTACTACAGTATCTTTGCAGCATAATTTCAAGTCAGGAGTTATGATACCTCCTATCATGCCTTTGTTGCCCAGAATTGCTTTTGCTATTTTACAACTCTTACAGTTTCAAATGATTAGGATTTTTTTTTTGTCTAGTTCTGTGAGATATACTATTGATATTTTGATTGGAATTGCATTAATTTTATAGGTATGGCCATTTTCACTATATTGGTTCTTCATTCCCAAGAAAAATGAACGTCTTTCCTTTTCTAATGTCCTTTTCAACCTCATTTTTCAGACTACTGTAGTTGTAATGTAAAGGTCTTTTACTTCCTTTGTTAGTATGATTCCTAGGTATTTTATTTTTTTGGATGCTATTGTGAAAGGTTTTGTTTCCCTAATTTCTGTCTCAGTGAGTTTTTAAATTACATATAGGAATGTTAATTTTTGAGTGTTGACTTTGTATCCAGCCATGCTGCTGAGTTTGGTTACTAAATGTAGATATTATTTCATGGAGTTTTTGAGTGTCTTCTATGTAGAGTATCATGTCATCCACAGATCATTATAATTTAACTTCTACTTTCTTATCCTTATTCCTTTTACTTCCTTCTCTTCTTTGATTGTTCTGGTTAAAGTTGCCAGAATGCTATTGAATAAGTGTAGTGACAGTGGAAACCTTTGTCTTGTTGCATAGTTTAGAGTGAAAGCTTTCAGTTTTGGTGCATTTAATACGATGCTGGCTGTTGATTTTTCATGGATGGCTTATATCAGATTTAGAAAAGGAACATCTACAATTTTCTATAGGCTTTTTTTTTGTCATGAATGGGTGTTGGACCTTGTCATATGCTTTTTGTGCATTATTGAGATGATCATATGTTTTACCTTGGCTCTGTTAATATGGTGCACTACATTTATTGTTTTGGGTGTACTGAACCATCTCTGCATCCATGGGATGAAATCTACTTAGTCATGGTGTATAATAGTCTTGGTAATCTGCTGCATTCCTTTTGCCAGTATCTTAGTGATGATTTTTGTTCTATATTTATAGGGAATTTGTCCTGTAGTTCTCTTTTTTGTTGTTGCTGCATCCTTCTCTGGTTTTGGTATCAGGATAATGCTTGCTTGCAAGAATGAATTTGGGAGTATTACTTCGCTTTGAATTTCATGAAAGAGTTTGAAAAGTCATAGCATTTGATCCTCTCTAAATTTCTTGCAGAATTCTGCAGTGAATCATCAGGGCTGGGTATTTTTCCTGTTGATAGGTGTTTAATTACATCTTCAGTTTCATTGGCTGAGGCTGGTTTATTTTATGCTGTCTTGATACAGCTTTGGTAATTCATATTTATCTAGGAATCTTGTCATTTTATTTGTGTTTTCATCTTATTATAATACAAATTCTCAAAAATAGGTATTGATGATCTTCTTGATTTCTGCAGGATCTGTTCTTCAAGCTCACCATATGCAAACTCAGGGGTCAATGAGGTAGGACAATTCAGAAGCCACTCAGCTGGACTCTCTGAAGTGGAAACAGTGGAAGAATCAAAGCAGATGAATGAGGCTATAGAAAAAAATCAAATCAGAAATAAATTTTCATACAATTACAGAAATGGTGCCCATAATGAAAGAAGTGTTTAGTGACTCTAGAGCAGATATAGATAAAAAGTAGAAGAGCTTAGGAAAATGATTGAAACCATGAACGCTCAACATAGGAAAGAAATGGAATCCAAGAAACGAACTGAAACAGATATCCTGAGATTAAAAATTCCATTGAAAGTATATGCAGCAGAGTGAGCCCAAGTGAGGACAGAACAACAGAACATGAGCTGCAGAATACAAAATTGCAGTTAGTATTCATGAAAAAGGATTTCTTAAACATAGCAGGAACCCATGAAAAATCAGTCCAACAGTTGCTAGATAGTACAAAGAAGAATAACAAGATTCATCAGAGTCAATAGAAAAGCAGGAGATACTACAAATGATATTTTTAAAAACCTGTTCACAGAGATAATGGCAGAAAACTTCCCATGCACAGAAAACTAATTTGACATTCAGAAAAATGAGGCATCTAGAACTCCAATTAGTCATGTTTCTTTTTTTTTTAAAAAACTATGCACTAAGGCATATAATGATCATGATCCCAGAAATTGAACAGAAGAATAGAATATTAAAATCTGTTAGAGAAGAAAAATAAATCAGTTGTAAAGAAAAGCCCATCAGAATCACAGCAGAGTTCTCAACACATACCCTCAGGTCAGGGAGAGCTTGGAGTAAAGTATTTCAAGCCCTAAAGGAAAAAAAAGCTCCATCCCAGATTGATGTACCTTGCAAATGTGTCTTTCAAAATAGATGGAGAAATAAGACACTTTCATGACAAAGAATGTTTAAGGAAATTCATACCACCAAATTAGCACTCCAAAATGTTCTGAAAGACATTCTGGAGAGAGATAGTGAATACTACAATTCCATTAACTGTAATAAAATGAATATACCTGGCAAAGCAAGCAATTAAACAGAGGGGAAAGAAAGGGAACCAAAACCAGAAAGTTATGTGATAAGGACAAATCAATACTAATCAATTATAACCATCAATGTAAATAGTCTCAATTCACAAATCAAGAGAAACAGACTGGAAAAATGGATCAAAAACAAGACACAAGAATATGCTGGATGCAAGAAATGCAATTAACTCAAAATGAAATTTATGGAGTGAAAGTCAAAGGACAGAAAACTTTACTCCCTCTGATAGAAACCTGGAAAACAGCAGGGGTAGCTATTTCATTTGCAGATGAAGTGGATTTCAGGCCAAGACTGATTGAAAGAGACAAAGAAGGTTATTACATCCTTGTAAAGGGAACAATCCAAGAGGAAGCCATAACAGCTATAAATATATATGCACTGAAAAGCAGCACACCCAAGTATGTAAAGCAAGTATTAATGCACATGAAACATCAAACAAGTAGTAATATAATTGCAATGGGGGACCTCAATACCCCATTGTCTCAAATAGACAGATAAAATAGACAAAAAGCAACAAAGAAATATGAGAGCTGAACCAAACCCTTGAACCAATAGACATTATAGATATCTAGAGAGTGTTCCATGGCACAGCATGAAAATACACATTCTTCTCAGCTGCACATGGGACGTTTCCCAAAATTGAGTATATACTGCTAATAGAAGATGCTTAAGTAAATGCAAAGGAACTGAAATTATCCCATGCATATTATCAGACCTTAGTGCAATGAAATTGCAAATCAGTGCCAAAAGTAATCACAATAACTTCATAAACACGTGAAAATTACATGACAGTCTCTTGAATAACTAATGGGTCATAGATTCAATTAAAGAAGACGTTGCACAGTTTCTGGAATTATATGTTAATATTAGTACAATATACCAGAACTTATGAGATACAATGAACACAGTCCTATGAGGGAAATTTACAGTGGTAAATTCCCATGTAAAAACACAGTGAGCTTAATCAAATAAACAAACAAATGTTGAACCTTAAAACTTCCAGAAAAATAAAGAGCAAATCAAGCCCAATGCTCATACAAGAGGGGAAAATATAGAAATTAGAGCATAAGTTAATGCAGTGGAGACTAAGGAAATGATACAAAGAGTCAATGAAGAGTTGTTTCTTTGAATGATTAAAAAAATTGACAAACTCTTAGCCAATCTTACAAAAAAAAGGAAAGAAAAGACTCAAATCCATGCAATTAGGAATAGAAATGCTGAAATCAGAACAGATCCTGTATTTTAGATTTTTAACCTATTTTTCTCATTTTTTATTTCTCACTCTCCCCTTCTTAGCCGCTGTGTATATCTGCAATATTTACATGAGTTATATTTTTGCCTGCCTTCTTCTTTCAACCATATTGTAGGTAATATATCTTAAAGGTTCTGTTTGTAATTATTTGTACACAGTATTTGGAATAAACGTTTTCAGTGATCATATAGATGGTGGAAAATTAAAGATTTTCTGGTGTGGGTTCAGGATTCTTACACCGATGAAGCTATTTGTTTCATCCTTGAAATAGAGTTAAAGACTTGTAATAATGAAGAATTTTCCCCATAAAGGTGTATCTTGAACACCTGCTGATTTTTTTCACCCTGCCAGTTTGCTAAGGGAACAAAAATGAAGGATTAGCTAAATTAATAGTTAGAAACTGTTTTTGTTTCAGTGCGGACAGGGGGCTGGATTTGATAAAATGTCTGGATTGTGGTTCCCTTATGTATCCTAGAAGTTTGGGTTTGGTCAGTGAAACAGATGCTGCTGTAACATATTTCAAGCAGGAAGGGATTTAAAAGAGGGATTAGAGATATAAAACTGTCAGAAGGCTGAGAGAATTAAGGTCAGGGATGCCAATACTGGATTACTGCCAAATATATTTGCCAGATAAGTCAAACAATACTGTTTATGAAATGACAAATTACAAAAGCATCAGAGAAATACCTCTGGTGATCTTAACTAGCTGCATACTTGCAGTGAGCGTTTTCTAGGAGAATAGCAAACCTCTTTCACCATGGAGTACTACATTTCAGAAACTTGCCCAGCTCTTGGAACAACAATGCAACAGTGGTTCTACTGCTCCTCTTTTCCTGTATGACACATGAAAATGAAACCACAATCCTATTGGGTAAGGAGAATGCAGCTTCCACTCTTCCCATCTCTGAAACTTGAGGGCAAGCTTACAAAAACAAGAATAGGACTAATTGCCAAAATAAAACACATGTTAAATTTACTTAATCTGGGTCAATGGCTACTAAAATTGAAGGAAATTGTTTTAGTCTTAGAGGTCACTCTGTCCTAGTTTCATTTCTACAACTACTTTCAGAAATACAATGGATTCTTTTCTATGGCAGTAATGTCTCAATATATTAACACGATATTGTCAGTGAACTTTATCTTACATAAGGTAGGCAGTGGAATGTTTATTTCAATAATTGAGAAGTGCAAATAGTAACTTTTACTCAGAATCAGTGAAAACCCTGGAGTGACCTAAATGTTCAATAATTTTTTGTGACCTTAATGTTCAATAATTTTTTGAACATTTTTTTGTCATTTATTAATGTGTTTTGTTCAAATATAGCTTTATGGAAATATACTTCACTGTCAAATTAAATAAAATATATTCAATGTAAAGATCAGTTTGTGCTTATATTGGTTGATTAATTTTGTTTTTTTTTTTTTGGTTTTTCTCCAGTACCGGGAACCGAACTCACGACCTTGTGCTTGCCAGGCAGGCACTTTGCCGCTGAGCTAAATCCCCAGCCCCTGGTTGACTAATTTTGAATGCCTATATTCTGTAATATGAGCAACTAATTTGGTGACAATGATATGCAATTTATTAACCTTTATTATTTTCTTATTACCCTGTTTTGAAACTCTGTATTATTTTTATTTCTTTTTTATATTTTCTTTTTAAAATAAAAAAATGTTAAAATGAAAGCAAATTGCATTTAAGTAGCTATAGTATGCAAAAATGAATTATATTTATTATAGAATTTAAAAGTGTATAAATCAATCAAGAATTTCATTGTTCCAAATGACTTGTGCCTAATGGACAGGTATATCATTTAGTAGAAGAACTAGCGGATGAAGACTGGGACCATTAAATGGAACCTCTATTCCTAATTTTTGAGGACTCTCCAGACTGATTTCCAAAGTGGTTACACCAGTTTGCATTGCCACCAACAGTGGAGAAGGGTTCATTTTGCCCCATAGCCCCTCCAGCATTTGTTGTTGCTTGATTTTTTGATAGTAGCCATTCTTATCGGGGTAAAATGAAATCTCATTGTTGTTTTAATTTGTATTTCTCAAATGACCAATGATATTGAAAATTTTTTCATGTATTTTGAGAAGAAGTGAAAACATCATACCATGGCAACATATGTACACCCATATTTATAGCAGCACATTTTGTCATAGAAAAATATTGGAAACAATCCAAATGCCTATCAACTAAGGAATGATTAAGAAAAATTTGGTATTTTTATATAATGGAGTATTACTCAGCTATAAAGAAAGATAAATGGTAGGCTTTTATAGGTAAATGATAGAACTAGAGACCATACTCACAAGGTAAATAGCTCAGATCCCCATGTGTAAACACCATATTGTCTCCCCGCTGCAAAAGTCTGAGAGAGTAAATAAAGCTGAAAAGTACAATAGATATTGCAAAAGGGAAAGAAACTTCTCAGTAGGAAAGAATAACTGGGGATGAGGGAAAGGAGAAAAGAAAGAAAGAAGGAAAATACATACACACACACACACACACACGATACCTAAGATAATTGTACTACTAACTTCTATTGGTTTATTGAAAGGAACAGTTAATGTTGAATTGTTTGATCAATCTTGCATACCTATATCTGGTAATCTGAGCAACTACTTTGAAGATAACAATAAGTAATACAACAATCATTGCTGATTTCCTATCATCTTGTTTTGAAATTCTGTGTCATTTTATAGTTTTTGTGTTGTTTTGTTTTTGTCTTTTTTGTTATTTTGTTTCTGTTCTTTTCTCTTTAAAATAATAAAAAGAGACTAGGTCCATTTATCCAAATATGCCAAAAACTTTACCAAGAACAGTGTATAGAAAAGAGTTTGTTGGAGTCAAGTGCTCAGTGTTTACTTTTGCCATTTGCGTACTAGTAATCCATGCCTCACTCAGGACTGTTAGATCCCAAATTTGATAGAACTTTCAGTGCCTCTCTTAAACATGATAACAAAGAAACTGCTTAGGAGGTGGGGAATATTATACAATTATATTCTCAAAGCTGGTATAAGTTATACAAGAAATTACTTAAAAGTCTGTAAATTATTAAACAGGAGGATCCTGGTGATTGCCTGCTGAAGGTACTAATGGTGTTTTACAGGAAATATCTTCTTATTCATAATTCTATTAATAGGTGAAACATTTTTAACTTGAAATCCAATTAGACACTACAGTTTTCTAACAAGTGGAAAATAGCTCTCTTCATAGCCATGCTTAGTAGCTGGCATTCACTGTGTGTGTGTAAGAGATGAGCAGAACACACAATTCCAAATCCAGTTGCAATGAGCAATTTATAGATATGTTGGTGGAATCAAACTCAATGAGAATCTATTAATGACTGCTTGGTATAAATGAGAAAATCTCTGAGCATTCTACAAGCAAAATTTGAATCTTCTGCCTGTGTAAACTAATGCCCAAGCCAGTGACTAAGTCATGGAAGAGATGATATAAGACATGTTGATGCCAGATGTACAGTGCAATGAAAAAAGTGGATGAAATGCACATTGTTCTTGACAAACTGCTAAGAGATACTTAAAATTATCTTCGTGAAGAGGAAATGAAAGTTTATTTCAGAGTTCCCTGTAATGTGTTTGAGTCTTGGTGTTTATATTCACACTCAAATTCATTTCTTAATATGGTTACAAACAATATCATTACAAAATATTGGCCTAAACAGCTTCACATAATAAACACCAGGGCTTTAAGTGTCAGTCCATTCATTGAGACAAATTTCAGAGTAGGTTGTACATCACCTTTGCTGTCTCATAATTCTGGTGATCAAAGAAGATGAAATAAAATATGCCCAAAAATGCTACTTTCATTTAGGGCTTGCTAACCATTTGTGGCTTAGAAAATTTGTTAAGTTTTTTGGCAGAGTTAAAGATAAATTTATATATAAAAGATGTTATTAGAGCAGAACTTCATCCTCCAAGGATAAAAAAAGTTTGTATTATTGTGGTGGATATGCTGAGATTTTATTAGTTAAATTGCTTTCACACTGGGAATCAATACCTTTGAAAATACAACCATTTTTCATGGATTGATGCATGCTCAATACTGATTTTCTGAGTAATATTATTTTCAAACCTTCATGTTACTGAATGAAGATGAATAACTAGAGTAAAATATGGATTGCTTTGGGTGCATGTCATTTCTCACAATGAAGCAATTCGTATGATGATATATGGATAGTTTGAAGATATTTGATAAAATCAAAGTATAATAAATGTAAATTCTTCTGAGTCTTTTGACTAAGAAATTTGTATAGTACGTAATAGTAATTCTGATTTTCATGTATATTTATATTTTATATTTTTTATTTTACACATATGCACACACATATGTGCATGCACACACAAAATTCTGTATTATAGTAGTTAGGAGTGTATTTGATTATCCAGGACAAAAAGAAGATATGAAATTGGAAATATAATATATAATTAATTCTTTCAATTTAAAAATGATAATCTGTATATTCACATAGGAACATAAAATAGTATAAATACTCAACTTTCATGAAAATCTGTATTTCAAATATATTTACAGACATGATGGGGATTTATTTAGAAAAAGATTCCCTGATGTGTGACAAAATTACCATTTCCCAAAGTCAATTCCACATCATAATTTATCTATCATCCACCAGGTTGGTATAAATTTTATAATTTCTCTTTTTAAGAATCTGTGAAAATGAATGTTGGGAGATTAAGCCAGGTGGTAAAATCATCCTTCCTCCTAACTTTATTACCCATTTTTTTAATTGTTTTTTTTTTCATTTTTGTTTTTCTTTCCGTACCAGAAATCGAACTCACGACCTTGCGCTTTCCAGGCAGGCTCTGTGTTGCTGAGCTAAATCCCCAGCCCCCATTACCCATTTTGGTATTATTGCCATAATAACATAATCTTTAAAAAACCAAAAGATAGACAAAAATAAATATTTTTTTCTGAGCACCTTTAATATGGAAATAAATTCTTGGAAACTGCTGAGTCCTTTAAATATTTAAGAAGGGAGACAAATAATAAAATAAAAACTTGGAAAAATAGTTTGCAGATGAAGGGAAGATAAAGAACAATGGAAATGATTCCAGTATTATTTTTAAAAATTTATATGTTTTAAACCTTGAAAAACAGTGAGGTTTTTGGTGGACGTTACACATCTTGTTTGCTGTGTCCAGTGCAGCTCTTGAAATTCCCAGGGTAGACAGTGGAAGATGAAAATATGAAGACAAGAGTCAGAAAACAGACAGATAAGGTCCGGTGGACCCCTCTCTCCTGATGGAAGAGAAGGAACTTCCCAAGGACTGCAACACATTTATTTATACATTCAGCAGGTTGATGTCACATGATACCCTTCTGCCTATTAGCTTGTCTATGTGGGTTGCCTTGGGCACTTCTTGTTCTCAGGAATGGCCTTACTTCAACCCCACACATATAACTGATCTGCAGCTTCAACTGCTCCCCACATTTATTAGATATATTTTTACCACTTTACACTGCAATAAACCTTGCTAAACAACTTTGCATAATGTTACATAATTTGAGTATCATGACAGATTAAATAAATGCCTTTCCAAGAAGCAATTAAAAAAGAAGAAAAAGATAGTTCATTGTTTTAAATTTACTTTGTTCTTTCAAGGGAAGAATGTTTTCCAAAACAATATTTTTTCAAAAGTAGCAATTGCGGCTCTTCCACACAGTTTTATAACAAGAAAGGTCATCTCAACCCCAAAAGCAGTGATGTTCAGTTTGTGATACAGGCAAACTGCTATAATTTAAGGTGAGAACAAGAGAAGGAGCCAAGCAAAGAACTTTGTTTAATTCTTTTTTTCCATTGATGTGTAAGAATGTTGATAGAGGAAAAATTCAAGATTCCAGTTCTCAAATCCTGGCTATTTTCATTCTGCTTTCTTCATCTTTGCATCTTGTATCTGATTAGATTGATGTGCTTATTACTTAAATGCAGTATAAATAAAGGAGTCAGTACTAACATCCTCAAGACACTGAATAATACTTTTTGAAAAGCAAATGGATTGAAAGTCATTATCAATAAACCATATTAAAAGGTTTTTTTTCTATCCATTTCCTATTGTTCTAGCAGAACACCTGAAGTTGGGTAATTCGTAGAGAAAGGTGTTTTTTTTCACACACAGATTTGTAGACCAAATTTCCAGACAACATAGTGCCAGCTTGCTGGAGAAGTAGAGTTTAGTGTTTCTACCTTGAGTGCCAATTGGAACGAACGACTCATTTCTAATGCATACAGGAAAAATAAAAAGGAGAAACAGTAACAGGCAGACACTACTTAAAAAAATAATCAAATTAACATTACTAGTAGCAAGTCATGATATCAGATACCATATGAAAATTTGCTGCTGTTACATGATTAAAATGACCCCACGTTTTGTGCTTTAAGCTTTTTAAAGGGGAAAATTTTTCAGGATATCTGTGCACATTGGTATTTAAAAATAATTTTAAGAGTAAAGTGTTGAATACTTCTATCCCCCCCTTGAATTTCTTAAAGTACCACATCCTTTCACACACCTCTTTTGGTATGTACTGCTATGGGAAGACCTTATGACACAAAACTATAATCATTTTTCCAGATGCTGTCACTTGATATGGTGTTTTTATTTGTACTGGGAATCAAACTCAGGACCATGCACTTGCCAGGCAGGTGCTGTGCCACTGAGCTATATCCCCAGACCTTTGATATGCTTTGTAATGGTTTCTGCTTAATGGTTGTCAATTTATTTAAACCCAACAATATGCATCCAAGATTATAAGAATAATACTATACTCCAAGAATTACATAAGTAATACATACATTATATTACTAGGATTCTGGACATATCATACAGCTGAGCTTGTGTTATACTATACTGGACTACAGACATCTTTGTTAATCCAGTTAATAATAAAAAAAAACTTTAAAAGCTTGTTTTTCCCAATATACCCATGTTCATTTTATGAATTATAAGCTTTTTCCATATTTCCCATGTATCCAATGTGGATCCAACATATCCAATCATATTTTAAAATGAATACCAAAGTGAATACATTAAGAAGAAATAAATATATATTAAATAATACTGTAAAGTTTGTTAATCGCAATTATTAATCAAAAATGCATAGTAACAATAGTATGACTAAAATTGTCTTATATTTTTGCAATTTTTATTTCCTGATTTATGGTAAGGTGATAGGAAAGTTCTGTTAACTTCTTTATTGGCTAGTATGTGTTTGTGATACATAATCACATTCATCTTAGGAACGAGATATATCACAACTTGGACATTTGTGATATATGACAAATGAACATTTTAACTCTCCATTCATCCCCTTTGCCTTCACCCATTTTCCACAGATTCCATTCCTGTCCACACAGTCAACCTCCATGTTTCCTACCATCTCTCTTTTATGCTACTAAAATATTCATATTTTGAGTCTCATAGTAAGAGAAAACATAGATATTTAACCTTTTGTGTCTGATTTATTCTACTAAATATTATGGTATCAAGATCTATCCATTTTCCCACAAATGACTCAAACTTATGTTCCTTTATGATTGAGTAATATTTCAATGTGGATAATACCACATTTTCTTTGTCTATTTACATGTTGATGATCATATATTTCTTTCATAATTTAGCTGTTGTGAGTTGTGCTGGTATAAACAGTAGTATGCATGTATATATCACTATAATATGATGATTTAAATCTTTTGGAAAAATATCAAAAGAAGTGTAGATGGGTCATATGGAAATTCTACTTTTAGTTTTTGAAGAATGTCCGTACTGAGTTCCATAGGCCCTGTAGTAGTTTACATTCACACTAACAACATAGAATGGTTCCTTTTGCCCTACAACTGCTGCAGCATTTGTTATTTTTTGAAACCTTGATAATGACCATTTTCACTAGAGTAAGATGGAATCCCAGTGTTGTTATGATTTGCATTTCTCTAAGGCCAAAATGCTGAATTTTTTTCATGGGCTTATTGACCATTTTTAATTCTAATGTTGAGAAAAAATGTCTATTCACTTCAATTCCCAGTATGTTGACTGGATCTTTTATTCTTGAGGGTCTAAATTTAATTGTTTTTGTATTCTACATATGTCTTGGTTATTTCTTTCTCATTGTCGAGACAAAATACCTGATGCCCAAAATTAAGGAAAGAAAGGTTTATTGAGCTCACACTTGGTGGAGGTTTCAGTCCATACTCACCTGGCTCCAAGGCAGAGTGGCACATGGCAGAGGGTAACAGTTCATGGTGGTAGAAAACAGCAAAAGCAGCAAGAGCAAAAAGGGAGGAGCAGCAAGCAAGCCTCTTCCCCTCCCTTACATTGTATGCAAACTACCTGCCCCAAGATGGGTGTGGCACTCACACCCACAATTCCAACACTACACAATGAATCAATCATAAACTCTAGAAGCCCACCCCATGACTGCATGAGGCTTTGTGGGAACATCCAGACACAAACCATAACAACATATTAGTCTTCTGTCTGAGAAATAGAATCTGGCAAACTTTTCCCATTCTATAGGTTATCTTTTCACGTTGTTGGGTGATTCCTTTGCTGTGTAGATGCTTTTAACTTTGATGCTCTACCATTTGTTGATTGTTGGTATTATTTCCTATGTAACTGGAGTGTTGCTCAGAAAGCCCTTTCCAATACCTATGTCTTCAAGAGTGTTACCTATTTTATCTTTTTTTTTCCCGTACCGGGAACCAAACTCATGACCTCGTGTTTGCCAGGCAGGCACTGTGCATCTGAGCTAAATCCCCAGCCCTTATTTTATCTTCCAACAGACTCAGAGTTTCTTTTTCTACATTTAGGACTTTGATTTATTTTTATTTGATTTTAACAGAGAAAGAGAAATGGATCTACATTCATTCTTCTACATGTGGATAACAAGTTTTCCCAGTAACATTTGTTTAAAAGTAACATTTTCCCAGTAATATGTGTTCTCCAGAATATGTTTTCATCTTGGTTGAAGATCAGATGATTGATCTGGTGTTGTCTCTGGATCCCCAATTCTATTTGATTATTCAACATATCTATTTTTGTGCCTGTACTATATACGGTGTTTTTTCAGACACAACAGATTCCCAATATCCCTTGAAATCCAGGGCTGTGATGTGTCCCACTTTTGCTCTTTTGTTCAGGTTTCCTTTTATTATTCTAGGTCTCTTTTGGTTCCACATAAAGCTCAGGACTATTTTTCCTAATTTTGTGAAGATTGCTATTGGTATTTTGATTGAGATTACATTAAATTTACCAACTATTTTTTGTAACATGACCATTTTTACAATATTCATTCTGCCTATTGGGGAACAAGTGACAGGTTTCCATTTTCTAGTCCGCTCTCATCTTTTTTTTTTCTTTGGAGAGCCATAGTATTCATTTTAGAAGTCTTTTATTTTCTTGGCTAAAATAACTCCTAGATATTTAATTTTTTAAGTGGTCATAAATGCATTATTTCCCTTATTTCTTTCTCAATGTGTTTATTGATGATAAAAAGGAATTCTATTGATTTTTGTATTTTTATTTTGTATCCTGTCACTTTTTTGCATTCGTTTATTAGTTCTCCTCATCTCTGATGGAATTTTCTGGATGTTTTGTATAAAAATTCATGTCTTCTGTGAATAAGAATTGTTTGACTTTTTTTTCCCTATTAATATTGCTTTTATTACTTTCTCTC
>NW_004955446.1:17532913-17629868 GCF_000276665.1 Chinchilla lanigera | reverse complement strand
ACAAGAGTGAAGAGATTGGACACCTTGACTTTGTTCTTGGCTTCAGAGGAAGTGATCTCAGTTTATTTTCCATTTAGTATACTTGTTGTGGGTTTGTCAAAATGGCTTTTATTAGTTTAAGGTAAGCTCTTTTTATATCTGTATTCATCAGGTTTTAGCATGAATGAATACTGAATTTGTCAAAGACTTTCTTCACCTATTGAAATAATCATGTGATGTGATGGATTTATTTGATGTATTATTTCACTTATGTGATGCATTATATTCATTTATTTACATATACTGGGCCATCCTTGTATCCCTGGTGAAGTCAACTTGGTCATAATGTGTGGTCTAAGGATGTGTTGCATTCTGTTTGCAAGTATCTTAAGAACTTTTGCAACTGTGAAATTTGTCTGTATTTTTGTTTATTTCTTGAGTCTTTATTCATTTTGGTAACAGTGTAATGTTAACTTTAAAAATGAGTTTGGCAAGGTTCCTTTTCTTTCATCTCATGGAAGATTTAAAACATTGGTTCTTGCCGTTCTGGCAAAACTCCTTGACGAATCCATCTGGCTCTAGGCTTCTCTGATTTGTTAGAGTTTTTATTAATATTTCTATTTAATTGCCAGTTTTGGGCTATTTAGCCTTTTTATATATTCTTGGTTCCAGTTGGTAATTCACATGCGTCTAGGAATTTATTTCTTCTTGAGCCCCCAATTTATTGGAACATAAATTTCTTATAATCCTCTGGTTGTCTGTGATATATGTTGTAATTTTCCCTTTTTCATTTCTAATTTTATTGATATGAGTCTTTCTCTTTCAGAAATTTGGCTCAGGGCTTTTAATCTTGTCTGTCCTTTCAACGACTCAATTCTGATTCATTGACCCACAGATTTGGTTATTTGTTAGTATCATTTTTACTACTTAGTATTCATTCTTTACAATTGTTTCTACTAGTTTGGATTGCTCTTGTTTTTCAAGGAACTTTAGGTAAATTATTAGGTTATTTATTTGAGATATATTCTGCTCACATTATATCATGTAGGTTGGATATATCCTGCTGTTATTGTTATTAGATTCTAGGAACTTTTTAATTTTGTCTGTGACCCATTCATCATTTAAGAGTGAATTTTTTATTTCTATAGGTTTGCAGTTTCTCTCTAGTTTCATTCCACTATGATTGATAGTAGGAAGGAGACTATTTCAGTACTTCGTATTTGTTTAAGAATTCTTCATGGCCTAAGATGTTGTCTATTTTGGAGACAGTTCTGTGTGCTGCTGGGAAAATGTCTGTTGTTGTTGGATGAACTATTTCTATTAAGTTCATTTTTTTAATGATGTGGTTCAACTTTCATATTCTTTTGCTGATATTTTGTCGGACTCACCTATTTGTAAGAGTAGGGTATTTCAGTTCCCCACTAGTGAACTTTATCTGATTTTAGTGAACTTTATCTGAACTTTTAATTCAGTAATATTTGTTTTATAAAATTTAGTGCGCCAACACTTGAGGCATAAACATTTGTGATTATCATTAATTCCTGAGAATTTTTCCTTTACAAATAGGCTATGACCTCAGTTGTTTCTTCTGATTGGTCTACTTTCAATACAAGGTAGTTACTCTGGTTGCTATCAGGCTCCTGTTGCATGGGGCATCAGTTTTGATCCTTTAATTTTCAGTGAATTTTTTTGTGATGACATGTGTACCTTATGGTCAAGATATATTTAGATTTTGCTTTTAGATCTCATCTGGCAGTCTCTTTCTTTTGATTGCAGAATTAAAACTATTTACTTTGAGAGCTATTACTGAAAGCTATTTGCTGAAAGTTGTCATTCTTTATTTTTCCATTACTGTTTTATATGTTTCTCTTGCCTAACTACTGCCCCAGTTAAATGTATTCTTTCATATGGGTTTTGATGATAGTAACCATTTGTTTGTTGAGTCTTTTGCTTGTCATTCCCTCTACTCCATGCCTGTGAGCTAGGTTTTCATGTGCTAAGGGGTTTGGGAAGCATCTTACTGCCTTTTTTCTCAGGATTCTAATGTTTTTGTACTTAGATTCAGGATCATTTAAGGAAGAAAAGCCTTGTTGCTACTGTGGGGATTTATTTAGCTAGTGTATATTTCCTTGGCTATGGTAATGTTTGGCACTTACATACCTTTTCAATCCACTCATTGTAAAAGGATCAGTTCTGGAGACTGTTTTGTAAGGAAAGAATTACTACTGTTTCTATTAGCATCTATATAACCAACCATATATAAGTTACATTTTAACAATTTCACCCTTTTTTCAATAAACTAAAAAAAAACTATGATAACTACTGATGAAAAGTAGGTTGGAATGTAAGGATGAGAAAAAGAAAAGGGAAAAAGAAGGAAGACAATTGTTTAGAAAGAAATAAGGAGAAAAAATAGGCATAAATGAAAAAAAGAAAAGGACTTTGTTGATACTAATTTTATATTGGGAATGGAAGGTTAATTGTAGAAGGCATTTGGGAGGTTATTTGCAAGGCTAAGAAAAAGAAGGTAAATGTAATAGGAGATTGAAGAAAGCTATGAAATTGGAAGGAATTACTATGTTGATAGAAAGCTTGTGTTTAAATCCCCTATACACAATTTTTGGTGAGGGGTCTTCTGACATGCCCAGAAAGATACTATTTTAACCAACACACTAATTTATTCTTATTTTCCTTTTCACATATACAAACACCTTTCAAAAATACCAGATCAAAGAATAAAAGAAAAGAGACACAATGAAAATAAAAAGAAATGAAAAACAACTACACAATACAAAAACACAAAAGGAAAGAGTCTCCTTAGCTGTACTTGCAGTGAAGTCAGAATTTGATCAGTGTGCTCTACCTACATTCACAAAACAGGAAAAGTTGACTTGCAGTATTTATGTAAGGCTGAGCTCCATTTTTCTACAGTTAAGTCCAGGAAGTTGGATGTGTGTACTGATGTTTGAGCTGGTTGCCTTCCTACAATTTGTTCTTTTGCCTGTGGTGAGAGAAGGGTCTGGGAACCATGATGAATGGCTCTGGTTCTCTCCACAGGCCATGCTCTGCTTGGTTTCTGTTTTGATCTTGTGTGCATAGCTAGACTGAGGATTTTTTTTTGGCCACTGTCTTATAATCAAATACCTTCACTGTGTTGGACTGAGGACAGCTCAGTGTGGCTGGTCAATTATCCAGGCTTCCACAGATTTGTCAAAGGGCTGTCTTGATCTCCATCGCCTTCCCTCTACAAGAATCTCTTCAGCTGCTTATTCTGCCCTTTCTATGTTGTTCCAGATAAGCACACTGTGCAACCCTCTCCTTCTATTCCTCTCTGCTTCTCTACCCTAGCTAAACTCTGTCCACACCTCAAAAGCAGGCTCTGTCCATCCTGAAAACTCAGTAGTAGTGGCCAGAGCTTACGTAAGAGCTCAGCAGCTGCTGGCTGAGTGTGAGAAGGTTCCCATGTGGGCACGAAATTCTGATGTATCTGAAGAACACACAGCTGGCAGGACATTGCAGGGGGTACAAAACTCACCAGTGTTGAAGGGAGAGGCAGAGAGTGCCTACTTTTGCACTATGTTAGTGTCTTTTGTCCTTCCTTGGGTCACAGTGGTCAAAACAGCTGCCCACCCTGCATCTCACTGAAATATGGCTTTCTATGTGCTTAGGAGCATCTAATCTCCTCCATGTCCTTATTTCTTTCCTTCCCTACCTCCCACCAATCCTAACTCAGTCAGTGCCCTCTGAATGATTTTCCGGCTTTCAGATTATCCAGTGTTCCGATCTGTGCTGCGATCTGTGACATCTGTGCCAGATTTTCTCCCCAGTGAGTAGAGTCAGGACAGGTGGGCCCTGGGCAGGGTTGCTGGGCTAGATACTGAGCGCAGCAGCCCATTCGTGGCTACAGGACTGGGCTTCTCCACTCAAGGGTTCTATCCTCTCCCAAGATGCTGTGTTCACAAGCCCGGGGTGTAGGTACTTCCTGGTCCAAGGAGTGGCTCCTCTTCCCTTGCTACAGACCCTCAATCCTGAACTCATCAGTTCTTCCCACTTCGGAGTCTTTACCCGCCCCAACACACAACCCTTGTTCAAGTCCTTCTGCGTCCCAGTGTTATTTTGCAAGCATTTTGTGAGCACCACGGCCTCTGCTCACCCACGATGATGTAGCTTAAAAGTTCCATTAATTTCTGCACTTTATGCCTATACCTAAAAAAAGTCACTTCTTAAAGATGCAAAAATACAAAAGACTGTGCATCATTGCTAGGGATCATTAAAATAAGACCAACTTTTTCAATTATAATAATAACATTGAATTTTTTTTTTAAACCCAGCTATATGTTTTCAACTTTCTGGATCTCAAGCAGTCTTTTTTTTAAATTTTTTTACTTTAAAGGGAAAAAAGCTAACAAAACAACAACAATGAGGACAAAAACAAAAACAACACAAAAGGAACAGTTAATGCTTACAATTTTTTTTCAAGCAGTTTTTAAGTACATTAGAATGCCACTGAACTTTTACAGTTCTACAGAGGTTGCTTTCAAAAATCCATTAAGGCTCTCCATTTAAAAACCTATTTTCAAGTCCTTTAAGAATGTAGATTAGAGATACTTAGAAATGACTCACTTTCATTATTCACTCTAAAAATGATTTTAAAATATTTTAAGACAATCCTCTCACTATAGAAAAAGTTTCCTTTCCTTCCTTGTTAGAAGGAATTACCTTTGAAAGGAGAAATTAAGCTTTTAATTACAATTCATCTTGCAAAGTGAAACATATAAAAAGCTTCATATTGTATAATTCTATTCATATGATGATCTTTATAAGGCAAATGATAGGATATAACACAGATCAGAGTTAGTAGGGGTCAGGATCTAGAGGAAGGCTTAACTGTAAAAGAAACTACATGAAAAAAGTTAGGATGAAAGAATTGTTTTGCATGATACTGTACTTGTTAGTACATAAACATGCCATCAGAACTGTGAGCAAATAGATCTCCTTTTCATGCCAACAACAGTTATTTTACTACAGTAACACAAAATGGACTAAGACCTGGTAACTAAAGAATGAAGGTAAAGTAACATACCCTTCTAATCAGTAAGAGGTGGATTCATAGTTTCTATAGTTCCCCAAGCCATATTATTAACCACTGGGTATACTGCCTTTGTACATTTAGTATTAAAAATTGTCCCAGGTACCATAAATCTGCAAATTTTAATTGAATTTTATACGCCCCTGGGTCAGATGAAGTAGTGCTACAAATCACTGTGAACAGTAGCCAGTATTTAAAAATGTCTCAGTCTGTCCTGTTCAGCTTGATGCCAGGGAAATGTTCACAACATGCAAATTGAGAAGAGTGGTAGCCTTAGTTCTTCTGCAACTTCCCTCTTAATGTAATCGTTGAGGTCACAGCTGGTCCTGTGACAGTTTCCTAGCTCGTGCCCTGTCTTGTATAGGCTCTAGGCTTAGATGTTTATGAACCCTTCTGCTCTCACTTCTGACAAGAAATATTGGAAAAAACAGTGAATGAAAATGCTTACCACAGACTATTTGGTTACTTTCCTCTAAAGAACAGAAAGAATCCAAGGGACACGCTCTGGAGAGGTTCATAAAGAAATGTCTTTAGATGCTTTGAAAATGTAACCAAGAAATGAGATATCTGCTGCAGGTTGCCTGTACTTTGAAACTGAGAATGAATTCCGACCCACCCACAGTTTGTTCAAATGTTCTTTTCACATTTTCCCAAAACCTTTAACTGTCACATACTGAAAATAAGATTTCTTTATTTATTTTTGATGTGAGGTGCTGGTTGCAGATAAAAAGTTGATAGATTACAAACCGTTGAAAATTGCCTTAGATGGAAATATCAGAGAGTAGGAATAAAACATAATCAACTCCAGACAACTATTTATGTGTATTGTCAAAACTGTAACCACAAGTAACACTTTCCTGAGTGCTTTATTCTTAACGAATAGAATCATAGGTTAAACTGTGTTTGGTTACTCATGAAGCTAAACTTATTTTTAAGTGTGGAAGCTCTCTAGCTGTCTAGGTAAGCATGTCGTGTAATTGGTGCTGCATACTAAAGATAACTGGCCACACACTGCTTTTCCTCATGGTAGCATCTCATCTGAGTATGAGATGAAAAGTACAAGATGAAAATATTCTAAAAAAATTGGAATACACTTGAATACTATGACAATTAAAAAGGTAATAATACACTGAGGCATAGATAATTCTATCACTTTATCAATTCTTAATCATGCTATGTCTTATACACTGCTTAAAGTAGTATTGTTTGGTAATTTTAAAATGTCACTTGTTAAATTTGGACTGTACTGTTCCTATTAGCATCATGAGAAAGAATAACTTTTACTAGTACCTAAGCACCATCGAAATACAAGGGCCTTGTTAGCTAGAAATTATCTTGCCTCAGAACTATTTCAAAAGCTATTGTGACACCTCTCTTATGAGACATGCTATATATTGCCTTAGACTATACCTATAAATCATATCCCTTTACTTGTACATTTTAGATAACATGCATTTTATTAAACCATTAATTGATAGAATGATTAGACAATAATAATTAGATTAAAATAATTATTAATCTTTATAATATGGAAAATACATTTAAAGCACCTTTACATTCTTCATCTATCCCAGGACTATGATTTAAGAGGAGATCATAAAGAATCTATTGAAAAAGCAACTTAATAACTTCTATCTCTTTATCATTAAATTTTATTCTAAGAAGATAAAAAAGAAAACAAAATTAAGAGGTTCTTTTCGTAGTGCTGAACCAACTCATTTCTTTAATCAGCCTATAAATATAAATCCAAAATAAAATTCAGGGAAACAAGTGGAAATCAGAATTTTATACAGAAGAATTTTACATTTGTTAACTAGGTTGTTGGAACCATCACATAATAAATACTCAGTAGTAAGTCTTTCCAGCTTTTTAGTATGGAAGTTGCAAAATTTGATTATATGAACAAGTTATGTTTTATCTAATATTATTGATGTTATATATCAGGGAAATATCTATCTTGGTTATTTCTAAGGCAGATTATCCAAATAACCACAAAACAATTTTATTAACTTTCCATTTTACTTTAGAAAAATTATGGAGTGCATATATTCCAGTAGTAAAATTTTATGGCAATCACATCCCAGCATCTTCTCATTGTTAGAAAAGAGTAAGTTCTCTCTGAAAGAAGTCTGTAAAATGGTGCACTGTGTACTTTTTCATTCATTGATTTCAGACAACTGAAGTCTGAGACAAATGCCCATAAAACATTACATAAAAGTACAAGGCCCATTAGCTGTACTGACCTTCCATTCAAAAGATTTCTGTATTCTGAAATACATTGTTATACAGCGTGACTGATTTATTAGTGGTTTATGGAGTACTCAAAATAAGTAGGAATATGAGACTCACAGGATTTAATATATGCCAGGAAAAAAGAAAAAAAAGATTGAACAGATAGGCTAAAATTTAGACAGCACAGATACCAACTGCCCAGGTGTCCAGTTTTTTTTTTGTTTGTTTTTGGTTTTTCTCCGGTACCGGGAACCGAACTCACGACCTTGCGCTTGCCAGGCAGGTGCTCTTGCCGCTGAGCTAAATCCCCAGCCCTGGTGTCCAGTTTTTGAATCAGAAGATAAAATGAAAGGCCATGACTATGAAATGGTACTTTTTCAAAGCATGATTGCTCAATATATAATAAAAAGAAAATGATCATTTTAACAGATTTCCATCTAACCTTTGTATGTTATTTAACTTTTACTCCTTAGCAGTTTCCGCATAAAAACATATCAGAAATTATACACCCTCTTTGGCCAATTCAAATGACAAATATTTGCTCCTTTTCAAAAATAGAATCAGTTCTCATCATTTTTGTGTGAAGACCAACATTCCAAATTCAAAGTTAAAATTAACAAGATAGAAGAGTGTTAAGCTTTCTCAGTTTGTATCATCCAGAGATTTAGATTAACTTGCTTCTTCCTTTTTTATTTTAAAGAAAATAGTACAAAAAAAAAGAACAATAGCAAAATACAAACAACACAAAGCAAGGACATTAAAAATGATACCAGGTTTCAAACCAAATGATAGAGATTAACAGTGGTTGTTATATTACATATTGTTACCTTCAACGAAGTTGCTCAGATTGCCAGATGTAAGAATAAAAGATTGATCAAATCATTGAAGGGAATAAGAAAATAATAATTTAAAAGAATATTAAAGGTTTTACATAGTGTCACTGGGCAGGATTGTAAAAATTTACCAGTGGATATGATACTGCAAATTGTTGTCATCTCATAAATTTCTCAGATTACCAGGTACAAGCTAATGGTGAATAAATATATGAAAAAATGTTCAACATCATTAGTCATTTGAGAAATGCAAATTAAAACAACACTGAGATTTCATCTAACCCTAATTTCTTAATGGCTAACATTAAGAAATCAACCAGTGACAAATGCTGGAAAGGCTGTGAGGAAAAGGAACACTTCTCCACTGCTAGTGGGAATGTCGATTGGTGAAACCACTGTGGAAATCAGTCTAGAGATTCCTCACAAAACTAGGATTAGAAGTCCAACTTAACCAAGCTATTCCCCTTCTCAGTATATTTCCAGAAGAATTAAAAACATCATACCACAGCGATATATGTGCACCCATATTTATAGTGGTGCAATTTGTCATAGTTAAATCTTGGAAACAACCCAGATGCCCATCAACTGAGGAATGGATAAAAAAAGATGTGGTATTTCTACACAATGGACTATTACTCAGCTATAAAAAAGATAAACTCGAGGGGCTGGGGATTTAGCTCAGCGGCAAAAGCACCTGCCTCGCATGCGCAAGGTCGTGAATTCGGTTCCCGGTACCGGAGAAAAACCAAAAACCAAAAAAAAAAAAAAAAAAAAAAAGATAAACTCGAGGCTTTTACAGGTAAAGGGATGCAACCAGAGACCATACTCATAAGTGAAATAAATTGGACCCACATGTGTAAAATCATATTGTCTACCTGATGTAAGAACATGAAAGAGTAAATAAACCCAAAATGTGCAATAGATAATAAGAAAGGGAAAGAAATTGCTTAAAGGAAGGAACAACTGGGATAAGGGAAAGAAGAAAAAGAAAGTACTAAGGCATTTTATATATATATGTATATATATATATATATCAGTGGCATAACTGTATTGTCAGTTTGTTGAGGGGAACAGTTAATGATTAAAGTTTTTTTCTTTTTTTAGTATTTTGACCAATTTTGCATGCTTGTATCTGTTTCTTCTATCTTGACACAACTTATTTTGTATCTGGGTTTTTAACAGATGAGACCTTTCAAAAATTGAGTTATCATTGGAAAAGCAGGAAACCATCTTAAGTTCTACATTTTAAAGCAAAAATATGATAAAAATCAATTTGTATATGCATAGAAATGGCTACAATAGAGTTGATGTGGGGAGATGGGGTATGGATGCAATTTTCAGCATTAAAATCTTGCCAGAAATTTTAAAGAAACGTGTTCCGAAAGTATTCCTATTGTGTACACGTGCTGGCAAAATACAGTGGGAGAGCTGAAAGCAGAAAATTTCACACTTTTGCTTTCAACAGAGGGCCCATAGGAACTGGGAAGGTTGGGCACAGATACCCATTCCACACCTGCAAAATAGGCCAGGATCACCATTCATCATCCTGTTCAACGGACTTCCAATATGGAACTTTTACTACCTTTCCATATTCCAAACATAGTAAGATTTATTAGATTTCATAGCAGGATGACTTTGGAATCTGTGACTCAATCAGAAAGAAGTTTAATTATCACTATTAGAAACAATCTTGAAGGAAAGGTTATATAACTCTGATTTCTACTGAGTTTAATAATCTAAGGAGAATTATTCCAATCGGTGACCCAGAGACATACTTCATGTCCTGAGTTAAGAACATCCGATTTTATTTTACCTGCAGTTGGGTTTGGAAAACATTTAGCAGCACTGAGGAAACTATATATTAAGTCAAAGAAGATACTACTATTTGTTCCTTATAAATCCAATATTCCAATGTGATAACTATTCATAAATGGATCTATCTATTGTTTTTGTAGTCTATACAGTTATTTACTGAGGGTTTTTTTTGTCTTTTTTTTTGTCTTTTCTTCTGGTACCAGGAGTCGAACTCAATACCTTGTGCTTGCCAGGCAGGTGCTTTGCTGCTGAGCTAAATCCCCTGTCCCATTACTGAGGATTACAGAACCAATTAGTGGCAATAAAAGATAATTCCATTTGAAAATTATTAGCAATTTTAAGTGTTCAATAATTACCTCAGCACTATTATAAAGCTGTAACAGTTTAAACCGTAATGCTAGGAAAACTTAAAGAAAATCATTAATAGTAATTGATAACATGTTTCCTGAATTGTTCTCTCATAGGCAATAATACTGTTGGTATTAATTGGTAGTGGGAATAGCTACAGTAGGAGTTGGTCATAAAGTAGAAGGGACTGTATAGCCATGTATTAATCACAGAGTGTGTGGCACTTCATGTGTAGTATCTCATTTCATGCCAAATAGAGGTTGTGTTTTTAGTACTGTAGTAGGAAAAAAAATGAAGGTATTAATAAGCTTGAATCTGAGAGTTCCCGAAAATATGTTAACATACTTGTCACTAAATCAGAGGGTGGTCAGATCTTTTCTGTATTGAGAGGGCTGACAGGAAGTTGTCCCTTTCATCTGTGACATGTGGGTTCCTTAATGATCCACTAATTAGACAGATTGATCTCCCTTCTAATTACAAAAACAGAATGTGGTTTCCTTTAGACAGGTCACCACTAAAGGGAAGCAAACATCAGAGGGCTCAGCTAAGTGTCCTAAACTTCTACTCTCCACTTTGGTTTATAATTCCATCTTCCTACAGCAGGGAGAATTGGCACTGTCAGTAGTTCAAGAGTGCTGCACTAATGAGCTTCAGGAATGAAGAAGAAATGTCCTGCATGGCTCAAGAGTCTTCAGATTATGGTTCTTGTTACTTACTTCCTTGTTTGCTTAACTCACCAGGCAAAACAATTAAGTCAATGCTTCAGGTATATCGATAGTTCCCTCCAAGCACAGAACAGCAACCTAAGGGTCCTCTTCACTTCCAAGAAGGTTATTTTTTTAATGAGATCTCCAAAGTCTGGACTATGATGACTTTGATATCATTTGTTAACTATAGAGAATTTGTCCTCTGAAGACACCAAATTCAGATCATGTCTCTAAAGATTAGTTACTAGACCACAAGATACATCTAAGTAAAAACAAATTTATTTTATTTTATTATACTATCATGATATTATTTTCTTCCAGAGAAGCAGTATTCACATTAGATTTTCCATTAGCTGCTGAAACATAGTCAATTTTCATCTATCAATCTGGATCTTTCTGGGGCAATTTTCCATAAACATTATCATAGTAATGAAAGGAGAAATTTTATTTTGAGTTTGAAAAAAATGAAACAGTAATGATGTGGTTGAGGGCATGTTGGGGAAGGAATAATGGGTAGGAAGCGTCTGAACTATTTATTGGGAGGAGCTGAAGTTCTCTAATGGAAGAATGAATAGAAGATTCACTGAGACCAAATGTGACATCCATTCGAAACTCTAATAAATGGTCTTTAAAGATAAGATTGATTTTGTCACTAAAGTATTAAAAAGCTTGAGTATTATCACACTAATCATTTTTTAAAATTTTGTTTTTTAAAAAGAAAATTAAAAATTTAAAAAAACAAAAACAATAACAATGATGCAGAATTTCAAAACAAGATGATAGGAAATTGACAACTGGTTATTATATTACATATTGTTGTCTTCAAAGTAGTTGTTCAGATTACCAGACATAGGCATGCAAAATTGACCCAACAATTAAGCATTAACTGTTCCTTTCAATAAACCAATAGAAATTAGTAGTATAATTATTTTAGCTATCTTGTATATATATATATATATTTTCCCCTTCCTTCTTTCTTTCTTTTCGCCTTTCCCCCATCCCAGTTCTTTCCTTTTGAGACTTTTCTTTCCCTTTCACAACATCTATTGTACTGCTCAGATTGTATGTACTCTTTCAGTAGCAATCTGGTTCTTTTGCAAGACCATGTTTTGTTTGTGTGCTTTGTTTACTTCAAGATCTAGCAAGTAACATGTCATGCAAAGAAGATGTAATTTAATGTGTGCTTGAAGAAGGGGGAGGATGAATTCTCTTGTATTATATATAAATATCTCTATAAAAGTGCTGAGTACATTATGAATGATGAAATTTATTTAAAAGTGAAATCAGAAGATGTTCATTCATTGACTCGCCAGAGGCAATATCCTTCATGTCTATTAAATTCTAAAAGAGAAAACTGGTCTTATGGGGCAATCTTATAGTAATGGATTCCATTTCCCAAAAAAAATGACATAAAAATTGAAAATAGAAGACTTTCCTTTTTTTCAGTGCTGAGATCAAACCCAGGGCTTTCTGCATGCTGTGCCAGCTCTCCATCACAAATTCATACCCTTATGCCACAGGGGTCTTCTGCTGTGCACCTAATTTAGCAATTCCTTCTTTACTTATTATAATGGAGCCATTGATGAGGCATTTTACACTTGTCAGCTGAGAAAGGAGATCTCAGTGTGCTAATTTGTAATTTTTTTCCCACCACCTTTTGGGGAAGAATATGAAACATCACCATTTGAAATTTCTTTTAGTACTAAAAGTGTTTAAGGAATGTAGAAAAGATTAATTAGTTAAAATAGTTCTTTTTGGCTTCTAATTTGTACCCAGAACCCTGGAACTGTACTGTAGGCTGATGACACACTGAAGAGCACGAAATGGTACTTCAGAGTACATTGTCCAGTTATAAATGTGTGATCTAAACTGCCTCATGGGCAAGTAATTTAAACCAATTAGGAGAAAATTTTGTGCATGCAACCACAAATTAGAAGTTGAGGAATCAGGGTCTAATATTTAAGTGTGGAGCACTTGGGTGATAGAGTGTTTCCTTAGTTATTAATATGGGGTATTTATGGCATACATATGTCATTAAGTGAGTTTATACAAAGAAAGAAATATTTTGGATGATGAGTTCAAGAGATGGAATTTGTTTCTGAATAGAGTTTGAGGTGCTGTTTATACATCATTGCGTAATTTTCTGGCAAGCAACTGAAAACCTAGCTCTTGCACTCAATGAGAAGGATCATGGTACAAATATAGGTCATGGGATACATAACTTTATGTGGAATTTGGGACATAACAGAGAGATCTCCATGTCCATTAATAGTATGTCATCCCTGCCCACTAATAGTGTATCATCCAGAGAGAACATACAAAACAAGATGATGAGAATGAAATTGGTAAAATACAAAAGGTTTTAGACCGGAAGTCTTCAAAGATTTTGGAAGAGAAATCATAGTAACTGTAGAGATTAACATTGCAGACAATCTTTAATCTACAAATTATGTATACTATCTGACAGCTTCCTGCTTAGTGTTTGATTTAGATAAAGCTTTGTATTAATATTTTCAAATGAAAGGAAACAGGAAGCAGCTATGTGGATATATTTTGTTGAGCAAATCAGTGGTACCCTGGGCTATCGATAATATCTCAGAAGTGACAGACTGCACCGAACTTTCCTCATCAGTGCTCATGAATCTCCTCATTTGCTTTATTCAGGTTCCACTTGGACGACCTGACTATTATTAGCCAACAGGATGTCTTCAGCAGCAGCCTGTGTCAGCGCTCTCTCTCCATGGGTAACTGTGCCCCTTGTCTCTAAGTGTGAATCGTTTTATTGACAAGGAACGCGATTAACTCTTTTCCTTTTTTGTTTTCTACTCACATTCAGCTATAAATCAACTCCTAAGGTCTCAACTGACAGCTAGGTTGGTATTGGATAGACCTATGTACTCTGAATTTAGAGTGAGTTAGTGTCTGTTTTCTCATCAAAGAAGATAGGCCCATGTGCAATGCAGTAGAAGATGCTTCTCTCAGAAAAAAATTTAAATTCAAATATCACACATAGTTATCTATTTATAAACAAAAATTAGCTAATGTGACTGTCGAACTTCGGTCAATACACCTGCTCTAGATTTTAAGTGAATTCCATGATGTTACTAATATAGTATTTTCCTTCCCAGATGCATGTGTGGAATATTATTTTTTAACAACATAGGTAATGTAAAACACATTGTTTGCAAGATTAAAATGTTTGAAAGTGTACTATATGTCTTTTGTGTGTATACTTGTGCATGTGCATGTGTGTGAATACTTCTAATTTAATCACTTTTAGTCAAATGTTCTAATATCTTCATTAATGGGAAAGGAGAAAAATCTCATATTCTAAAGAAACTAAGGCTTCAAGAGCCTAAATAAGCTCCAATTTACACAATAAGTTTTGACTTTATAATATACTTAGTAAAGTGGTCAACTGAAAACCTCTGGCTAAATGAAAGACACTATAGTTAATCATATTAATTTACCAAATCATGAAATGTGCTCTAAACATGATTCTTTAGTCATCAAATTTTCTAAAATTTAATAAACATGTATTTTGATCTTGATAAGGTCCAATACAGAAAATTTCCTTGTATGGCATTTGCAAATTGCTTGTAAGTTAATAATTATTGGATATATTAAAATAAAAGGTGAAGGATGTATTTATATGTAAAATTTTATCTCCAACTAGATATACTAAATATATTTATATATGATCTGTATGTAACATGCTGTATATAAAAATATATTCTCTAGCTAGATGTATCATATAGATATATTTACAGAATATACTACATAATGCTACATACTACATGCTACATGTACCACCTACTACATACTATATATAAACATTCTCTCTCAATATATTTGCAATGAATTTTCATCTTTGCCTGAAAATAGTGCTTGAGAATATTTCATCACCATTTTAAGAAGTATAAACCACCATAAAGGTCAATCCTCTTAAGCAATTGAGAAAATATAAAAGTATGTTTCTTTCAGTTACAGTGTCCAACGGCATAAAACCAGCTTGTTCAAGAAAATGACCAAATACTTGAATTCCTAGCAACAAGCACTTTCACAAACATTTAGGTTTTTTATTGACAACACAGATCTGACTAAACTCCTTTGTTCCTTTAGCAAAATAAATGTTCTGAAAAGCTTATTGTTCCTTGGTCAACAACAACAACAAAATTGTTCAGTGCCTGACTTTATTATGAGAACAGAATGTACTTTTGTCCTTTCCCTATCAGCAGCCTACTTTGGTATTTTGACAGTGGAAAGAAAATGAATTGCATTATATTGTGACCAGCCTTACTTTGGAAATCTTTTTCTTCTGGCATAATATATATTTTTCCTGAGAATATAAAAAAGAGCTCTCTGTAATGAAAGTGCATGGTTGGAACTAATTTAGAATTCCTGAAGCCATGTCCAGAATATCAACAGTGGAATACCAGTATATACAATTCTAAGCCCAAATTAATTCACCATAGTATGTATATATAGCTAGAAAGATTTAATGGTCAGTTTACTAGTGTTAACTAATAATAAAAATCTCTTTCATTCATGTAACCCCAGTAACTCTTAGGCAATCTCTTGTACTTTGAATCTCATTTGCTTTTGTGTTTCTCAAATGCTCAGGTATGTTTTGATACGCTGCATATTCCTAAAACAACAAAATGAAGTTTGTTAAATCTTGTGGGATCTCCTGTTTGACTCAAAAGCCAATTTTATATTTGAATAGATGCTAATTTTAGGTACAACAATAAAAGTATCACATAAATTTTAAAGAAAATGAAGCAATCTTACAGTTAAATTCCATTACTGCCTACCTGGTCAGATTCATTAACAAGAATCCCCCAACATATACACTGCCCTCTTAGATCACCTCATTATCTAAACATGCTTTCTTCCTTGGATTTACCCAATATTTGTCCCAGCATGGAACACCATTCTCCTCTATATTTTCGTGGCCAATTCATCATCCTATAAGCCTCCTTGCCTTCATCAGATATCTTCACTAATTGATTTAATGGTACCATAACCGTCCGTCGGGCCACTATAGCTTCCTGAACATATTTTTGTTAAAGTTTTTTTCCACATTTTTATTTTAAAGAGAAAACCAATAAGAAAACAATAACAGGGGGCTGGGGATTTAGCTCAGCGGCACAGCGCCTGCCTGGCAAGCACAAGGTCGTGAGTTTGATTCCTGGTACCAGAAAAAACACAAAAACAAAACAAAGCAAAACAAAAGAAAACAATAACAACAAATACAAAAAAAAAACCACAAAAACAATAAAAAGGATACAGAATTTCAAACCAAGATGAAAAGAAATTAACAATGGTTGTTATGTTACATATAATCTTCAATGCAAAATTGATCAAAGAAAATAAAAAGTAATAAGAAAACACTAGAAATGATACAGAGCTTCACTAAACAAGATGGTTAGCAATTCAACAGTGGTTGTTTTATTGCATATTGTTGTCTGCAAAATACAGTTAATGCTTAAAATTTTTTTGACCAATTTTTTTTTGCTATGTGGTTTACTTTACTATTCTTTTGCTAAACTTTTGTAATGTTTTAATTTTAAAGAGAAAAATAACAACAAGTAAAAAACAAAATACTTTGCTATTCTTACTAGGTGTATATTTTATCACTTCATATCTAGTTTTTGAAGCAACATATACCCAGTAAATTCTCAGCAAGTGCTCTCTGGCAGACATCTGATTTACAAAAGTTATTTCATCATGAAATTTTGTAAATATTAAATTCTATGATATTTATAATTGGTATCACACCTGTCTCCAAAAATAATGGTGTAGCTTTAAAATGTACCTATGGAAATATATATCACAAACCTATAACAAGGTAATGTTATTGAGTTTTATGGATCTCATTTACTTTATCATGTTTGAATAAATGAAATCATTAATTCGACATTAAACTTTAATGTGAAACTCTTTAAAATCTATCTTTTGACTCATATGCAGCAGAAGGTGAGAGAGGTGTTAGCAATGTGTTCGGATATAGCTTCACAAAGCTATGTACCAAATGTGCGGGGAACAATTGAACAACATTACACTATCATTGGAGGAAATAATCCTTGTCAAAAGTATCTCCAGAGGTGATTCTTGATTCAGTTAGTTTGCCAGATGGATGTGTCAAGTTCTATACAAATGAATATTGGTTCCCTTATGGGGAAAGGAAATTATCAAGTAAATCAGGTATGAAGAATTTGTAAGAAAGGAATCTTTAAAGTTGCAAAATCTTTTAAAAGGGACTCATTTATAAACAACTCTGTATAGAAGAATATGATTCTATACTGATTTTATTACGAAAATGTCAACATGTTACATTTTGTTCCTAGAGATAATTATGTAAGTGAAATAAAAATATTTTAACACATGAAGGTTATTAAAATAGTGGAGCACATGAAAAGAGAAAAATGTGATTATATTCTCTCTAGCTTTATAATTTCTTTGCTTTCTTGTACCAATGGAAAAGTTTAAGCCTTTTCAGATTTCAAATAATGTAATTATATTAGTTAAAATACATATGTTAGCTTTATTTTGTTGCAACAAAATTCCTGAGATAATCAACTTAAAAAGAAAAAAAAATGCCCAAGAAGGACTAAACTTGTGATCCTTCTGCCTCAACCTCTATGTTTTAAAAGAAAAAATAAGAAAAGAGAAGAGTTGAGGAAGTAGCTCAGTGGTCGAACACTGGTCTCCACTCGCATCAAGAAGGAGGATGAGTACTTAAGGAGGGGAAGGGGAAGGAGAGGAAGGGAAGAAGTATTCACACTCCTGGCTGTAGCGGTTCCATTCCACTATGGACGGGTCCCCTCGTTCTGAGGGTTACGGCAGGAAAACAGATCATGCCAGAGAACAGCTTGTGGAACAAAACACAACTCACCTCATGGCCAGAATGCAGACTCTAGATTGCAAGTCACATGCATCCCATGATTCCCTTCAATGGCACATTGGTAATAAACTGAAACCCCCACAAGGCCCCACCTCCTAAAGGCCCCATCGCCTCTCAGTAGTGCAATGGGGTGGAGATGAAACTTTGGGGGACATGTGATGTCCAAGCAATAGCTATATCTATGGAAAGTACTGATACACTATTCAGTTAGTATAACTGCCACGCAAACAGTGCTATTCAACCATCTGATCCTAGTGAGAATCGCCATACTAACAACACAAAATTCTGATTATCGCAACCACAATTGTATCTTACCCTCTATGGCCTACGCAAACATGTGTCTACACAATACACTCTTAGTACTTATTCCATAGTTTATGTATCTGCATTTCTATCCATTAGTAACATAACTAAAATGAAGACGTATAACAGGGAATACTCCTCACTGCTGCAGCTAACACTTAGAATAATAATATCCATTGTCTTCTCTGGAAGCCATTCTAGAGTCTGGACATCTTCAGGGATTACTTTTGTGGGTCTAGGTTTCTAGTCTAATGACATAATTGCCCAGGGCTCTGAGCACCCAGTTGGTATGTGCTTATCAAGTGATCATTGCCAACACTGCTCATTGATGACCATTACTAGGAGTGAAAATGCCAGATTGTCAAGTGAGCAGCTGGTGGTGAAGATGAGAGTGTGTGACAGATGTGATACAGATGCTCACTACACCTTACTCTTAATACTCCAGTGCTTAGTCTACCTTTCAGCTGGCAGCATCTGCATTTCTTTCCCAGGCTGCCAGGAAATTAAATCCTTTATATGCATTCTCCACAAGGTACTTAGAGCAATTAGAATATGACTATTCCAGTTTCTTTAATTCTTGGTAATGAAATTGTAGGCCATGTGTTGACACCACTCATGGAACCCTCCTACGTGTTACAAGCTTGTAGTTGTAGAGGGAAGAGTAAGTCTGAGCACCATTTGTTGTCCTTCTCGGTCTTCATCTGTAGCCTCTCAAAATGCATAGCTTACTTTTGGATCCTTGCTTCAGTTTTACCATCTGCAGAAAGCCATGTTAATTCATAGAGGTCACTTGTATTTCTAGTTCTTATGTTGGTAGATCCAAGTATTCTAGATAGAAGGATCTCGGTGCCATATAATTGCTCTTAGTTTTAAAATTTATATCACATCTTGAAATATGTTTCCAGAATTTAAAGTACCACTCTTCCCAACCTCATAATCATAACTTTAAGTCATTCAATGTTGCATCCTGTCAGTTGCTTCTGAATGGCACAGTCCACTCAGAGAATCAGTGGACTCTATGGTCTGTTGCACATTCTTCACTGTAAAGTTGGTTTTCCCTGGCCACAGCCAGCTCACATGGGACCTCCAAATGACAATGAATCTCTCTTTGATCCCTCACTTAGTAATACTGGCTAAGGAAGTGAAAGATGATGTCAAACCCAGGGTATTATCGATCTCAATAAAGATGAATTACTCGCCTCTTTCCCAATTTGAAAGAGGATTTCAATATAATCAACTTACCATTGAGAGACTGGCTTATCTTTCTGAGATTTTTGAGGAATGGTGCTTTACTAAGACATTGTATCAGACCCTGCAGATTGCTATACATCACCATTAATAACAATACCTAAACCAGCCTTAGTAAGAAGTGGCCCATGCCATTGGCCCATGCACACTCTTAATCCCTTCTATCATGGGTCTTTAGTTCATAGACCCACTGTGTTAGTACTCTAACTTCCAGGTGTAAAGATTATGTAACATCCACTGGGCAAGTCAGCCCCATACCTAATCCTTGAGAGCCCCTCCTACAAAGACTCTGGTGGCCATAGAAAGCCACTGGCCAGAGAACTCTAGGTATTGCTCTTGAAGACCATTGGGTCAATGTACAGATACACTGAACAATAATTAGGGACAGAATAACAATTACGTCTGCTTCCTCAAACTTCTTTGAGAATAAACTAAAATTTTTCCCTTTAATCCATATTGTAAATCTAAAACCAATTGGTTTTGTGGAGTCTAAAGAGTTTTTCTATAAAAATTCATTATTTTGATTCAAATGACATGTAATTTCATTAACGCCCAACAACATTTAGAGTTCTGCACTAGCAGGTCTCCTGAATACATTTTTATCTTTGGTTAAGAATAGTGAAAAGAATATTGATCATACGTAGACCTCAATACATCCCAGATATGTAATTTAGGTACTTTAAAGACATTCTGAATGTGTTAAAAGAAATGTCAGACTTTTCAATAAATCTTCAGAAATCTCTCTCATAACGTTTCCTGTTGAACCTGAAAGAAATTACTTTCTGGTCAGGAAACAGGAAAAAATGCCACAAAATTTAAGTTATTCTTCCAAAGAAAAATACCCAGTAGAAACAGTTTAGAAAGCTGCAGGCATAGTACTTGCCCAGACACACACTTGCAAACTAAGAGTTCAGGGTCAGGCTTTTAATGTATAGAGGACAGAATTGTTAGGGTTGACATTCTCGTTCTTTCCTTCACTATTTAAAAGGACAGGGGGAAAATCAGCCTATCCAAAAGCAAAGGGACACAGAAGGCTGAAGGTAGATTCAAAAACCAAAGCTGGGCTTCATAGTGTGAGGAAACTCACTGTGCCAACTACCTAGGAGTTCCTGTTGATGTACAGTTGAGATAGAAGCAGGTTACACTTCTCAGAAGGATGGAATTCCCAGCTTGGGAATTCACTATAGAAATGATATCGCTGCGTGAAAGAGCCTTTTGACTAACATAGTCTGTTCTTTGTGTAGTGGCAATTCAGAGAAATAGTCAGGAGAAGAGAGACTTTCCAAGTTTCATCTTGTTTTTCAATAACTAAAAGCAAAGCATCTTAAAATTTTTGTTTTCTATCTCAGACACTTTTAATACCTTCCCACCTCTCTCTCTGCCATTTTCAGTTTCCTGTCAAAAATTCTAAGACATCTGACCTCTGTCCTACTTGAATCCTTGATCCTACTTCTGTCTCATTCCACCTGACGAAAGCTCTTATTTTTTTCCTGTGAATAATCCTTCTTGTTGGAAATGCATATTTTTGGTTTTGTTATATTTTAGTATTTATCCTCCTGTCCTTGTGAGGCATTCATATTTGTCTTCAATCGTTACGCAAATCAGGGTAGGAACATGTGCTTACTTGCAAGCATCCAGTATGATTAGAAATAACAAAAGTTAACATGGCTGTGCATTTATAGCATCCAGTGAACGAGTCATCCTCTATCTAATTGTTGAGATCCTCCACAATCATCATACATATGCACACATACACCCACTTACAGCGGCATCAGGTACCATGTGATAAACATAACTGTCAGTAATATTGCACATTATAAGCACATGATAACTTAAAATTGTAAAGAGAAATGTTTCAGTTATCCCCATAGCTGCAAGACTCTCAATTTAGCCTTTATATGCCTAGTGAGGAGCACAGCAACAATCTGAAACTGTGTTTTCCATCCTAGATCTTGTGCTCTTGACCACCACCTCTAATGCATTTCCCAGAAGAACTTTAAGAGTCTTGGATGATTGAGTTTAGGAAAGTGGTAATTCCACCAGAAGACAGCTGATTAGTGTTCTGTAGAAGCTTGTTATGAGATAATAGAGGAATGTTAGTCAGAAAATTCTTTTTTTTTTTATGTTGTCTAGAACATGTTTACTGATTCTTCCTTAGAGACACCACTAGTCACTGGTAGTCAAACTGTGAATCAACTTGCTGACAGCCCATAATGTGTCCTAACAAACTGATTGATTCCCATCTCTGGGAGAGTGGGAACCCTCAACAGTTCAGCTGTTGCAGTTACTAAATCCCTTGGAAAATGACCTACAGAAAAACTTATGGAAAAGACATCTCATAGGTCAGTGGGAGTTTTAAAATACCCGGACTAATCATGCCTCTCTTATGAGTTAAAATTAGAGGACTTTTACATTTCCTTGCATATTGTTGTGGTTTGGATCAAGAATGACTTCCAAAACTCTCGCAGGCTCAGAGGTGGGGCTCTGGGGAGATGACGGGCTTGTGGGCCTGCTACCCTTGAATTGCCACTGCTACCCTTGACTTGTCCCACTGGGAGGTGGGGCCTGAGCTGAAGAACTGGCCAAAACCTGCCTTAAGAAACATAGCTCTTTCCTTAATTAATTCCTTTGATTTATTTTACAAGTGTCATTTAAAAGTTATTCATATGTATGGCCAAAATAAATTGTATTTTGCACAATGCCTCTGTTAGTGGGCAGATTAGTGGACATTTTCTTCAGATGAAATTCAACTTGTATTTTTAAATATTCACGAGTTAAAAGATATAAATAGAATTTGTTGATATTTATGGTGAATATCACCATTCAGAAATAATTTTTAAACAAATGAATGAGTAGTTGCAATTTGTGTTGAGTATCAAATGTGCACTTTGAACTTCACAAGAACCTAGCTCCATTTTTATCTAACCCTCTAGTGTCTCTTTGTAAATAAGTAAAATCTTACCTGTGCCAAAATGCAAATGCAATGTAAACAACACGCAGAAGGACAGAGCATGTGTTCCAGCACGTCTGCCTCGGTCTTAACACCATCTCACTTCTTCTACATGAGCTCAAGGCCTGGAAATCAGTTAAGGTTGGCTCTCTCACCATTGCTAGCTCAGGTCACACCTAAGTGACATATGCAGAAGTGGAAAGACAAGAGACATCCTCATTCTTTCAATAGTGGTGGGTACAGCCTCGAAGGTCAGCTGAAATTGGATATATGTTCTGCAAATAACCTGTTCAAGTCTACAGACATTAAACTCATAAATAGTAGTTCTAGAAACTCCAGCATCTCCTGCCTGGGTTCTTGACAGCTGGAAATTGGCAGTTCTCACCTCTGATTATCTGCCCTTAGCCAAGCTATGTATGTAGTTAATTCATTTATTAGAAACCTTACTATTTGGTTTAGCTGGAGCATTTTCCTTCCCTTAATGAAAACTAGAACTCTACTTAAAGAATTTGAGCCATTGTGGTTAACTAATGATTACTTCTTATCATAAGTTTCTCACATTTGTTTAAAAAGAAAATATGGAGTATAAAGAAAAAGCCTAAATAAGTAAAAAGTTTATTTTCACAGGACTGATTTCCTCAACATACAACATATGTCTAAAGAAAACTCATACACAGTAGCAAACTGCAGAAGTACATATAGCATCTCAAAAAACTTTAGACATGTTTTCTTTATAAGTTTAATTGACAAGAAAAACATTCCTAGGTTTTACTTTTTTCTTAAAATACCTAATAATTTCTGGTGGGAGGTAATTATTACATCATTTAAAATTTTTTTAAAATTTGATTCTTTAATTTATCTAAGCATCAATCATTTGTTTCCTTTTCCACTTTTGGGGGGTTGAACAAGAACAGGAACTTTGTATAACTGTGCTGCCATCTTCCCTCAGCACATAACAGAGTCCATATTCTTCAGTGCAGTTGAACGCAAGCATGTCTTCATTATTAGAGTTGGTGTCTGTACATTTTTTCTCTGCTTTTACATAGAACATCATGTCATGCTCCACTGTATATTCTTTTGAGTCTTCCACCTTGCATAGTATGTATGCAAGCTCCAAGGCACTGCTCATAATACCTCCAGCTTCCTGGGTCACACTACTTACCTGAATGGACTTCCTACTACAATGGCCACTGACCTGACACTCCAGCCACGGAAGAGCATTGCTTCTTCCTTTACCTGTATTGATTACTTTAGCCTATCTCTGAGCATGTCCTTATAATCCAATATTATGACTTAGGTTATAGGAAAAATTTTCAGGATGGTCAAATATGTGTTTTTCTAAGGAAAAAGATGTAAACACCAAAATGAAGTTACTCCAAAAGGGCAATAAAATTTGAAACTAAGACTGTTGCATATTCCATTTCTTACAGCTTTCCCTTTATTGGTTTGCTATCACCTTTTTTGTTTGTTTACTTTGGAGAAAATGTCTCCATTTGTTTGTTTGATTGAGTGTTTGAGATAGGGTCTCACTTTTTTGGTTTGTTTTTATGTTTGTCTGTCACTCCAAAGTGATCATCTATAGTTATTTGAATAATGAATATATATATTCATATATCCTCACGGTTTTATATTCCACAGTACCTATTTCTCATGATATGATGCCATCTTTAAAACACGTTACACTGATTTATCTTATTTCCTATTTTCTTGTTTCTAGGAAGCAAGAAATTTCAGCATAATTATATACTGAATTTATTAAAAGGGATAGTGAAGTGATATGAAGAATTCTTGTATTCTGTTACCCTCTTAAAGAATATAAAACGGTCAAGGTAGGAGAGAGAGAAACAGGTGAGAAGATATCTTTGAAGAAAATTGCTTTCATGATGACAAATCTCCCATTACCACATACACTTTGAGTTGGGATAGGCAAGGAATGAAACACTGTTTTGTCATTTGCTTTAACTTGAGTGATAGAGATTTTGTGAAGAATTTTCAAGCACCTTGAAACTTTTCCCTTGGAAGTTAGAAAAACCTGGAATATTGGTATCTAACTTGCATTTAAAAAGAGTTTTGATGACTACCAGGTCATACTTGAGTTGGTCGCTGGTAGCCTAGCAGTTCACAATGCTGTAATCTTGTTACTTGAACAGAAAGTTCTTTGGGGACAAAATTTAAAAATAGGTGATCAGGCCAGTCTAAATGTAGACAAGTGAGAAAATGAAATTCATCATTACTGGTGTATAACGAATGCACCCAGCTATGGGAGTCTCCAAGGAACCACAGGAGCATAGACGACAGAATCAGCATTTAACTGTCTGACAAAACTATTGAGCCAATAAGAGCAGTTCTTCTACTTCACCTGCCCAATATCCAACTCAAGTGAAACCAGAAATATCACCTCATGTGTGCAAAGGAGCTAATGGGATAGGAGGAAAATCAGAGCCCCTCACCGTGCTTTCCCCTAAGATAGTGAGTCTCATCTGATAGACCTTAGCATAGAGAGAGAGCAAAGTTCTATCTAGAAGTGAAAACCAAAGCTCTGACTGACTCCTAGAACTGGATATATTCTAATTACAAAGTTGTGAGTTAAGTAAACTATCTATATGACAGTGAACCAAAAATCATGAGATCTTCAGAATCATGAGATCTTTTTGTCAAGGGACATAGAAATTCATTCCCAATACAGTCAGAAAAACTTAGATCACATCTCATTTCCAACCTCTATGTGATCAATAAGAGTTGAACATATAATTTTAGATATCTGTTGCTGACATCTATGTAAAATAATCATATTTGCAATACTTATAAATTCATTAAAAATCTTGTTTTAAAAAGTATGTATATAGATGTGTATATCTATCTATATTTACATAGATGATAAATAGATTAGATAGATTCCAATGGAAAAGTGAACAACAATTTTGCAAAAATCAGAGACGTAAAGAATGAAACATGTGTGCTATAACTAGATACAACCTAATAAAAAGTGGGGAGCTTTAAACTTGTGTCTTCAATTAACAGAATATGTAACATAAAGGAACAATGTCAACTAAAATGGATAAAGAGGAAAAGCAAAATGATTCTGTTTCCCGATGTTAAATGGACAGTGTACCAGACTCTACTGCTGTGTATATCTTTTTACTCCATGAGCACATGTTACTTCTAGATCTGGAAGAGCAAGTTACTTGTTTACATTTGGAAATCTCTCTTTCTTTTGAACCATACAGAGAAGCATTGTCTGAGTTGTATTTATTTTGAAGTATTGATCTTAAAAGTTCTGACAGGCTTGTCTCTTGTTCTTGTTGAACTGAGAATCAAATTCAGGACCTTGCACTTGCCAGGCATGCGCTGCACCACTGAGCCTTATCCCCAGCCCCTGACAGCCTTGTCTTGATAGAAGGGTTAGAGGAAGAATAGCAGAAGGAATAAAAATGTGAAAAACCATCTCAAAGAACTAATAAATGTAAAATTTTAATAAAAAATAGAACCATGTTGGAAAGAGAAAGTACAAAATGCAAATTTCAAGAGAATGCTAGCAATGGGTGCAGTAGTGAAGAGGGCTCTGGATTCTGGCTGTACAGACAATCGTTATTCTTCGAACAGATACAGCAATAGATAGTAACTGTTGCGCTGGGATGTAGTTCAGTGGTAGAGTACTTGCCTAACATGAGCAAAGTCCTGGATCCATTCCCCACCACTGCAAAACAAAACAAAACAAAACAAAAAAAACAGAACAGAACATAGTGTGGCAGTATTAAAATATTTCTATAATTTCAGTTCTGAGGAACACACTCTATACCTATACAGTGGAAATTTTTGAAACATAATTTTTTTTATAGTTCAGTTTATTTTATAAAATAAATTTTATCATTTGAAATAGGCTTATTTTTTATCTAAATATGGTTTGGAGGCCTTTCCTTCCATTGACTCTTCCATTAAAATATACCAATTTATTTTCCTTTTTCTTAATGATATCTGCCCAGACACACCTTTTGAGATATAGAAAGGCAATCATTTGCACAGTCAAATACAGATGTGGCACTTGGAAAATTGATGTATCATTTCCAGGTTTCTGCTTCATCATCTGTAACATGAGGGCACTCACACATTTGTCCAAGCATTGCAACAGCTAACTGAGATCATGTTTGTGAGCATGTGTGCTCAGACTCAAACACAGACTAGGTACTCAGAAAGTACTAGCTCCTTCTCTCTTGTTTAAACAAAAAATCTAAATGAAACCATCATCTGTTTAAAAATGAAATATGTAAGGTAATTTACACAAATGTACTGGCCTATGAAGTATTATCCAGACAAGGCTTCCCTAACCCAGTGACCCACAGAAACATCTTGCTATTTCTCCAAAGATGTTTTTTAGCTGAGATTGCAGATTGCTCTCACATAGCAATGAAAATACTTAGTTCAAACAAGCACGGACTTCAGCTACTAAGTAAAAATTAACCAGCATATTATGAAGGCAATCTGGCACTTGGGGAAAGGGAAAAATAGTGTAAGAAGCCAAATAATTGTGAAGGAAGGGAAAAAATAAGAATACTGAGATTAATACTAATAGCTGACATTGTCAGTTTCCTCTGTGACAAACTGTACACAGGTATTGTGTCGATATTGCATAAAGAAGGAAACTAGGTGAAACTTGGACTTGAACCCAGAAAATCTTACTCCTGGATAACCACCTGTGTAAGTATGAAGACACAAAGAAGTCAAGAGGGAATAACCTGCGTCAGATCAGATAATTACAGTGTTTGGCTGCTTTAGTTCAGATATGGGAGCAAAAAGAATGGCAGAACTGTCAGATAATGTTCTACCCATATTTATGAAGCTCACTTGATCTTTGAATCTCTTCAGTTCAGTTCCCATATTAAGCTAGCTTTTGTGCTTCCTCTCCAAACCCTGAAAATATTTTCTTCTCCATCCTGGGAACATCCCAAGTTGTTTATGAACAGTCTTGAAGTCCTTCTATATTAGTGGTTTTTTTAACCTCAACTCCTGATCTACAAGGTAAATTCACACGAAGCCAGTGAGTTAATCAATAGCTTTTAAGCACCCATTCTACAGAGAGATCAGTGCTTTCCAATCCTACCTACAATGCTCACTTCTCCTTGAGGAAATTGCTTCATTTCTGAGCACTGCAGCTCATTCACCTGTACCTCTGGATTAAAACAAGTCTAGATTAAAGTTAGCTTGAGAATTAAATGGGCTAATCCCTGTATTGTGTTTAGAACAATGTTTGATGCACTGTAAATTCCCATGAAAATCCAGTCATCAATTCTTAGTTGCTGGTCTAGTAAAAGTGTGACATGGGTTTTATAAACGTCTCAATCAACTCAAAATAAGAAAAGCTAGAGACTAAATAAAACTCTAAAAGTCATGAAATATTTTACTGATTACATCATTTATTTAAGGATGCACAATGAATATTCTATCCCACTCATTATAAATTTAGAAACAAATGAAGTGCTCGTATTTAATATCACCAGTTCTGGTATGAGATGATCTTACTGACTGGTGCCAACAAATAATGGATTTCCTTCACCTTGGAAGGAAATGTCTTCTGAACCAGCTACTAAGCTTCACCTCTCGAGTTCCTTCCCAGGTTGCCTGTATCGACTGCTTTCTTATTCAAACCTTTCTGAAACTTGAACGACCGTTGCGCCATGTGGTAACAAGCAAAGGAGAAAGGATAAGGGTGAACTTTGTACCTGTAAATGAAAGTCACTTGGTTCAATTTGTCTAGTACCCACCTCCATGTAAGATTGTTCCTTTATCAATTTTTCAAAGAATTTCAAATCTCAAGAATATTCAAGGTCCAGGTATTTTAAATAAAAACCTCAAATTTAAATTTTATCTCAATTGAGAAAAATCAAATAACCAAAGCATTCTCTTCACTTATCTCTGTGTACACATAAAAGCACATATAACTAAACTCAAAACAAATCCCAGTTTGTACAACACCTTTGGTTCCTAATATTCTTACCAGACTCACAATATACATGGTGATGCTGAAGTCAAAACTCTTGCATCTTCTTAAAGCACAATAGGTCCAACGTTGATTGGAGCATCTTTAAGTATGACAGTGGATATGGAAATATCAAGCATTCTGCAACCACAGAACACTTAATTTAAAGAGTCCTGACATTCAGAAGCAGGGTGGCACCATCAAATGCCACAGTTCCTGGAGAGGCCCATATTGATACCTTTTCTGGGCCTGTGACAAAATACCCAATACTCACAATGCATTAGATTTCCTGCTTAGAAAAAAGCAAGTGCAGCTTGCTGACAGTATTCATTTAGTTTTAAATTACCACATTCTTTGAGGCTTAATGCTAATATGACAGGTTTTCAATGTGAAAATAAGCCTTAAAAACTGTTCTTGAAGTTATTTCTGAGCAGAACTTTTTTCTTTAATATTAATGTAACAAAAATATGTATGATGAAGAATAAAGGAAAAGGGTAGGGCTGTAACCTAAGAGTTATCTATGGATAAACCATGTAACACCAAGCTGCAGAAGTAAAATTCTTGGGGCAAATGGACAAAGCAGGAAGAGGAGTTTATTTTGCTTCACAATTTTCTTGGACTTAGTCCATTACTGGTTGGCCCTAAGGCAGCAATGGCCTGATGGAAGAAAGCTGCTTCACCCATAGCCATTAGGAAGCAGAGAATGGAGGAGGCTGAGACAGGAATATACCTTCCAGACTATGCCCCAAGGGATCCACCTCATCAATTCTCCATATAGATAATATTTTTAACATAGTTTCAAGAATAAAGCAAACAAATTTCAGCAACATCCTCATCAGAGACCTAGTATAGGCAATGATATGAGTTTAATTTCAATGCCTACATAATCTTCAACTACATGAGCTTTTGATGTTATGTAGCAGCGGTTCTGTATCCTGCTTGCTGACATCTTTGATTGTCCTTTTAGAGACTGGGTTGGAGCACATCTTGAGTTCAGGATGTGACTGGAGTACACGGTCAGTTCAGTGCTGATCAGAATATCGATCTCTTTGTCATTCTCTAGTTCCAGACATTATGGCAAATGAACTTGAGATAGTTCATGCTAGTTTATCATGAAGCACCCAGGAGACACATAAACCAGTAAATAGAATTACTTTGTTAATGCAACCAGGTTATGATAATTGATATGAAGTAACATTTGAATCCCCTGTGTTTCTTCTTTTGCATGGGAATATTCTCTGTTATGCAAGAAACGCAACTTTAAGTTTTTTTTATACTATGTTTTTGTATTTGACATCTGAGAATGCTGACTGTAAAACTGATATAAAGTATGATTCTATTATTTTTATTAGAAGATGGTAGATTTTCCAACTTATTTTCACTCACAGTTCTATCCACAAAATATCACAACTTTCCTTAATGTTAAAAAAAAAAAGAACAAAAGCAGAATTGCACCTGTTCCTTAGAAACCAAGATCAGTACTTTTTCAACTTTTCCTGGAAACAAGGGATTCAAGAACAGTTTAAAATTCAGCAGGTCAGCTGAAAGGTGGAACATGCCACAGTGATGAGTGAAACACTGAGTGGGCAGAGAGGGTGAAGACGGAAAGGACAGGAAAGAATTCAGCAAGTAGGATCCTTGAGGAGACAGCAAGCCAAGTCCAAATCATGGGTAAAGAAGATATGAGCATTTAAAAAACAATAACAAGTCAGAATGTTACATTTATAAAACACCTTCAAATAATAAAATATTTTTAGTATAGTGGAACTGTCACAGGATTTAAGGTCAGGGAAACCTGGACCTGCATCTCCTACTTGTCACTTAATTACTTTTTTGCCCATGTATGTTTAGTCTTCTTGAACTTCAACTTGATTTATATGAGTTGAACAGTAATATTGCAATATTATCCCTTAGGATTATTGGGTGATATACTGGTAGATGGCATATAACTTACCTGACAAAAGTTGTGGACCCTCTATAAATGTCCATTTCTCCTCCCTTCCTCTAATTTCTTCCTTTTCTTTAAAGTGATATAAAAATATGCTAACCTGAATCATATGCCCTCTAGGACTCTTTCTGTCTCTTATCTTCTAACAAGTTATGCTTCAATACAGATTTCACACAATCACGGCCTCGAGGTGCACTTAGTTTCCTCTAATGACTTATATTTATCTGTCTGGCTTTTTTTTTTTTTGGTTTTGGTTTTTTTCCCGGTACTGGAAATCAAACTCACAACCCTGCATTTGCCAGGCAGATGCTGTGCTGCTGAGCTACATCCCCAGCCCCATTTTTTTTTTTTTGTTTTAAGTTTATCTGTCTTTGTTGTGCAGTTTTCTTTATACATTCATCTGTTGGTGAACATATAGGCTGCTTCCAAGATTTAGGTATTAAAAATTGTGCTGCTATAAACATGAGCATGAATGGATACTGTAATATGCTGTCTTTCACTGTTTCAGGGAGATATCTAGAAGGGGAATAAGGAATGGGTCAAGTGGAGTTGCCAGTTTTAGTTTTTTAGAGAAATTTCCATACTGATATTCACAGTAGTTGTACTAGTTTACATTCCCACCAACGCTGTAGAAAGGTTTAACCTACAGTTAAAAAAAGTCAGAGGATCAAATATCCTGTAGTTTCTCTTATACAAGAAATTCAAATTATGAATAAAAGATAATGGAAATATGGAGATATATCTTTCTCAAAGGTGAACGAGATCAAAGACCGAGGGAGGGAAGACTGGGAGAGAGCAGTGGAACAAGAATTAAAATGTGTTAGGCACAAGTATGAACGCCACACAAGAACTGCAAACGCTACACACTGCAAAATGTTCTAATAGAGAAAAAAGGTTTGGGATAGAATCAGTAAAATGAAAACACAGATTCCTTCCCCCTACCTCAGTGTTACTGACACACACAGGTGAGTTGGATTTGGAAATTTATGTTTTGAACCACCTTTGGTAGTGACTCTGATGCCTCAAGTTGAAGGAACTTTGAAGAAAGCAAGAATTTGAAGCCTTCTTGGTTTGAAATTAATTTTTGTCTCATTCATTGCTATTTTCACCCCACAACAACCACCTACATTTTAATACTTACTGAGGGACTTCAAGACAGAAAATTGTTAAGAGTAAAAATTGCAAAACGAATTTAACTTTAAATGAGAGATAGAGCTTTTTCTGGGGGGGGTGGGTTTCTCTGGTACCAAGAACCGAACTCACAACCTTGCGCTTGCTAGGCAGGTGCTTTTGCCGCTGAGCTAAATCCCCAGCCCTGAGAGATAGAGCTTTTAAATTCCTTTTCAAATTTTTCTTCCATCAAGAGTGTCGTTTCCCGTAACCTACTTACAATGTGCAGTGCCATCTTTTTCATACACATATCAATACGGTCCTTAGTATTTCTCCCTTTATATCTAAAATGGTTGTGAAGCAGAATTTGAAATACAATACCACAAGCAACAAAATCTACTTGAGTAACAGAAGAATGAAAAACAGTTATCCTTTAGCTAACCGAACCCTTTAGAAACTCTACGCCACATAAGTTTTGCCCACCTATTTTTTATAATCTCTATGCTTTGTGGCTTTCAGTTTTCATTTAATGTTGCAAACAAAAATCTCACTTTTATGAAATGGTTGATTTTGGTAGGTAAGTCAGTGCAATAAAGTTTCTTTGGTTACTTCTTGAATTTTTTTTTTTATTTTGGAAAACTAAATATCTGAAGACCGATTTTTCTTTAAGGCTAGAGAGAAAATTGAGGATTGTACATTAAAAATGGAGTGTATGTATTTAAACATGAAGATTTATAATGACTTCCTGAGTCTATGGGGAAATAATGTGAAAATGTTAAGTGCTCAGTGCAAATTTGTCTTATAAAAGTCATAACAGTTCTTAAGGCAACAGTGATGTTACAGACTTTTTCCCAACAAATCCGAAGATTTGGAAGAGGATTTTAAGAAGTCCTAAGGATCTCTAACAAATCCTAAGCTTTGGAGGCCTTCATTGTCTCTTGTGTCACTGGTGTCATAAATTCATAAATTCAGACCTGACTTGGACACCTTATTAGAGTATAGGAAGAAACATATTTTCAGAGAGCAGTTTGCCTTGGGACATAGCAAAGCTTAGAGGGTTGTAGATCTTCTGAAAGTCGAACCTTTGTTAGCTCCTTTCCATTTTGTAAGTGTTGCTTAGGTCATAGTAGACACAAAACAAAAGTAAATAAAAATAATGAGACAAAATAAAATATGTTGAACCAATGGAGGAATGACAGAATAACCTTCCAGGCAACGGTGTTTAGGGAAATTGAGAGTATGAATCAAGAATTCAGGATTAACAAGAAAATATTATAACAAAATGAATAGATTAAAATGGCAAACTAGAAATTACCTTAGCAGAAAAATTGAAGATAACCCAAATTTGATAAAGGTAGAATTGAAAATAATGAGCCTACAGGTGTGAAAAATGAGAAATACAAAGGAATCACAACATTACACAGTAACGCTGACCTACCTCACTCCCCAGTATACCCATCGATGCTTACATTTGACAATTTAGGACACAAATCTAAATATGCTAAGTGTCCCTTAGTACAAAGAAGCTGGCTCAAATCTTTCACTTTTCATTTAGGGGTTATAACATCAAAGCAGAATAATGGGTTCTCAGGGTTATTTACACAACTGTATGCATTAATATCGACACATATGGTCAAGTGTAATATACAGTTCTTCAGGGCCTATAAGTTATTTTCCCTTCATAGTCACCATTAACACTAAAAGAAATCAAGATAGTGTTCACATGGAGTGTTTCTTTACATTTTTGTTTTCTCAAAGAATTATTATTTGGAATTTACTGGTTTCTTATCTTTATAAATTGAGTCTGTTTTCACATCCTAAAAAGATAGTATTCATGTGTGATTGAATTCAAATTAGCTTCTCCATGAAGATTTATTTGTTTTAGTATATATATATGTGTGTGTGTGTGTGTGTGTATATATATATATATATAATGTACATAGGGAATTTTATATATATATATACATATATATATATATACACACACACAGTGGCTAATCACTAAATATTAAGACTTCAAAAATATTACGATATACAACAAATGTGAAAGTGTCCAAAGACAAAATGAGATGAAATATGGTATTGTTAGTATAATCTGTTTTTATAAAGGAAGTCATTCAGCTCTTTCCAGACAGAAGCTATTAATCAGAAGCTGCATGCAATTAGATAACATGTTTTTCTTCATAAATGTTTCATAAAGAGGACTCAGCAGTGAGTGAAGCATCTATGATTCAAACTTTTGAACATGCTGCAACTTAGTGATGATATTTTATGTGATAAGTAGACTTTTATAAGGATCCCCCTCTCAAGTCTATTCCATTGATTGGCACATATTTCAGTGGCAGACTGTCATGATTGCACTTGTAGTATGTTTTAAAAAGCAGAAGTGAGCATTCTTCTACTTTTTTCATCTTTTTTTAATTTTTAATTTTGTTATTTTAAAGAAAAGAAAAGTAAACAATAAAAGAGGTATAAAATTTCAAAACAAGACTGTAGGAGAGTAACAGTGTTAGTACATTGCATATTGTTACCTTCAAAGTAGTTGCTCATAGGGCTGGGGATTTAGCTCAGCGGCAAAAGCGCCTGCCTGGCAAGCGCAAGGTCATGAGTTCAGTTCCTGGTACTGGAGAAAAACCAAAACCAAAGTAGTTGCTCATATTACAAGATATAGGCATGAAAAAGTGATCAAACAATATAGGCATAAACCTTTCTTCTCAATGAGCTAATAGCAATCAGTAGTATAACTATTTTAACTATCATATATTTATGATATAGTTTCTGAAATATATATGTATATAGTTCATGAAAAGGAAGTTCTGGACAGAATGATCCTTGTATTCTTTTCTATGTCTAATTACATTCTGATTTACTGATTCCATTAGCAGATGTTTCTTTACCCGTATTGATAATAATAGCCCCTGGAAACTCCCTGTTTATCTTCCACTCACTTGCCATGTCCAGTGGAAAAAAGTTCCTCTCTTTGATTACACCAACTAAAATAATGATATTAATTTGATTTGGTCTTTCCTAAATCATATGTTTTCCTGTGATCACCTCTGGCATTAGCACAACCCAAGCAGATAGACTTATGTGAAGGACTTAGGAGTCATCAAAAGAAATTGTTTCATTCAAAACCAGAAGAGAGAACTGTCTGAGAAAAAATACAAATACAGATATATCCACTGACAGTGACAAAAGCTAGCATGTACCTGAGAAAGAGGCAAAGTACAGTTGTGTCCTCTCGCTGTTCCTCAGGACTTTGGTTAAAGGCATTTTTCCACTTTTCTGATAGTTCTTAGTACATAGATTGCTAATTTTAGAAAACTCATTTTTAATTCTTTGCCAGTCCTTATCCTGTAATGCAATAGAGCCTAACATACTGTTTATATAATCATTGCATATAAATTTAAGTGTATGGCTGATCAAACACATCGATTAATAATATTTGTGATACCAGTTATGTGATTTGCTCAAACTTTTCACAGAAGTAACTTGATAGTAAGAAACAAATAGAAAATAAAATGTAATAACTAGGATATATAATAATTTTCAGGTTTTCTTCCTCCAATTTTATAATTGTAGCTGTGTGTACTAAGGAGGCAGAGGCAAATGTGCCTTCTTTTCCCTCCCAGATGTTCTCTGCAGCTGCATGCTTAAGGAAATCGCTGCTGGTGTCTGAAATTGCTACAAGAGTGTCTGGCAGAGGAAGGACACAGTCACTGTGCACGCCAAGGGGCCTGGCCACAGGCAGGAGCTCCCTGTAGATACCAGGGTGGAGCTCAGGCTCTCGTCTGACTACTTCTGTAGAGGCAAACATAGGACAATGTTAATCAGCTTGTTGTGTGGGTTAGGGAGTTAAACGCAATCACTTAACAAGTTGAGCCTTTTAATTTGTCAGTGTTAGCAAAATGTGCACAGTAAAGAAACCTTAACATAATTCAGATGAAAAGTTCATCTTGGCACCTAAATTCTAATGTTCTTCCCAGTGGGATTATTCGTAATACTGAAAGTGTCACTATATTGTTTGTTCAGAAGCCCTTCGTATGTTGGTTGGTTTTAATAAAATATATTGAGTACAAGCTATAATGGTGTAGGTTATCGTGCTGTCGAAGACAGACAAAGAAGTGATGGTTTCTAGTATAAGACCCAGAAAATGGTGACTTTAACTCAAGAAAATATCACCTTAAATTGGTTATCAAGTTTTTTAGTTATTACAAAATTGAAATTCTAACAGATTACAACATAAATAAAAAATCACTTCTAATATAATTTCTCGCAGGAAATAAAATTGAATAACCTTGTTTAGATTGGAAAAAACTTTCTAATATGAATAGATTGAATCAGAGAAAAAGAAGATAAACTTATAAGAATAGAACATACCCTAAAATTTAATGTATTTTATATTAAAACTTATAGCAATAATAATTCCTTCTTTAAAAATAGCTACTTTGAAGTAAAAAACAAGACATAACTAAACATTACCCTCAGTATTATGTAGTTTGTTCTGTACATTTTGTTCCCAACTCATTTGACAAGAGAAATGCAAAGGATGTAAACAAATTGGAAAAGAAAAAGAAAGAAATTGTCCCTATTTTCAAGTGATGATAGAACTTAGAAAGTCAAGATAGAACTTAGAAAGTCAAGAGTAATCCCAATAAAAATTATTGGAAACTATATCTCAAAAAGCTACAAATTCTATTTAAATAACCAGTTAGAAAGTATTAGAAAACAGAGTATTAGATTAGCAAAACCACCAAAATACTCAGCAACTAATTTTTAATGTTCAGAAGATACTGAAAAGTAATGGAATTAGTATAACATGGAATGCAATTTTTGATTCCAAATCCAGAGGGCACTTATTTAAACATTAGTCTTTTTCATGTGTATAGCTTTCAATATCATGACAATTGTAACTTCTCTATAATAGACACACACACACACACACACACACACACACACACCACACACACATACACACACACACCACCACCACCACCAAGAGATAGTACAATACCAATCTGCACAGATATTGTAGACACTGATATGAACCTTTCTAATGTTTAAAATGCTATGCACAAACTTTTGTGTATGCTGCTGTTTATGTTAAAAATAAAAAAACTAGGTGAATGCGGAATTTGTTTAAATATACATGATAATGTCAGCTAGAAGAGACAAATACATTTTCCTTCTGGGAAGAAGACTGCCACTATTGAACATAGAACTTTTGTAGAGTTTGAAATATATTATGGAAAGCATGCATTATATTTTGTATAAAAACTGAATAAGACAATAATTATATGAGTTAATCTATTTTTATATTTTAATAACATTCTATTATATGTATAAAATAAGAAACCTAAAGGAAGTATAACAAAATGCAAAATATTAATAATAACCTTCTCTAGTAATGTATTTTTAAATTTGGTTTTAGTGAAATGCATTTCCCAAATGTTTGTTAGTTTAACACTAGGTGCAGGAAAATAATTTAAATAATAATTGATAGAAGATCAGATGTCATGTTTTTAATGAATTTAAAATGACATAAGCACATGTTGCTCTACAGTTCAGTTTTTCCTATTTCCCCCATCCCTCTCTTCCATCCCTCTCCTACCTCTCTCTCTTTGCAGTATTTGGCATTGAATAGAAGGCTTCTGCAATGAGGTACATTCCCACCCATCCTCCCTTTTTTTTTTTCCCTAAAGGAGAGTCTAAATCCTTAACTTGTTTAGGCTCAATTTGAACTTGACAGCTTCCTGTCTCAGCCTCTCAGAGTGCTGGAATTACAGGCATGTTCCACAACATCCAGCTCAAATCTTTCTTTTGATTGTTTTGTTTTGTTTTTTTTTTTGGTTTTTCTCCGGTACCGGGAACCAAACTCACGACCTTGCGCTTGCCAGGCAGGTGCTTTCCCGCTGAGCTAAATCCCCAGCCCCGAAATCTTTCTTTTGAAAGTAGGATACAAAACAAGTATATAAGTTGAAACAAGAATACAAATCAGATAAACATATTCTTTCTATAGGTTAAAAATAAAGTGTGTAAGGTATATAGTTTAATACCTGACACAGAATTAAGTTTCATAAATGTTAATCCCTCTCTTCTTCTCTTTCAGACCCTCATCTTTAGAGACAGAAAGAGAGGAATAAACCCTAATGTCTTTGGTGATTCAGAAGATGAAGTGCTGTGGAAATCAGCCTACCCTGCTTTGGCCTTTATAAACCATGTATGATGAAGAACCCAAATGACAACCTGATAAGTTTAATTCCTAGAACTCTGTCAATCAGACCAATGAGGGTGAACACATGCCCAGGTAGATACAAAGAGAAACTGAATTAAAACCACAGCAAGGCAGGGGGCAGGGAAAGGAAGAAGATTTAAAATACGCCCTGTGCAGGTGCTAAATACCCACAGTGAGTACCAACATTGCATGTATACAAGGAGCTAAGAATAATAACAAAGAGTAAAAATGGGGCGAGGGTTTTAGAGACAGAGGGACGGAAGTGAGCAGGAAGAGAAGGAGGTTGAAAAGGAAGACACAGTTGTGTTTTATGTGCATGCACCTATTCCTCAAAGTGCATGTAGACATCAGGTACTGCAAATAGGTACTAATAAAGCTGAAATTAAAAGTTAAAAAGAGAACACCACGCAAATATATGTTTCCTGTAGAGAAAGATGGTGTGATTTCGAACCTAGTCTACTTGTCTGGGACTTTTGCTGGTTGGCGATATTCACCATCCATTCTTCTTAGAGCTGTTCCTCTCCCGAAGTCCACCGAGGCTCTTTCTGGGGTGGAGATGGAAGCAGCCTCTCACTGCCTATAGTGTTAGAGCAGCAGAGGAAGGGGAGAAAGTATTGCAAATGTTGTCACTTCAAACCCAACCGCGTGGACTGGGGATTTAGCTCAGTGGCACAGCTGAGTTCGATTCCCGGTACTGGAGAAAAAAACCAACCCAACCCAAAACAAAACAAAACATCAAACCCAACCGAGGCAGAGCATGCCTGAAAGCACGGAATTGTGCAATCCACTGGCTGCTGATACTCACATGCTAGATGCAGTAATTTTTGAAATACTTTTGATACTCCAAGTTCCTGGTGAATTATTTGATTTGTTAATACATACCCCAAAAAACTAAATGCACATTTTGTTTTATACCTATTTAAAAGAGTAAAAACATTTTCTTTTTTTTTTCTTTCTTTTTCTTTTTGTTTTTTATTCTTTCTGAGACAGGGTTTCACTATGCAGTACAGGCTGGCCTTGAACTCTCAGCAATCCTCTTGCCTCAGCCTCCCAAGTGTTGGGATTACAGGCATGTGCCACCAAGCTCGGCAAAGCACTATTTTTGAGAAAGAAATCAAAATATATTGAATATTATCTACCTTCAAGGCAGTCATCCTGTGTCCTCACAGCAACCTTGGGTACAAGATGGAACAATGAATAACAGAGATGTCGAGCGCACAGACCAAGATCAAAACTGTCTAAAAAGGTGAAGGCCTATGTGCCAATTTTTCAATACAGTGCCTAAAAGAAAACTGTCTCTGTCTCTGTCTCTGTCTCTGTCTCTGTCTCTGTCTCTGTCTCTGTCTGTCTCTCTCTCCCACTTCTCTCCTTCTCTCTCTGCTTTGGATTGAACCAATGGCCTTTGCACTGAGCTACATCTGTAGCCTTCTTTAGTATTTTTAAAACTTTGAGACACGGTCATTCTAATTTGCTTAATTGCACAGGCTGAACTCAAACTCTCAGTCCTCCAGTCTGCTTCCCAGAATGCTGGGATTATATTGTGCACCATTATACCGAGCTGTATCCCCTTCAGTATTGGATTTTGTCTAAATACATTGAACTCTAAGTAGCTTCCTTAGACAATTTCTTTTGCACACTCTAATAATAAGTTCAGTGTGTACTCTGAACCTATCATTGAATTATTTAGTGGCCATAAGAATAACCAAATTCACCTTAAACAACTTTTCAACATTTGGAGGCATCAATTTAGAAATGATCATTTAAAGAACATTGTTGTAGAAAGGATAGTGAATACATTGCCTTAAGTGTGAACTCTTCCAGAACATTCTGTCAACTTTATTTTCAAATTCATCTTACCCTAATGATGACTATACTATAATAGGCACAAAAGAAAAGACCCAATTGTTCAATCTGTGTCAGGAAGCAAAATATTGGCAGTGAAGGAATGCATTGCTGCAAGCTAAGTGCAGAGGGGAAGCAGTGACCTATGCACTATTTTTATCTTCACTGCTGATAGCCAACATCTCTATGCAAGTCAGTCAGACAGAAATTGCAGGGAAGAGCCTGCCAGTACAGGTCTCTGAGGAGAAGGACAGATATATGAGATTGGGGCCTCTTGTGCCAAATACTTATGTATTACACATCTGTACATTTTGAAGCAGAAAACAGTTTTGTTTTCTATAGAAAAAATTCTCTGAAGTTTAATATAGCATCTCAATTTTTATCTATTATTGGGAGAATGTCATACTCTGTATATATGTAGTCACAAGATCTATGAAATTATTTCTTCTACAAATTAAACCACAAAAGTCAACAAATTCCACAAATGTCTTGGCTTTTCTGCTATACACCAGCTTTGTATTTGAAAAATGGCACTATAACTCAAATGGCACAGCATTAAAAGCCAAAGGCCCCTTAGGTGTCACTCTGTATATGCTTTGAGGAATGAGAATTTGTGCTACTGGTTTTAAGGGAGGAGAAATAACTCTACCTAGGGTTAGCACTGGAACTGCCCAGCCAAAGAAATAACTGAAAACTCTGTGGAACTCCACATAGTTGTAATTACTACTTCATCAATTTCTTTTCTCACAGAAAACTTTTTCTACTTAGTTTCTTTATTCCAAATTTATATATAAATATATATATACATTGTTAATAATATATGTTTATATATTATACATTTATGTTTTATGTGTGCCTATATAGTATATATAGTACACATATATATGTATAGCACATATATAGTATATATATGCATGCTATCGAGTAATTTTTATAAGCCTACTGAGTATATTTCTTTGGGAATAAAGAAGAACCATATCTTACTCATGCACATCACAAGAAAGAGCACACACTTCCTCAGAGTGATATTCTGGATTTTATTTATTTTTAATAGTACATGTTTCCAGTACATAATGAATCCATTTGTTCTGGGGAGCTGTTACACAGATATATCACATCTTATTACCTCTGGATTTAAAAATAATTTCTTATACCAAATTGCCAGATTATAGGAACCCCTGGAAAGTAATTAGACCTCCAATACTTGTAGTCAGCTTACTGCTATTGCAGAGCATCTTATTTTTATCCCATTATTTTATCCCATTAATTTTTATCCCATTATTTTATCCCATTATTTTATCCCATTAATTTTTCTTATTATCCTTAAAAGTCTATAAAATGTGTTGCTAAAGTCATAGATTATTACAGCTGATTTATTAGGGAACACTGCAGGCATTCTACCAATTGAGAGTGCTTTTTCTCTTTTCAAGATTTTAAAATTAAAGGTAGGTTAATACAAGCATTTAACAGGTCTTAAAAGGTACAATCATAGGATAGGATCAAAAAGAGACAAAGAAAAGGTTATGGAAGAAAAGATTACCTTTATTTGAGAGAATGATGAACAATTCAATGATAAAAACACTTAAGTCATTTAAAATACAGGTAAGAGAATGTGATGGAGGACTTGCACAGCATGTGCTGACTAAAATATGCAAACAAAAATGAATGAGGATTTTCTCACCACTGACTGCATAAAAGTAGGAAATGAGATTTAATCTGTATTACTTTTAGGTATATGTTCTGTAATTAGGTGCTGATTAAAGAAGTTATTTTACATCTCCTTCAGGACTTGTACTAATCAATCACCAGAGGTGGGCTGCATGGGGAAGGGGTGTGGGATTTAACCAGTGGTTGAGTAGCAGAGGAACCCCAGAGGGTATGGTATGCTTACTAAAAGTTTTAGCAACTGTATGCAGACACTTAGGTGGTAATTCTCTTATTGTTGGGGACTCTAATCAATAAACCTCCTTATCCAGCAGAATCCACTCTTTCTGAGTCTCAGATTTCTTCTTTCATAGAGATTTTGAGAATAGTTCCTTCAGAATTCTGTTGTGTCGCTCTCTTTGAGAAAAAAAAACAAACTAGAACATTGTTAGTATGAGCCACAATAGCCTTTTGTCTTTGTAGCTTGCTTTGGCGCCAAAATTGATGAGCTCCTTTATTCATTCAAGACCACCCTCATTGGCAGCCAGTACCTTGGCTGAAATGGGTATTTTACCTGGTAGTATGACATAGGTTTTCAGCCCAAAGGACCCTGAGTCTCTTATCTCCATGATTTTCTAATGCCAAGTTTGCTGGTTTGTCCGCTTGTCATATAAATTGGACACAGGTACATTAAGAGATGCTCCAGTAGTTGTGCTTGACATGAAATATACTCCTCTGATTCAACAATGACAGATGGCATATGAAAGATGAGTTCAGTTGAAATGTAATCCTAATAATTTCAGTTATTAGAGACAATAGAAACACCCACATCTACAGAATTTCAGTGTATCTTTCACATGGCCTGGTTATATAAACATTTGATCATTGAATCCTATAAAAAGCCAACTTTCTATAAGCAAAGTTCAGTTTTGCACTCAAATTAAAATCTTCTATGCAACACTGATTAAAAGCTCTAACGTTACAGCAAACAGTACACTCATATAGAAAATGTTCAGTACTCTCAAATTTAGAGGACATGGGTTCATTTGAGTCCCATTTGAGAAAATAATGATTTTTTGAAAAGAATAAAGGGAGCAGCTTAATTTCTTTGAACCTGTCCCCAAGTGATGTCACAAAAACAGAATGTAAATTTTTCTAGGCGATTTATGAAGTCACTCTGATGAGCTATTTACAAAATGGTGTTTTAATTGCAACAAAATTCTTACAAGAGTGGTAAAAATTGATTGCCATAACAGTCAATAACTGCTATTATAGAATATGTACTGAGAAGGTAGCGGTTTAGTACAAATTTTTCATTCTTCAGACACAAAATCCACCAACATCAAGAGTCTGCATAAGTGCATGGATCTGTATGATATACATAACATATATATCATTTCCATCATATATATTACATATATCACATATATAGATACACCTACATACATATTCTGATCACTCCAACAAATGTAAAAGAGGCATTGAGAGGTACTAGAGGAATAGCACAAGACTTTTTAGTGGACTTTACATGGGATTTTTATGTAACTGTACATATGATGAAAAAACTAAAGAGCTAAATGATGGTAATGCAGTCCAGATCTCAGTAACATTAAAGCACTGCTATAGCTCTAGGGCTAAAGGGTTTACTTACCTGGTGAAAGGTATGGAGGTCTATAAGGAAAGAGCTGCAACCACAGTAGCATCCAGAAGACCCATCCCGAACAAACAGGGAGAGAAACATTACAGTTATTCTTTCATCTCATGCTCTAGTCTCCTACCAGCATCTTTCATTGGCCAAGGTTAATTAGAAATCAGAGGGCCAGGAAGATAAGTAAATGTATTTTATAATACAGAATAGAGAATGGAAGGATGGGAATAGATTTCAGAGCAAACCAGTGAATGAAAAGCAGAGTATTAATGGTTCTCTTAAGGTTTTCAGACACCTGCCTCATCATAGGCTTGATGATTTTAAGGAAGTGCTACTCTGGAGAGCTGAGTGTACTTTCTGAACGTAATCAACACAGACAAGTATGAGAACAGAGCTTGCAGAATTCTCATATCCAGTCCTTGGATGAATTTTCACAGCCGCAGCTCTGTCACCTTTAACATCAGAAGAGAAAGCAAAAGCCTCTACTAATGAGGTCATGCTGAGCTACAAGTCCACTGGCCTCAAAGGAAAGCTCAGAAGATTTCTGCTTTCCAGGGAGAGAGATCAGAGGCAAGACCTGAGACTGTGCTTCTAACGCTGGGCATCTGAGCAGATGTACACTAAGTATGCAGAACAAGCACTGCAGAAATCATGACACACGATCCCACAGACTGGAGGCAAGCTGCAGAAAGCACACCTGCAGGGACTCAGTGACAGGCAGAGAGAGGGCATACGCCAGTGCACCTGGGCTTGAAGGCTATCAAACAACTCTGTTATTTTAGCTTTGTAAGCTATGTAACTGTTTTAAATTCTTAGATATACATGCCAACATAAAATTGGCAATGGGCATCATTAGATTTTCACCATTGCCATCTCTGTGCACCCAGAAATGGTTCTTTAACTAGACATGCAATGGTAAAGAATAACTGTACTCATATTATGAAATAAACTACACAAAGATTATAAAACAGGAAAGCAAAGTAGAACACACCTACCTATAATCTGAATAAAACTGGTCCATCTTGTCCTTGTTTCCAGATCACCCTTAGCAATGTGTCATATTAAACTAAAACACCAAATCCTTTTTTTTTTTTTTTTTTTTTCCGTCTTTTCTTCCAGTATCAGGAATCGAACTCACGACCTTGCGCTTGCCAGGCAGGTGCTTTGCCGCTGAGCTAAATCCCTAGCCCCCACCAAATCTTAAATAATAACAGATGTCTTCCATGAAGATCTCTCTAGTAGACAGAGGGTTGCATTCATGAAAACTTTATAAGCTTTCTAAAATCTTTGGGCCATTTTTTCCTCAAAAATTTGTGTCTTTCCTGCTACTTAAATTATTCCCTCCCTCTTTCACGTCTTACTTTCTTCATTCTCTCTACCCTGTCTCTGAAGTTTCTGTGGCAGGTTTGGAATTTCTCCAATAGATTTCCTACTTCACTCATTTGCACTCTTTTGTATCACTGCTCCAAAAAAGCAATTCAAAACCATAAAATTTTAAATTTTTTAATATTTCCTCCAGGACGGCCCAAGAGCTCTGTATCTGTATCTGGCTCTGATTTGTCAAGTTGACACCTGGTTACATTCACACCTTATATAAGAACTGCAGCAGCAAACTCTTCTGAGTTAATTCCACCTCATCAGAACTGTGGGGAAGAGGTGCCCCGCACTGAACTACGTCCAGGAAGAGGCCATTTCAGCTCCCAAGATGATTCTTTGGATTTTCTTTGATGGAGCGATGATGCAGAAGAATCTAGTGACTTTGGCAGCCTTGCTTAAACATAACTAGCAGCAGAGCTGATTTCTTCCTTCAGTGCTTGCAGAAGGGTACCTCACTGACTGAGAAAACCCATTTCAAAATCTATATCAGGAAAAACAAGTTTCTGTATGTTGTGACTGTGAAAGCACGTACTGTGTTTTGGATAGCACCTTCTCGAGTTTTCCTGATTACACTGAAGCCAGGGTATGTAAAATAGAATTTTACTAATGGCATTACTATCTTTCCAGTTATCCAGGCTTACGCTTGGCCTTACTATTAATACCACCCACTCCAGCAGTAAAATATTAGGAAAGTTTACTTATGTGACCTATGAAATGCCAGTAAAGCACTGTTTTACAGCACTGTTATCCTCCAGAGATAATCTCTGTGTCTCTAACCTGTCTTTCTTCTTTAGCCACATAGGATACGGCCTTTAGCAACTGCTCCCCAGATGAATGTATCTCTTAAGAAGCTATTAGGTGGTATTGTTGAAATACAATTCCATTGCCTCTATACATAAAATATTAATAACTGATGAATAACAAGTCAAATGTCTACAATTCTTTTAGTCTTGCACTTAACGTCATTTACATTTCAGAATCCACCACTTTCATCACTCTTGTCTTCTAACATCTTCCGAACAACATCGACAGCAGATCCAGATCCTCTGAAGTTGTAAACTTCCTCGTGGGCTGTTGCTTCAATGAGAATTGTTCTTCCTTCTTGATGGAGACTACTACAAAGTGGCTCTGAGCAGGATTTAATATTAACAAACTGGTTTTCCATGTTTGTGAGTTGTCCAAAGCTCAAGCACCTTGTTGGGAGATGGGCAGCAGACTCATAGTAAGTGAACCTCTATGAGTCACTGGTCACCACTGAGTCCTGTATTGGCCTGTGAAGCTGTGATGCCTCAAAGGACAAGATAAGACCACAGCTGAGGACTGGCTCCAACCCCAATTAACTAAAAGAAGACTGCCTTTGCAGGCTCCACACTCCTACAATAAACAACAACCTAAAGATAAGGTAGTTCTCCTGATTGACACAATTTACTACTTGGGAAAATATTTCCCAAGGTCCTGCTCAGATTCCTACATTTTCTTGAGTATCCCCCTCCTTTGTTTGAAAACCAAATAAAGATGAACCACCCAGAGAAGTCTTTGTCTTAACCCAGAGAATCACAAATTCTGTAAGAGAGATGGACCACACTGGATCCCCAAAATCATTTCAATTATCTCATTTATTTAAACCTTTACTGTCCATTTTGGGAGACTGCAGGCCTTTCAGCCCACAATAACTAAGGGTTATAAACCCAATACTTTCTGAACCTGTGTAGTCCAGACATCTAAGAATATAGACTATGAAAGGTAGAATCAAACTGAGCATGTTCAAATAAAGATCTGGGCTCTTTATAGCTGAAAGCTTTAAAAAGAAATATGCTGATTCTGCTGACTTTAAAGAAATAATTAATTCCTACATTTGTTCCTCAGCTTCTGACTTTGCAATAAAGCAAAGTATTTAATTTCATGGTGCCTGATACCTTCTTTGAACTTCTGTCTGTTCTAAACTTTCCCAGTGCTGAGTGAAAATACAGATTGGCATAAAAGTTAATACTGCCTGTATATCTGAAGAAGTAATATAAAATGAGAGATCAATGAGCAAAGAAGTTTCATTTAGACTATCGTTCTCCATCTCCACCCTGCTGGCTGCTCCCCATTCAGCAAAGTAATAAAATAAATTTGTTACTTCATTTTGATTTTCAATTTACCTTGTTTGTGGCAAATAGCTACCTGTCTCCTTAGTGTATCTCAGCTGTACTTTCAGCGCAGAACTATTTTTCCTCACTATTTAGTACCCTACAAAGTCAAACAAAGCAGTTCCACCAGCTTTTGGCCATGCTGGAATTGGGACCACCGGATATTCCCACTTTTGGTGGCTCTTAGGCACACCTTTGATCTCACATTTCAACTTAAGGGTCTGGGACATTTTCCATGTAACATAAGGCCTACCTCACATAGCTCTTCACTGTAGTTTAGGCCAACAGTATTTTTGGAATTCAGTATACTTCATCTCTATAATTCACAGTGTGAGATGTGCATTCTCATTATAGAATATTTTTGTTTAATATCTATTTTTAGCCCTTTATGCCATTGCTTGTCATAAAAATTTAGCTATTGATAGATTTTGTTGCCCTTAGCTCTGAGTATTTTTTCCAGTAGGACAGAATTCTTAATGAAGTCCAATTTATTCCTCAAGATCTTTGTACTATCTCCTTTGTGAACTCTTTCTCATTCTATTTGTTACTAGAACTAATAATGCCACCACAATTGTTACTTTTGAAGGTAGCCTGTAGTGTTATCACAAACTTGTTTCTTTACTTCAGCCCCGTAACATAGTAGCTCTTTGCAATTATATATTCCTTCATTGAACTTATAAGTTCTTCAGAACAGCCATGGTCATCTTTACAGTCCTGTAGCTTTATCAGGAAACCAAACACTCATATACACATGCCATATTACAGCTTAGCTGTAGGAAAAGTCAACGCAATGACATTTAAAATTTTTCCCTGTTAAATTGAATTGTCTTCTCAAAGGTTAAGCTTATTTCTCTGCACAACTTAATGTTGTCATATAAATATTTGTAACTTAGAAAGTGAGAGTTATTTGCATGTTGAGCAGAGATAGAAAGATCATGCTTCTAATAAGTGAAGTGCCAGTACTGCTCTTTTGCATTCCTGACCAATTATACCCCAATTAAATGCACTGACGATATTCTCTTAGTCTTTTCTCTTTCTTTTCCTTTTTTGTCCTGCAGGAAATTATCTATAGTAAAAACTAAAGTGGCTATATCCAGTTCAAATAAGCAGCTGCAGTTCTCTATTTGTTTGCCTTCTAAAAGTATCAGATGGTGAAAAATTTTTCCAAACATTTCACAAAGAAAGTCCTACATAGAAACCTTCCTCTAATTGAAATAGTTTTCTTTTGGTGCTCTGCAGTCTGTCACCAGTAACTAGAGGTGACTCACGAAGTGTGGAGGAAGTATAGTAAACAAACTGTGACTCCACTCTTTAGTAGATGCTGTAAAGGCATCATTAGAATCCTTGTTTTTCTCTTTTATTCTACTGGTGATTGAAAGCTTGGCTTTTGCACTGAGCTAGTTCCTCAGCATTTTTTTTGAGACAAGGTCTTGTTAAGTTGATAAATTGCCTGGTTTGGGATTAAACTTGTGATCTCCCACCTCACTCTTAGGGTCATTATTTGCTGGCATTTAAATCTACCAATGAAAGAACTATTCTGAATTTCCAAATATTTCTTCCTCCATATAGTTTAAAAAATAAGTCAGAAATGGTTGTGGAAATACACCATTTTCAGCATCACAGTATGATTAAAACCATTGAATGGTACTGTACATGGATTTCATTGGATTTGGTGAATTAATACTTCATACCTAAGTCTCTAAAAAGGGCTTCTGGTTTCCATTTGGAACTCTGGAATTAACTACATATTCTGGAGCAATGCTCAGACATTCTTTAAGAGTTGAAAGAATGTTTTGATTATTTCTTTAGAAAACGACATATAAACAAATGTACTTAAATATTCATAAAATTTCCACGGATCACTCTGGAAAAATAGTTGACCCATATGTTAAAGATACAATTTTAAAAGAATTTGCTTCTATAATTATTAGTCTGTACATTTTAAACTCTACTGAAACTGGGAACCGAAATCTTTAGAGAAAGGGATAACTCATGATAATATATTTTCCATGTATTATATGTGAAAGCAATAATTACTCTGAAGTCCATTAGAATGTAATGAAGAGGAAAGAGCAAGAGTAGAAAAGATGTAATTAAATAGGTTTTGCAACCTTTTGCCTTACTGCAGAGTACTTACATCTGAGCGCTGTATCCATCTCATACAGCTGGCTGGCCAGGAAAATAGTGTGCTTTTCCTTCTCTCATCTATCTACGTGGTAAAATGGCATGACGATAGAATTAGTTCACATTCTGATGACGATGATTACAGTACTTTTCATTCAGTCAAAGTTAACTTGTTTTCATTTTTATTTTAAAATAGTATTGAACTGAAAAGTGAAGACTGAATATAATCAAAAGTGTAAAATACGAAGATTTGATATATATGTACTTTGTGTAATGAGAACTTACTGAATTCTTTGTGCTTAATGCTTTAGGGAAATATTGATTAAAACTAGCACATACTCATTATCCTCCTAGATTGTTAAATCTGTCTGAGGCGCTTACAGTTTTCTTCTGACAACTGAAATGGGAAGGTCATCCAATTTATCTACTCCATTCTCCTATGGAGGATATTTTACCTAATATGCCTATTATAGATACTCAGTCAAATTTTTGGTCAATTTAATGAATCTTTAAATAAAACTACAGCCTGTGATTTAGAAAAACATATTGAGAGTATGATGCAACTTGTGTCAAGGGGCAAAGAGACTTAGAAGATCTTTTATGAGCAATACAGTGACTAAAGCCTACCCTTATGATGTAAAATTGTTTGTTTGTTTGTTTGGTTTTTTTTTGGTTTTTCTCCGGTACCGGGAACCGAACTCACAACCTCGCACTTGCCAGGCAGGCGCTTTTGCCGCTGAGCTAAACCCCCAGCCCATGATGTAAAATTGTTAACATCATTTACCTGAAGAAGATAAAGTAACATCTGAGCACTATATCAAGTGATACGGGCTTGTGTAACATATTTGCTTGCCACATAGATCCTTTACTTATAAATAAGAACAAAGAATTAAACGGGGTTGAAATTAATGTTAAAGTTTTGGGAGAAATGCTTCACTTTGAAAGGAAATCTAGTCTAACTTCTGAATGAAGAGGGTTATAAAAGATAGAGATGGAGGGTTGGGGATAGAGCGCAGCAGCACAGCACCTGCCTAGCAAGTGTGAGTCTTGAGTTCAATTCCTGGTATCAAAAAAAGAAAAAAAGAAAAAAAGAAAAAAAAAAAAGAAAGGTAAACATGATGGGGATGTTGAGGATAAATTTCCAAGAAGAAGACCAAAATGCACAAGTGTTTATTTTCTATGCTTTAACACTGGTGAAACCCAAAAGTCACAAAGAGGGATACAGCAGCAGATCTTTCTGGATAACAACAGCAGCTAAACTATAGATATATTTTCTTTAGATGGCTACCCCCACACTATGACTCAAGATAAAAATTCTAAGGAAGTTTTCTGAAAAACTTCTAATCTAGTTTGGTGCCCACTTCTTTGACAGTTTAATACGTATGAGTATTTTTAGTAGGAAAGTGTGTAGGGAGAGAGGATAAAATCATCTCAGATCATTAGAGTATTGATATTTTGGAAACTACTTACAGGGAATGTTGATAAAGGTAAAACCACATGCAGTAGAAATAAGCTCATTATAGTTTTGGTCAGAAAAAATATTAAAGTAATAAGGCAATCATATACCATCATTCCTTCCAGACCTGATCACATACTTTGCAATGCATTAAAACAGTCCATTAAAAACACGAACTATGTAATTTACTTTGAGTTTACATAAATATGAACCTAGATAGTCTTTCAATCCAATCAGATACTGGTGTTTATTATATTCACCAAAATGATGTCCAAAACAATTCCCTGTTTAGAGGCCCCTTTAAAAGGTGTCAAGGTACTAGTATTCTTTTAATGGTGAATGATTTATTTGCAACATTAAAATTGTGGTTGAAAATAAATAGAAACTTTATGCAGATGAAATATTCTAGTGCTTGGCAACATATCTTTGTTGTGTCTATTGTGTCACTCACTGGCATTAAAAATATCGACAAATATTTGGAAGAAATGTTGTCAACCATCAAGAGGTTTATCAGGTTCATTAGCACTGGGTGCTTAACTCAGTGTCTCTCTAAGTACTGGCAAAAGTCAGTGCAGACCGTGAAGCTGTTAGGTGCTAACATTAGTTCAGCCTCGTTCTCAGGGGTATGCCTTAAGAACAAATTGAAAGGAGACCAGAATTTTTAGACTTTTTGAAGCACTCTATTAAAAGTTTCAAATAAGGAATTTTGGAAATATTTTTTTTCTTTTTTAATATTTGTTTAGGAAATATTTCATTCATCTGAGTAAGATAAGTTTTTAGTAAAAGCTTTGCAGTCACTGTAATGAATACTGCAGACAAACTCAGAGGCCTTCGGCCAAGCTTCCAAGATGAAAAGGACACAGGAAGTGGGCACTCTGAATATATCTTTGAAAGTTTCCAGTCCTGCAGCCTGTTTGTATAAGAATTCTCAATAATGCAGCCATTTAACTTCCAACACTTCAGAAATTTCAGACAGCAGAAAAAATTTTATTTGCATTAAGAAATTAATACCAAGGTAGATTTTTAGTTCACATCTGCTTCAGTCTACTTGAGCTGGAATAACAGAGCATGACAGAGTAGGGGGCTGTAAAAACAGAAATCTCTTTGTGCAGTTCTTGAACCTAGAAGCCCAAGATCGGGGAGCCAGCAGGGTTAGTGACTCTCAATGCCTTTCTTCTTGGATGCAGACAGCCACCTCCTTGCCACGGCTGTTATGGCCTTGCTTCTGTGTGCAGGGACACCTGGTGTCTTTCTTCTCGTAAGGAAATCAGTCCTTCTGGATAAAGGATGTGTCTTTCTTAACTCATTTAACCTGAGTTACCTCCTTACAGGTGTTTCCAGATACATCACTGGTGTGTTTCCACTTAATGAATTTTGAAAGAGACATAAATTATTCCAGAACGCTATCTTCCTTACAAAATTTCTCAATAACAGATACATTTGCAAAGTCATCATGATAATATGAAAATGAAGTGATACAACTTTAATTCATTTTTAACAGCTGTCAAAAATTACAGTACAAGGGCTGGGGACTTAGCTCAGCTTCACAGTGCCTGCCTGGCAAGTGTGAGGTCATGAGTTAGATTCCCGGTATCGGAAAAAAAAAAAAAAATTACAGTATAAGCTTTGACATAGACCTGTACTTAGGTGTCAGTGGGACCTCTGTTCCCTCATACTGTTCTATTTTTGTGTGTGTTAGGGGTAGGGTTTTAAACACATGTTGCAATTTTTTTAAACATGAAAAATTACTGGATATTAAAATAAATGATCATTGCCAAGTCAAAAACAATTCTACAATTACAATTTCAGTTTTTTCCTAAGCAAAAAGAATGTTCTTCTCTGTAAAGTTTACATTACAAAACATTTTATATTTTCACTCTAATAAAACCAATTGTATACAAAATTTTGTGGATCTAAATTCATCACCTAATAACGGCTGCTGGGTAGTTCCCGTAATTTCAGTGCTTGCAACCATTCTCATGTAATAATAGTTTCCTTAGAATCTGAATGCCATAGACATAATTCCACATTACTCTAATTAACAAATAACCTTTTTGAAAAATCACTCAGAAGGTTTCTTATTAGGAATCAGAGAAATGTCTGCAATTTTCTTACGAGTTGGATTTGCAATTCTAGAAGTTTAATTGGGTTCCTTAGGCTCATTTCACAAGAATTGTTCTTTTTTCTAAGAGACTCATACTTCTAACCTGCTGATGATATTATCTTGTCTCTTTACTTGTTTGTGGTAGTTACAGCAAATCAGATGTACAAGTTGAATCATTCTTCACATAATTTAATAATCACTGAACTTTGTGCTTCTATAATTTTCAGAACTAAACGGCCGGTTTAATTGGATGATACAGATTTCTTCTTATGCTTTTTCTGTAATTGTAAATAGTTCAGGTGTAGTTAACAGAAATTGTTTGCATGCACACACTCCTCTGTGTGTGTGTGTCTGTGTGTGTGTGCATGTGCATGTGTGTGTGTGTGTGTGTGTGTGTGTCTTACTTGAGCCTGCACCCAGGGCCTTCACACTGAAATAAATTCTCAGCCCTTTTCATTTCTTATTTTGACGTACCGAGTTACCCAGGCTGGACACAAATTTGTGATCCTTCCACTTCAGTATTCCAGTATGTTATTTATTCTTTGCAGGGTAAATATTCTCAACGAACTGATGCTTAGTTTTAGTCACATACATGAGCATTACATGAAAGCTTGGCCTTTTAGCAAGTGTCTAGATATGTACATGTCATTTATCACTTTTTAAAATTGTCATTAAATATAACTATTGCAACTGTGTCATAATGTGTAGATTCATTCTGATAATGCACTAATTTCACATGTGGCCTATAAAACTGATTTATCATCCTGAAAGTATACCTTCTCATATTTTCAGACCTTCTTTTGGGGAATAGTAAAGGAAAGTGTATTTCATAAAGTCACAGAACTGTGTTCATTTAGAGTAACTACACAGGAACAAAAATAAAATGGAAGAGTATGTGGTAGAAATGATTTTTCAAGTTGGCCGAATAGGGAAGAAAATACTAAGGTAGTGAATAAATGTAGCAAATGAAAAACTAGTTAAAAGGAAAAAACTGAAAATGTAAAACATTGAAAAGTATAAATAGTATTGAGCAAGAATATATACAGTTCATTTTTTAAAGTAATTCAACCCAAAATAAGTGATAACAATTTCTATAGTAAAATTAGTTTTCCCACAAGTATGTAATCTAGCTAAATTTGCATCATGAATTAAAATGACCATTACTTTGTTGATGCATGAAATTCATGTGAAATAAAGAAAATTAGGGCTATTACTCAGCAATGTTTATGAGAGTCTACTGCTTATTGTATTTATTTTACTTTCTGTAGTAGAATGATGAAGTCAGTGATGCTGAGGGCCACAACCCCTACATTCGTTAGATCTTCAGAATTGACACAAATCCTTTCCACTTCTAAAATATAATACTTTTAGAAGATATTAGCTCAACAGCACAGATATGGAGTTCACATCAAAGACATTCACTTGGCCTTCAGCGTACTATATACCCCTTACCTAAAGACCATAAATAAGGTGATGATATTTTTTAATTTCCTCAAGTATGGAAACCAACTAAAAAATGTTACCTTCAAAGTGCTACCTTCTGGCTCTTATATACTCATTCTTTATTAACTTTAATTGTTTAAGTAATACCCTTCTTGGTCTCCTATCTACTGTGATCTAAAATACACTGTGTTAGGTACTTCTGTCTACAAATTATTTCCCTTGTTGCCTCTTTAGGTTTGCTACTCATTATAATTATTGCACTCAAATGATTTCTGATGGTTAAGTATTACAACTGGCTTTTATTACTTCAGTATTTCCCATACTGTTAAGGATGAAAACTCGGTTAAAGCATCTCGTACTGCCAGTGCTGTCCAATAGGGAACATCTAACGCTGCAATTATCAGTGATGCTGATCCTCCATTCTCTAACACCTTCCTTCAATTCTGGATAATTTATAATCCTCCGGTTGCCCTGTGGAACATGGTGTTCAGAGTCAATCCTTTTAACTAAGGTCTCCTCTCCGCTTTTATGTTCCACCTCTCTTGATCCAGTAGCCACATGTACTTCATGTACCCTCCTGAAGCCCCGTAGCATACATCGGTCGATGGTCATCTTCAAGCAAGAGGAAGTTGCTATCCTCTAGGAAAGAGTAAAATGCTTCTGCAGGCTTGGAGTCATTGGCAGAATGTAGAGATTAAAGATTTGTAAGCACAGGACCTAAGTATCTCCATACCAAGTCTCAGAGTTCTGCTATTTCCAAATCAGAGTCATTATTGGCATAAGATTCTCATTACCTGAAAATACAGGCTTCTAGAGGAATACTGTCCCAATAATAAATTTTGGGGTTTTATCTTTATCTTTTCCTGTTTTCCAACTGCAAGATACTGGAGTGTTTTTATAGATTACCAAAAAGATCACTTGGCTTTAATTAGTCACCTTAAATTGATCTCTTTCAGGCTTAAATTTTCTTTCAGCTAGATTTAATAATCCTTATATTTATTTAATCCTATGGTCCTTATAGTGACTACTTCTATCAACCTTCTTAATTTTCTGACAACTTGTAAGCATCCAATAACATCCCACTTCAATGTACCACTAACAGGTTTTAATAATTTCTCTACTACAATTTCCAAAATATATCAACGTGCCAAATCCAGTCTTTCTGGTTAACTGGCCAAAGTGTGATCCATTTGTTAAATCTAATTACCTAGAATCATTTTTATTATCAATTTTCTTAGTTTGGGGAATATTTTTTAGTATTTATTTCTGTTTGTGTTATTTTATTCCATAATATATTGGTTCTAAAACAATTTTGTGTATAGGAGATTTTTATAGTGATCTTAAACTAGGAATAATGGTCTAGGCTTTTAATCACAAATTATTCAACATGGAAATGTTGTCTGCACTCAGAAAGGGCCCGTAATTTGAGGCAAAGTTGTTCTTTTCAGACAATAATAATTCCTAGAGAGGGATCTACTTCTGCACTATTAGCAGGGAAGATTCTTGACAGCTAGGGAAATGAATGACCATGTCTTAAAACAATCTTGGTGGCACACCAGTGTCTTCTAAATTCAGCTCCTGAGAGAGAGATGACACCTATTAAGGATGAGAGAATAAATTATCTGGGGGAGAGTTTTGCAAGCCACCTTGCTTAAGGCATAAACTATCTTGGGAACTAAAACTATAAGGTAATTAGTGTAGCTATATTATTTTAGTTATTTTTAGTATTCATAATTATTAACCAGCTATTTCTAATAGAGTCTCCTTTGGCAATTAGAAAAACTGTGTGAATGAAATTATTAAACATCTATAGTGTTACCACTGAAGTTACAATTCATAATAATTTATTTGGCACATCATATCCATTCTGAAGTAATTTACAAATTAGAAGTAAGAGCAAATATCAGTATGTATACAGATAGTACTTTTAAAATATTTATGATAAGCTGACTCTAGGCAATAAAAAGCAGAGATTACTTTTCTTGGACTTTCATAACAAAATACCACAGCTGGAATGGCATAAATGATAGAAATCTATCTCTCATAACTTTGGAGGGTGAAAGTCCAAGATCTAGATGGTGGAAGACCTGGGTCTTGGGTCGTGCTCCTTGGTTTACAGATAACCACCTTCTCACTCCGTTCTCACATGGTCTTTTCTCCATGCTCACACATCCCTGACCCTGGGAATTGCTTCCTTCTCTTGTGTGCACACTACTGTTGAGGTAGGACCCATTCTTATGAGTTCATTCAGCTTTCATTACTTATTTAAAGTACTTACCTGAAGATGCAGGCACAGTGGAAAACAAAAGGAAGAAAATAAAGGAATCAGAAATAGATCTCAGATTCTCAAAGTAAAGAATATAAATTTTCATGTTCTTAAATGTCAATTTTTTGAAACCAGTTTCTTGGTCATGTACTCTATGCCAAAGTTATAGAAAAAATTGCAGAGAAGACATCACATTATTTTTATTTTACCTTTCCTATTAAATCCAAATACTTATGATTGGAACCAATGAAGTTGTCATTAACTTCTAATTAAAGTTAATTATTTTAATATAAATAAGTCAGTCATGGTCATATTGCAAGTAACATGCTATCCAGTCTTCCTCCATATTATGTCTTAATAACTCAACTGACAGATAATGTTGGATATGCTATAGTGAGAATTAAGTATATATGCACCTGTTTTATTGCTTTATAACAACTCAGTTCAGTTCTGTTGGGGAATGAAAGTAGGTCTATAAGAAAAACATTGTCATTATGTAGCACAGCATATTTGAAAAACTTAGGACCCATGGACCAAGATGGTGTTAACATTTCTCATAGCAGCTTGACTGAGGGGAAGGGAGGCTTTCTCCTGCCTGTGGGCCCTGACCTTCCTCTCATGCTGGCTCTCACACAGTCCAGACGGCCTAACCAGAGAGATCTCTACCCTCTCTGTTCTTTCAAAAATATAAGGGGTTGTTATTTGCCTTTTTCCCTATTGTGCATTAATGTAAAAAATTCTCTTGTCAGTTCTGCATCCCAAGAAAACTTTTTCCATTGAGCAACCTCCTCCTTAACACCCGCTAGTGCTTACTTTTCCACTAGTAGCTTCACCCCGCCCTTAAAAATCCACTCATTTTTTAACTCAGTAGAACTAAGCTCACATTTGGTTCTGTCCTCTCTCTTTATAGAAACAACCTTGTGTAATCTCTTGTGGCTAATAAACAGGTGAAAGTTTTGCTTCAACAGCATTTTCTATAAAGAATCTCTCATTGCTTATATAACATATTTCTAAAGTTCTCCAAGAGTTTTCTGTCTTCTGTTCTGTATAATAATCAAGCATTGGTCAAGGCACTTTTGTTTTGGTCTTTTGTTTTTTTTTTTTTTTACATCTCTGTGAAAATACTTGTGCAACAGAAAGTAAAAAGATATATTTGTTTCATAATTATGATGGCTGGAGTGTCCAAGCAGCATGGTACTAGAATCTGATAAGGGCTCACCCGGCTTCACCATAACATGGCAAAAATATAAACAAACTAATAAACAAACGAACCAGAAAGGAAAATGGCCACATGCAGAAGGAAGAAGTGGTCATATGAGTTACAGGAAATAATAGACCAGGAAGTGTCCAGGCTCACTTACAAAACTTAGGTCCCTATGACCTATTTACCCTCCAGTAGACCTCACCTATTAGAAGTTCTATAATTTCAACACCACCACACTTGGGACCAAGACATGACTCACTGCTACACAAGTTATATCAAACTACAACAACAATTATTTATTCATAGAAAAGAACATTTACTTGATGAGATGGGTTAATATTGTGCTACTTATTACTTGAGGAAAATAACTTTTAAATGTAACTCTTTGATACTCCAATTCTAAGTGAAAGGAGAATGTAATTGAATCAGTTGGTTCATTAAATAGAATTGTAAAACAGATGAAAATATTCTATAGTAATTTTAACAAAAAATGCAAAAGAAAATTTTCACTTGATATGTTTTTAAAAGGCTTCAAAGATAGCACATCCTCTGTTAAAAACACATAGCACATAACTGCAAGCTCATTAAATTTACAAGTAATTGAAAATCACCAAAAAATACATTCTTACCCTTGAAAACTGAGGGAATGTATGATTTTTGTGTTATGCAAAATGGGTGAAGCAAAGGTGATAACTGAAAAAAGAAATGTTCATAATTTAGTGCTTCATTTTTTAAAGGAAAAGCTAATAGAATCTACAACAATATTGTCTCAAAATGAAATTTCTTCACTCTGATTACTGCCCACCATTCTTTCCACCTAGTAGGAAATAAAATGCTACTAATACTTTCAAATGTTATCCAATTTATGAAGAAACGAATGTTCAATTAAAATAACCAAGCTCATGTGTAAGCAAAGTAGCAGCATGGTATTTAAAGCAATTTATTTAGAAAGATCATGCATTGTCCATTTCATTAAATTAAAAAAAGAGTCACTTAAACCAGCAGGGATTCTTTAAATATCATGCTCCCCTATTGTATTTAAAAACATGTTTACATATCATTAACTATTTGAATGAGAACTAAGAATAGAGATATTTAATGCCTAGGAAATAAGAGCCAAGTCTATGTAAGAATCAGAGATAAAAAATGAAGCACTGGTCATACAATGCATCTTAGTACTACAGTGAATAAATTCATAGACAGTCCATGTATACCTAACTTTACAAATAGATGTGCTCGACATTCTGGCATCAGTAATGGATTTTGGGTCTCTCTCTTTTCTAGGATATAGAGAAAATAACATTAATACATTCTTAGATGGAATGGATCCCAGTCACAAAAGACAGTTTAACAAGTGAAAAGCTAGTTTATTAATTCATGTACTTCATATTTACTTGACAACCAGAAAATGAGCAGTTCTCAAGAGGTGGCTTTCAATTTAATCTAATGTAACAAATTTAACACGGAATTTTGAATGTTTAGAGGAGTGACAAAACAGGAAAAGACTTTAAGTATCTCCAGACAGCAAATTGAGGGGCAGAATCAACCTGGCAAATACAGATTCTTTAGTAAAATTTGTTAATGTAGGTGTCTTTGGGATCAGCCCTAGATGCTTAAGGGTCTACAGTGCTCTTTAGCAGTTAAGTAGGGAAGGGTTTGTTTGTGTCACTCCATGCCCTGCTTTTTGGCAAGTAGAGGAAGGATAGAGATTTCTCTTTCATATGCTGTTTGTCACCAGCTCAGTATTCCTTCGTATTTAAGGAATCATATTCTGATCTTCCACAATAGTTAATGAGCTTGATGCAGGTAACTTACATAATCTTGCTGATGCTTTGAACTATTGCTACCAGAATATTAAATTTCTACTAATCTGATGTTATCTCCTCAATACTTTCAAAAACAAAAAAGGGAAGACTTACACTCTACTTCAAAGGATGCTTATTGAATGTCTAGTGTTATGGCTTGTGTCTAGATGTCCCCCCAAAGCCTCATGCACTCATAGGTGAGATGTTTTAGAGGTGGTTGGATCTAGATTGTGTGACACTGGGGTTGATTCATGGTGCAATGCTAGGATTAAGGGCTCTCGCAGTGGGTGAGTACTACCCACCCTAAGTAGCCTGGACAAAATATAAAGGATAGGAAGAGCTGCAATTGTCCCTTGTTGCTTTGCAATCTTTTGTCCACCATGAACTGTTTCTCCTCTTTGATGCCTGTCTGCTGTGCCACCCTGCCTTGGAGCCAGCCAAGTATGGATTGAAATCTCTTGGTTCAGGTACTTTGTTTCAGCAATGAGAAAAGAAACTAAGACACCTACTGTGTAAGTGTCATTAGACGGGGTCAGTGAAGATCTTCAAAGAGGAGCTAGGGATCTCAACTCAACCCACAAGTAAACTGCTGTCTCTAATCATGGAATGAGAATAAAACACACTGTAGATTGAGTAACTCAAGGGAGCTCACTCTGCTGAAGAGATTCAGAGTTGTCTCCTTATAAAAGAACAAGTACAGATTTTGAAGATTAGCTGAGGTGGATTGGGATCTGGTAGATCATTATCTCAGTTCTAGTTTTGTGGTTCCAGAGGAATCCTATGGCTTAAATGCCAATTCAGTTCCTATGAGATAGTTTCTCTTGCCCAGGAGGGGTGATCTCATCATGGAGTGGTCAGACAGGCTCTGCTTTTCCTGGATTCTGAGGTGATTATTATCTGCAAACTTCTAGGCACTGCACCAGGGTGGTCTGAAGTTCGACCTTTTAAACCTAGTCATTATCTCTGCAAACCCTTATAATTACTTTTGTTACTCTTGGTGTCTTTATTCCCAAAGGGGATGAGATACATTAGGTAAATTTCGGGGTAATTAATCTTGTAATGCAAACGATCTTAAAATAACTTCACTTGGCTGCATGCAGGGCTTAGTAGGTCTCTGTCCCAAAGTTCACAATTTCAAACAACAGAAGTGGGGCTGGGGATTTAGCTCAGCAGCATAGCACCTGCCTGGAAAGTGCAAGGTCCTGAGTTCAAGTCCCAAATATAAATAAATAAATAAATAAATAAATAAATAAATAAATAAATAAAACACAAAAGTTTATTCTGGCACACTCATTTGATTCTAAAATCAAAGTGCAGCAGGATTATGCCTCCCCTAAAGGTTTTAGGGATTTATCTTTTTTCCCCAGCTTCTAGATGTTCTAAGAATTCCTTTACATCTGCCCACATAACTCCAATCTTTCTTATTGTTTCCACACAGCAATTTGGTCCTCTTTTGACTCCTGGGAGAACACTTCTCATTGCATTTAGGGGCCAGCTGGATAATTCAGGATGAGTTCATCTGCAGATGTATCATTATACTTGCCGATGCCCTCTTCCAAATAAGGTTGTACTCACAGGTACCTAAGGTTAGAATGGAGAAATATTCTTTTGAGGATCACCGTGAAGTTCATTCTATTCTTTTTTTATTCCATTCTTCTTAACAAGCATTGTGTTCAGACAAGTAACAAAACCAATTGGGCTTCTTCGGGAATTAGGCTAAAATACATGGTAATCATTTAGGAATCCCGCCTTTGCTTCCAGGCTGGATCACACCTCCAATTTAGTCTCCCTTTTCTTCTACGCAGTGAGAGTTTCTACTGACCTTAGGTTTAGAAATTTGCTACCACAATATCTACTGGTATGACTGACAGTTTTACAAAAATGTTATGTTTATGCTATGTTATTGACAAACAGGAAAGGAACTCCTAACCTGAAAGATATCTGGGATGAGTTCATGTTCTCTAAATTTGAAGAATGAATTTTAGGAACAATGGAGGTTAAGAGCAGAATATATTTATTGAGAGAAAGAAAGCTTCCATCCAAGGGAGGGACAGCAGGAAATCCAAGTGGGTTACCAAGGATCCTGCCTTTTCTAGGGACTTAATAGTGCAAAACCACAAAGTGAGGTAGGTCCAAGATGGGAAACATGGGAACTCGCAAGGTAGGTATGAGGTAGGACAAAACTATGGTCAGCCAATAAAATTACAAGTATAATTGCTCAGGTAAAATTGATTAAAGCAGGATCAAATGGGGAAGCCAGTTGCATAGCAAGCAGGCATGAATTCAGAACAGGGGCTTTTCTGTAGGGGGTTGGGTTAGTGACTCCTACTGGGTTTTTCAAGGTGATCGATACCTATTTAGAATATCAATAGCTGAAGTCCTAGGGAGGTATGTGGGTGCATTTCTTTAATCTTTTGTCTTGAGGTCTGGCCCATAGCAGAAGTGTCTGTCTCTCCCACACTTGCAAAGTATCTGGCCTTCCATACTGGCCCTCTTGAGCGCCCAGTCCTGTCTAACTACCTGTAATATTTCTAGCTAATATTTCTCTATACTCTGCCTACAACATTATGACATAATCTTTTGCTGCTAACTCCATGGAAGTTATCAAATTTTTACTTTCTTTTATAAACTTACATTGCTTTAGCTACTTAAATATATATGCCTATGGTCATTTATAATAGCTTTGTTGCATTTTTTTCTTATATTAGATCTTTGGTAATATAAGACCAACTTACATGTTTTATATGTTTAATTTTTGTCCTCTAGTCTTATGTTAAAGGATCCAAATCAGTATTTGTTGAATGCACATAAACTTTAGAACCTCATGTAAGCAGAGGTAACATTTTGCCTATCATTAAGAACAAATATTTAGAAGCAATTAGTGAGGAAGAAAAACCTGAAAGGGAGAAAAAGGTTAATTTTCCTCAGTCCTTATAAATATGTAGTTTGAACACCCTTACAACAAAAGACAGATTAACACACAAGAAAGTACACATCACATAGGAGAAAAATTGCTTTCTCCAAGCAGTGGCTTGGAACTATGTCTTAAGGAGTATTTTACCAGAGAGGCATATATTTTAGATCAATGACAAGACAAAGGACCAAGTGTTTCCATGGTTTACAGGCAGGAAAATGAGGTAGAAGAAAAAAGTCTGTCCCCAAATCCTTCTCTCACCATTTTTGAACAGATAAGCAAGCAAGAACATGGGTATTTGTCTTTGGGCAGAAATGTTGGGAGTGGAAATAGAAGACTATTTGTCTTAGTAGCTCATAGAGGAAAGGCAGAGTCCCTTTGCGTTTTCACTGTCTGTAGCTCAACAATGCTCAATATTTTAGGAAGAAATACTAATTTCCCTTCATTTCTTTCACAATTTCTTGAGGATTTCTTATTCTCTCGAGAACAGTTGGATGGTCATTAAAAAGAAATTTTACATAAGCATTTGAGATAATTTGTTGGTTCTTAGTAATCTTCATCTGTACTTACTTTTTAAAGTTTCTGAATTTTAAAAAAATATATTCATATCAAATTGACTGGATTTTAACAAACCTCTGAATCTCAGATATATTTTCTTTGTCCCCTCAGATATATTTATTATGGTTAGTCTGGGGTTCATTTGCTCAATTCAGATGGTAAATATTAATCAGCAGTGCGCAGCTCTGCTAGCAGTCCTGAAGTTTCTGGAGAACACCGGATAATGCTGATGCCAACAGGAGACACAGGCAGCTGCAAGCCACTGTTGCTCTCAGCCACTGCCTTCTGGTTCTGGCTTGTACTAAACACCGTCAGTCAACTCTCCCAAGAGTTGGCCTCTGCTTCTGATCTTTATTGGTATCTTGAACTCTTCATTTATTGCTCTATTTTGAGGCATTCACTCTGTCTGCACTATTTAACTAAGAATCCTGAGTAGATTTACAGGACATTTGGCACCCACACTACCCATGAAATAAATCACAAGCAGATTAACAGGAGCACTAAACAAGTCTTTATCTTAATAAAGCCTGTGCTGCCCCACAGGAGGCATCCTCCTGGACTAACCCCAAAAATGGTTGGGGAGTGCTTCTTATATAGCAGCTGCAGCGCTGTGATTAGTCCAACTACAGGCTTGTGATTGGTGCAAGGCTCGAGGACAGACTCTGCCCTTAATGATGACAAACCAGTAAGGGGGGCGTGGAACAGAAACCAGGGTATCTTCTGGAAAGCTAGCTGTGGGTGTTGGTGATGTTATCAATGGACTCATCTATCTCTCCCTGCAGGTTGCCCCTGTGCATTAGCAGGAGAAAGGGGTGGAAAGGAATGTGAAAGGGTGGGCCATGACATCTGCGAGCAAAGCCACAATCTCACCCCCCAGGAATAATTGATCAGTCAGATGCCTCTCACTTCTGTAATGAAAATTCTTTTTTCTTTAGGCCATAATTCAACAGTTAGGTACTTCAAAAGTCAATAAACATCACAAAACCAATTGCATATATCATCTTTCATTGCTTAATCGTCAAAAGCAAATTTTATATGGAACAGTCTATCAGCTGCATGTCAGAATCACTCCCACCCACTTTGATATCCCTGCACAGTGCTACTACTTGCCCTTGAATCTGCACATAATTGTATTAAATCTTTCCATGTTGCTCCTGTCAATCACTAAAAACATAGAAAAATAGTAATTATAAATATTGTGAGAATAAAAATAAAAATTTCAATGAAGACAACTTTGAAATACCCTTTTAAACACGGAGTCAGTAGGCCATTAAAAAACTGGGATCACAATTTCAGCCGCTGGCTGGAATGTGAATTTGTTCACCTCCAGTCTTTGACCTGAAGGATGATCATAAGCACTGAGTAATTACACTGTATTGAGTTCCAGTATACATATCGATGCATTATTGCATTATTGCTTTATGGATATTTCTGTTTTATTTCCCTATTCATTTTTTTATATTCTATCAGTTACATAGGCCCTGTTCCTTCTCAACGTTTAGTACTCCACATAAGATCTCACGTTTCCTGCTTTCCTTAGAATGTTGCACCTTTCTCTCTCTCATTGATTGGAATTTTTAAGAGCCCAAATAATCTCCCTTGTACAGTGAATTTGGATTGATCAACAGTACATAAGAAGCTATTATTAGGAATGTAATAAGTCATAAAGTTTTATTGAAAAGTTTATTTCAAGTATAAATTATTCTTCATGGAATTTTTTACTTTGCCTCCATGAAGAAAATAGTTATTTTGACATTTGACATTATACAAACTAAGAGCAAGAAATACTGCTCTGCACTGATTTCTTTATGTCAAATGCAGGCAACTTAGAAAACTCAGGCCTTCAAAGATTTTATTTTAACAAGGTGAGGACTTCATATTTATGCATTTCTTTGTTTGTTTTTATTAGTACATGTTTGTAGTACACATTAACGTTGCTGTGGGGACTTGGTGCTTGTGCATAAGTTACCTTAATTCCTCTTTCTTCCCCTTCCCTGCTCCTCTCTCCCCACTCCCTCCATTTCTTGGCCTCTTTTCCATTTGAGAAAGATCCCTCTCCCTACTTCCTGTTATATAATTTTTGTTTTTTTCTTTATTTATATTTTGGGCTTCTCATGTAAGAGAAACCATGGAACATTTAAAGTTCTGTGTCTCCGAGTATATCCGTTTGCCTACAAATGTCTCAAATTTATCTTTCTTTTTGGCAGAGTAATACTCCATTCTATGTAAATACCACATTATGCATTCATCTATTGATAGGCATACACTCTGCTTCCAAGATTTGGCTATTATGATTTGTGCTGCTATAATCATGGGTGTGTAAGTAACACTGTATTATTGTCTTTTCTTCACCAAGCTGTCATTTCTGCCAACTGCTTGCTTTCCCTGTCTGCAAATGTTCAGTAAACTCGCAGTCCAACTACTTATCCAGTAATTCTCAACCAAAATAAATTAATTAAACATTTTATTTTCTAGAAGACCTTTCTCTTCTTCCATTCCAGATCTGTCTTCTTCAAATGGCTGAAATTTTGAGTTTAATTTTACGGGCCCCATCACAGGCTTACATGGCTGCTAAGGGGCAGGGGTGATTGAGTAGGCAGGAATAGGTATCAGACCAACCAAAAAATCAGAGGAAAAATATTAGCCCTGAACCAACAAAACCAAAAGACAATCCAGTAAAGTGGTGAAGAATGGAAGCTAGAGCAGTTAGAAAACTGAAAGCAAAACTCAGGAACAATTGATGGTCATGTTAAATCTCATTAAAAGTTGTTTTATAGAAACAGCAGCTAATTTTTAAATGTTTGCCCCATTAGAATGGAAATCAATTGGAATCAAATAGTGTTAGCAGACTTCTACAGGAGTTTGAAGTCTACCCACAAGAAATGTAAACACTTTCACCTGTAGTTAAGATTGTGAATGTTCCCAAAAGGCCAGTGTATTGAAGCTTGTGTCCCTATTACAAGACAGTACATAGTTAGTAGAAGAGTATAAAGGTAAAAAGCTCAGTAGTTCAGGGAGCCCTTGGACTTCCATTCCTTACTTTCTCTGTTTTTTCATCACCATGGCCTCTTATGCTGTACACTCTCATTATGAGGTACTTTACCTCCCCCGGGCCCAATGTGACAAGGCCAGGTGACCAAGGATTGAAATCTCTAAAAGAGTAAATCAAAATAAATTTGTCCTACTCTGTAGGCTGATTATCTCATGTATTTTGTCACAGGGAAGGAAAACTGATTAACACAGAAAATTCTTTCTGTGCAGTGGTTGTTACCCTGACTATATCTGATGATGTAGCTCAGAAGGAGAATTGGATTTCAGGAAAATTTGGAAGCACTTTGAGCCACAGAAGAAAACCTAAAATTCTGTAAGTGGAGGTTAATCTCACTACAGTTTCTGGCAAGGCTTCAGAAGAATACAGTGCTGATGAAAATACAGACAATTAGTAAAGATCATGCTTATGGGCATTCAGATAAAAATAAAGCGTCATTTGGGAATGAGACCCAGATTACACTCAGGTAAAGAATATGGCTATATTTTTCCATGCTATAGATATTCTGGAAAGGTGAATTTGAAGGCGATAGACTAATAGGTAGACTAATTAATATGGTGGAAAAACAATTAAGGAAACACAGAATTCAGGCTGCAGCCTGGTTATTACTGACTGCTTTTTGTCTACTTAATGTGAGAACTAGGAAAAAAGAGGAACACAGAAAAAAATTTTGGAAAAGTTTCAGTTTGGCCAGAAAAACAGTGTGTTTAAAGATGCTGCCAAAGAATTGCTAAAGAGATAGTCACCATTAAAAAGAAGTCACGTATTTGCATTGGAACAGTAGGAGAGATACCTTGTGGGCACCTCAGGAATTGGGTAAGACTTTGCCCATAATAAGTCAGTCATGTGAAAGCATGAACTTCTCTCAAAGCTTTGCAGAAGACAGGTTGCAAGACTGCTGGCTCTCACACCTATAACAGTAAGTAAAAATAACCCCTTTTTATATATTTTACTTATTAGTTGTCTATCAGAGGAATGACTAGCAAAACTACTACATGGTGAAAAGCAGAGATTGAGATTCATTCTTTTGCATGTGGAAAATCAATTTTCAAAAAACAATTTGTTAAAGAGGCTATCTTTCTGCCTGCATTTGAGTTTTAGTCCCTCTGCCAGAAATCAAATGGCTAAAATTGAATGGAGTTATTTCTTTGTCTTCTATTCAATTTCATTTTCCTTCACATCCATTTTTCTGCCAGTAACATACATTTTTGACCTAAAAACCCAAAAGACCTAATCAAAAGTGGGCAATTGAAATGAAGAGACATGTTTCTAAAGAAGTACAAATGGTCAATAAGTACCTGAAAAAATGTCCAACATCTTTGGTAATTAGGAAAATGCAAATCAAACAGCACTGAGATTCCATCTTACTGCAGTAAGAATAGGCATCCTCAAGGACTCAAAAACCAACAAATATTGGCAAAAATGTAGAGGGAAAGGAATCTTTCTATACTGCTATTGTGAATATATACTAGTACAACCACTATGGATATCAGTAGAGAAATTCTTCCCAAAGTCGAAATAGAAACTTTATTTTACTCAACAATACCTCTCCTTTCCAGGAAGTTGTAGCAAACAGAAAAAGTCAAGTAAAATACACAAAAATATGCAGAATAAAATAGTCTTCATTTGCAGATAATGTCATTGTCTATGTAGAAAACCCCCAAATATTCTAAAACTAATAATGAACTATAGTAAACTGCTTTCCTTTAAAATTTTAATGAAATTTTGGAATCTGAAATTAAATTATACCACTAAAGATGGCATAAAAACACAAAAAGAAATAAATGCTAATCCAACAAATTTATATAGCATTTGTATGTAGAAACACTAATGAGAAAATTCAATGAACTAAGTACACAGAGAATCAACCCAGGTTCATGAATGGGGAGAATAGCTTTTGCTAAAATGTCAGTTCTTCGCAACTTGACCTGTAGATTGTTACACTAATTGAAATCCAAGCAAGTAACAATGTAAATATTAACAAACTGGTTCTTAATTTATGTGGAGAGGAAATGTGCTAGAATACCCAACGCAGAACTGAAAAACAAAGTTGGAGACTGTCACACAACCCTAAGCCTAACTCTAACCCTCTAACCCTAACCCTATAAAATTGCAGTAATCAAGAAAGCATTGGAAGACAGGACTGAAGGAGAAAGCTGGCCCTACAGTAACCACCTGGCTGAATGCACAGACTCGCAGTCACTCTGCGTCCCTCCCCGGGAATGGCAAAGTGAGACGTATCCACCTGGGGATTCAGAGACACTGAATGCATATTGGAGCAGAGAAAACTGTCATGTGCCCCCACACCTGCCTCCTGTAAACCACAGTACACAAAACCTGTGTCCTCCAGTAGTCCCCATGTCTTATAAAATATAGCACTCCAGACCCAGCGACCAGGAAGAAGCACCCATGGAGGGTAAATATCAGTACTCGACTGCCTACAAGCAGGACACTGGAGAGAGAGAAGCACTGCCCAACACAGAAGAAAAAGTCACTCCCTCCTCCCACATACAATGGGAATTCTGAGCCTGGAACACTGACTGCAATGTTCATTATTAGCAGTGGGCTCCCATGAGGTCTCCCAGCAGCTCCTAGCTGGGGAATGAAAAGGGTAGGAAAATACTGCTCTGTGACAAATACATGGAGCACAGTCCAGTGGGGCAGATCTGTGAAAAGAGAGACACTAGTACCCAGGTGAGAGAAGAGAATGGGCACTATCTCACTGTTTCCCCCAAAACTGGACAGGTCTGAGATGGTCTGAAGTCCCACTCAACTCCTAGGGCTGTCAAAGAGGGGCCTCATCCTAGCCTGAGAGCAGCACTGGTTCTGTGGATGGGAATCCACATCCCTTTGTATTATTGTACCCCAGGCTGAGAGATAGGTATCTATGAACAGGAAAATGGAGAGTGGTGGCTTTTGGGCCATTTATTAAGAAAAGCCTGTTTAAAAACAACACAGAGAGGTCCACAATGTTTTTTGTTTGTTTGTTTTTGGTTTTTTTTCCAAGACCGGGAATCGAACACACAACCATGCTCTTGCTAGGCAGATGCTGTGCTGCTGAGCTAAATCCCCAGCCCAAAGGTCCACGGTGTTGACCCCTCCAAAGTAAGGCAAGCAGATACACAGTGGCCAGCGGGAAGTCACACATAGAATAGAGTTTGCATTAAGAGCCATGTTTGAGAGAACAGTTGCCCGGTATTCAGCCAGCAATTGTCTGGGCTACAGGGGTGACCTGCTTGTCTGTTCAAAACCAGACTGTGATGCCAGAATAGAGGGAGCTGTGTGGACACTGTGGGTTAATATCATATTAAGTTTCATTCTTCTTTCTATTTTCTTGTTGCTGCTGTAGTTATTGGATCCTTGTATCTTTGTTGAATTTGGGTCATCTTTGTTAGTTTTATTTTACTTTTGCTGTTGTCAGTTTTTTCTTTCCCTCTGGTTCTTGCTTCTTTATTGCTATTATTTTGTTATCATACTTTACTTTTCAAGCACCCTCCCCCCGCATGCTTTGACCTGCTCCCTCTTTTCGTGTTTCTTCTCTATTCCTTTTTAAAAATCATCCCTTTGTATTATTGTACCCTAGGCCTTCAGGCCATCTATCTAAGGGTATCAGTGTAACAGGGGCATGAATATTTGCAACAGAGAATGAAAACTAAGCCCTCAAGGACATCTCAGAGTAATCAATGGCAACTAAAGAGGAAATAAAGAAGCTCAGCTAATTCAAAGAGAACATAATCCAAGAGGAAGTGGAACAATCACCCAAGCTGAACAATATGATTATGAGAGAAGGAAATAAAACCCTGGGAGAGGTGGCAAAAATTGTTTGAAACATGAATGACAAATTTACAAAACTACTAGATTCCACAAAGGTATTTATCAGAAATCCTAGATTTAAATCTGGGAAGGCTTTTATAGATTTCATAAACATTAGAAGTGACTAATGTGAGGATAGCCTTTCAAATCTCTCAGACAAAGAGAAAATGTATGATGACTTACTCAGCAAAACTTTAAAGATAAGCAGAGAAAAACATATTCATCCAACAGCTACTCAATCATGCTAAAAGTACTAATCTTGGGCTAACTGGTATTAGAGAGAAATTAGAACACAGCACACTTGGATTAAAAGTCTGTTTGCAGTAATCATAGCAGAAAAGTTTCTGTCTTGGTTACTTTGCTCTTGTTTCTGAGACAAAAGACCCAATGCACAAAATGAAGGAAGGAGAGGTTTATTTGGCTCACAGTTTATGGAGGTTTCAGTCCATACTTGGTTGGCTCCGAGGCAGAAGACAGCAAAGCAACAAGAGCAAAGTGGGGAATGGCAGCCAAACCACAAAGCAGTCAGAGCAAAACAGGAGGAATGGCGGCAAGCAGCTTCTTTCCCTCCCTTACACTGTAAACAGGCTACCCCCACCTCAGCGGTATGTAGCTCTCACATAATCCTCATGCCCTCCTTTTCCACAGGCTCAGGATATATACAAAGTAAGCACTCTGGCTTCCTGCTGAGTAGCTTAGCCAAACCTCTAGACTCCCCAAGTTGACACAGTGTCTCAACCATAACAGTTTCCAAGTATGGGAAATATGCTAGTAAGTGATACCTATAAAATGCTACATACTTACACTGAAAAAAAATGAGTTATCTGCAACGCATCATAGTCAAAATACCAGATGCTCAAGAAAAGACAGTGTTTTAAGAGCTGTTGAATAGAACTAAAAAGTCATTAATTAAGGTAGACTTTTTAACACAAACTTAAAATGTCACAGAAGATTAGAGTGAAACATTATTGGAACACCTCCATAAAGTAAAAATCCAGACTAACACAGCAAGCAAAACTATCTTTTAACATTGATAAATAATTAAAGACATTCTATGACAGAGAATATCTTAACAAATACATGGACTCTAAGCCAGCACTCCAAAAATATTCAATAATAAAAAAATGGAAACAAAGTTTATGTAAATAAGGAGGGGAAGGAAGTTTGAAGTGGGGGAGGGGAATGAGGAAAAAAAAGAAAACTCAAGAAATATATGTACAAGTACAAATTTCCTAGGATGAATGTGATCATTATGTATATGAAATGTGTATGAATGAAATTAATTTTTAAAAAGGATGATACTAGACAGAGACAACAAAGTAGACAAAGCCAAAAGGTCAGAGTGAATAAATACATCAAGCAAGGCAAGTAGTTAAAGAAAAATAGGGAAAAAATAAGAGTCCATACCAAAAAGTAACACAATGACAGAAAGAAATTGATACATTTCAGTTCTAACAATGTAAATGGTCTCAACTCTCAATTAAAAGACACAGATTGGTAGGCTGCACCCCAAAACAAAATCTGTAATTATGTTATAATCTAGAGACTAATCCAAAAAGAAATGCATAGACTAAAAATTCAAAGTGAGGAAAGAAGTATTCATACACAAGCACCACCCAAAACAAGCAGGGGTAGCAACTATGTTGTCAGAAAATGTAAAAATCAAACTAAGTAGAACAGAACAGGAAAATAAGGACACTACATTTTAGTTAAGGGAACCGCTCAACAAGAAGAAATGACAATTGTAAATAAATATACACTACATATTGGTGCACATAACTTCAGTGGAGGAACCAATACTCCACTTACACAAATGGACCCGTCAATTAAACAAAAAAAAATTAGTAAAGAAACGTCACAGCTGAACCAAATCTTTGAACAAGTAGACTCCATAGATATCTACAGAATTTTCTACCCTACTACAACAATATGTGTTCTTCTTAGGTACACATGGAACTGTCTCCAGAAAAGACAATATTGCTGAAACAAATGAAAGAATCAAAATCATCTCATGTATACTATCAAGTCATAGTGCAGTGAAACTAGTAATTAACCATAAAATAAACCAAAGAAATTTTACAAATAAATGGACATAAAAAACACACAGTGGTCACAAATGAAATTAAAGAAGAAATTTTTATAACGAAATTAAACATTTCTTCCCCCAGCGCACAGGAAGCCACGCAGCGGGGAGCACTGTTGCGTTGCAGCCCTCAGGCCAGCCACTGCCGGTCAGTTGAGAACTATCATGACACAATTGGCCCACCATGCACTGGCTGCAGATGCCCACCCACGGACATGTGTGAATCATTCAAACATGGAGAAACCCCTGGGAATATATGCCGTGCAATGGGTCACTCTTGCTCCTGCCATTGAGAACCAGAAATGTCCAGAGTCAGTGGAGGAGCAGCTGCTGAACAAGGACTCAGAGAACATGAGAATGCAGACTAAGCCCAAGGAGTTAGAGGTCCTGTGGACTGGGATCATGAGAGCTGTTCGGAAGCTATAAATCAGGAGGACCTTGCACAATACCTGCGGAGACTCCGTGGAAGCCATTCTTCCTTGACAGTACAGGCTGTGGTGCACTGCAGCAAGATTCCTGCTGCCTATGCTGACAGTTGCGGAGAGGACACTAACTGGTTGTGGGGTCCCAATGCGATGGGAGGCTGGAGAGAAAATGCTACCAAGAATGGCTTTCACCCCAGATAGCTCACTTGAGATGTTAGTAAGAATTGCCTCCTCAGTATTCTATAACCATGATGAGGAGGAGGCCAAGGAGAGAAAACAAAGAGACTGAGAAAAAGCAGCTGCTTTTGCTGCAGCACTAAGAGAAACAGATCCCAAGTCTGATTCCAGGGGCCCCAAGAAGAACTCGAGGACTGCATTCATCTGCTACCACTGTTAAAAGCCAGGCCGCCTCAAGAGGAACTACCCTAAGAGGCCCCATGGGCCATGCCCTGAATCCAAAGGTGACCACTGGAGATCGGTCTGCCCTCTGAAGCAGAGACCCCGGAGCTCAGACCCATCCTACCAGTTAGTCTAACAGGAATGAGAGGGCCTGGGGCATACTCTGCCTTCTCCCTCTGGCCAGACCGTCATCTCCATGGAGGAGCCCTGGGTAATCATGACTATGGAGGAGCAAGAAAACAGCCTGTCGCTAGACACAAGTGTAAGTCTCTCGGTCCTTCTTTTCAATCCTGGCCTTCCTTCCAGCCGTCACACCTCAGTGACAGGAGTTACTGGGGAGGAGGTAATATGCTATTTTTGACAACTCTTAGGCTGTAACTACTTGTTAGATCCTTCTTGCATATCTCTGTCTTCCTGAGAAACCACTTTGAAGATACCACCATGTACTACAGCAGCCACTGATATTTTCCTACTAATCGGTCCATAACTCTGCAATGTTTGTATTTTTCCTATGCTACTTTGTAAATGGATGTATGTTTATTATTATGTGTTTCCTACAACAACCATTGAGAATAGTTAATGATTATTCAATTGGTCACTCATGTATAGCTCTATTTATTTTCTTTAGAAGCCACTTTGAAGATACCAAAGTATAGTACAACAACTATTGATAATCTCCTTCCTCTTTTGTCTGTAACTCACTATTATTTGTCTATTTGTTTTCCTGAGAAACTATCTTATAGATAACAATATGTAAAACAATAACCATTGATAATTTCCTGCCACTTTGTCTGTAATTTGGTAAGTCCCTCCCTATTATAATGTTATCCTTCTTTTACTCTTCAAAATAAAAAAGTTTAAAAAAATATTTTCTAAAAGCAAGCAATAATGCCAGTAAAACATATCAGAGCCTATAGCAATCCTAAGCAGAAAATTTATGGCTGTGAACTCTTACATTATAAAAACAGAGCTGCTCAAATAGATAACATAATGATATACCACAAGGAACCAGAATAAAAGTCAAATGCAAATCTAGAAAAATGAGAGAAATAAAAATCAGAGCAATACGTTAATGAAATTGAACTCCAAAATACAATGAATCTGAGATCTAGGTCTTTGAAAGAGTAAACAAAATATACAAACCCTTAACCAAACATATGAAAAAAAGAAAAAAAAAAAACATCACTGCAATGAGAGGTGAAAAAAAGGTGAAATCACAATGAACACCGGTAATATCAGAAATCATTCATAATTACTGTAAAAATTATATTCCAACGAATTAAAGGAACTTTAAAAATGGAGAAATTCCTATACAGATATAAAAAATAAAAACTGAGGGCAACAAAACACACAAACAATTCAATAACAGATGAGAAATTTTCATAAGAAATCTACCATCTGGAAAAGCCAGGACTTGGTGGGTTCATTGCTGAATACTACATGACTTCCATTTAGGATATAGTGGCAATATTCCTTAAGACTTTTAAAGAATTTAAAAGTAAACAAACAGTACTTCCAAACTCATTTGTGGATATTAGCTGATTCCAAAGGCAAAAAAGGAACCAAGTAAAACAGAAAACTATAGGCCAATCTTTTTAAGAAGCATCCATGCAAAAATCCTACACAAGTTACTGGCAAATACAATGCAAAAAATCATCTAAAAATCATATATTATGAACAATTGGGCCTCATCTCATAGAAGGACGTAAGAATATTTCTAAATACACAAATAAATAAGTGTAATACACCACCTAATCAGAAGAAAAGACAAAAAATCACACAATCATATCAATAGATGCAGAAAACGATTGTAACAAAAATCCAGCATCCATTCATGATTTAAAAATTAAACTAAAAAAAAGATACAGAAGTATCTTATCTCATTCTGACAAAAGCCGTTTATTATAAAGCAATGGTCAACATCATATAAAATGGAGAAAAGCTGCAAGCTTCTCCTCTAAAATCAGGAACAAGACAAGGATGTCCACTACCACCACCCCTGTTCTGTATATAAGGTAGTACTTTAAACATTAGCTAGAGCAATCAGAGAAGAGCAAAAATAAAAGAGATATGTACAGGAAAGGAAAAATTCAAATTATAATTATTTATATGACATGATCCTTTGCATAGAAGATTTAAAAATGCAACTAAAATACTCTGAACTAATAAACACATTCAGTAATATAGCAAGATACAAAATCAATACATAGAAATCAATAGCTTTCCTGTACACCAATAATTAACCCACTGAGAAAAAATATAGAAGAAACAATACCATTCCCAATAGAATTAAAAAAAATTAAATATATAAAAATTATTCTAATCAAGGAAGCAAAAGGCCTGTACAACAAAAAATCTTTTACAGTGTGCTGAAAATTTAGATCAAGGCGGACATCAGAGAGTGGAAAGATATTCTCAGGATATCTTTCTATCTAAATAGGCAGAACCTATATAGTCAAAATGTCCACACTTCTAAAACTGACATACAGTTTTAATGCATTTCTAATTAAAATACCATGAGTATTTCTCTCAGAAGTATGAAAAATAATATTCAAATTCATATGGAACCAGAAGAAACCAAGACTGGTAAGAGCAATCCTAAGCAACAAGAGAAAAGCAGGAGGCATCATAGTCCTAGATTTCAAGTAATATTACAAAGCCACAATTATTGAAAAAACACACAGAACTGGCATCAAAACAGATATATGGAAGATGTAAAGGAATAGAGGACACAGAAACAACTCTAGAAACATTTAACTGTTGCATTTTTAATGAAGGGGCCAAATTTTCTCTTGTATTTGAAAAGTAAGTATTTTTCTCCTTGACTTAAAGCAAATTTCTGAAACTGTTAAACAGTTAAAAACTTTGAAGTAGTAAACAAACTTACAAAAATGCATATATTCTTGATTTTTGTGCCTTAATAAAGTTGAACTGAATGTAGCTATTTCGGAAGATTTGATGAAACTATTCCGGGGACAGAATAATAAAACAACTCTCAATGTTTTATTAGAACAAGAAACATGATAAAATACTATTTTGATTTGAAATAAAGGGTAAAACTGATAAAAGAATGGACTTACAGCTTTATGGAAGAGAGCCCTAAATTGATCCATGCAAGTATATCTTATATATTCTGACAGAAAAGCCCCAAAGTATTTCAGTGCAGAAAGCATTTTCTGTTTATAAATCAGGCTAGGACACTGAAAGGTCCACAAGCAAAGAAAAGCATCTAAACAAGAAATGCTCTTTTTCACAAAATGCTAATTTAAATTTAAAATACAAAACTACAAGTTCTACAGTAAGGCATAAAATAAATTCTACATGTTCATGATGTTGGTGATGATACTTTACATATAATATTAAAATCAATGTTAAATGTTAATTAATTATATTTTATTAAAAAAACTGAAAGCCTGACTGTGGTGGTGAAACTACAAGAAAATAGCCATAATGGAGGCAAACCAAATACTTAAATAAAATATATGCAAATTACATTACTGATCAAAGTCTTGTTTCCAATATTCAAAAACTCTCAAAATTCAAAAGTAAAAATACTAAAATCTTTTGAAAAGAGAAGAAAAGTTCTCAACAGGCACCTGCCAGAGAAAATATAAAAATGGAAAAATAAACATATGATTGCTTACCAGTATATGTTATTAGACAATGGACACTAAAACAATTAGACACCCTCCACTATACACCTCTCAGTATAGATGAAATCTACACTTGATCTTAGACAAAAGGGTGATAAATGACATACTGCAATCTCAGTCATGACAAGAAAGCAGAACAACTGGAAGCCTAATTTACTATTGTTTGGAACATGAAAGGCTAAGACAGTTTGACAGTCAATTACAAAACTAAATATATTATTAGCATGTGTTCTAGTATTACTGCTCTTAGGTATTTATAAAACCAATTTGGAAACTTATGTCCACATAAAATCTGAAATGCAATATTTACAATAGCTCTATCAAAATTATAAAAAATGGAAACAGCCACTATGTCCTTCAATAGGTGAGCTGAAAAACAAACTCTGGCACATCCATAGAATGAGGTTGTATTTAGAGATGAAATGGTGAATCTCAAATGGGTGTCACCAAGTGAAAGAAGGCAGTTTGGAAAAGCTGCATATTCAGTGATCCTATGGATGTGACATTCTGAAAAAGATAAAGCTAGTAACAGATGTGTTTTTCCCAAAGTATTTGAGAGGAAGTAGAATTGAATAGATGAACTATTAGAGATTTGAGGTTAGTAATATAAGATATAATAATATGTGGTACTGTAATAATATATTTATAATTATCTATTGAAAGCTCATAAAACATTTTAGCACAGAGTAAACCTAGAGCATACAAATTAAAGATGAAATGATTTAGAAGTTGGTCAGATTCTAGAATAGAATGCAGACTGTGACAAAGGAATATACGTATATCATAAGTAGAGTAGCTGGATACAAGTCAACACTCAAAAATCTATAACTTTCCTGAACATAAACAGATTCACTGAGAGAGAAATTAGCAAAGAATATGCTTCACAATAGAATTAAAATATGTGATACTTAGGGATCAATCTGACAATGGAAGTTAAAGATCTATACACTGGAAACTACAGTACTCTGAAAAAGGAAATCAAAAAGGATACCAGAAAATGGAAAGATATTCCTTGCTTATGGATAGGAAGACCCAACATGGTGAAAATGGTAATACTCCCAAGATTATTATACAGATTTAATTCAATTCCAATCAAAATACTACTAACATACCTCAGAAATCTAGAGAAAACATTCCTAAAATTCTTTTGAAAGTAGCAGAGACCTAGAATAGCAAAAGTAATTCTGGGCAACAAAAGCAAGGCAGGGGGCCTCACAATCCTTGACTTGAAATTATACTACAAACTAGTTTGATAAAATCAGCATGGTACTGGCCAAAAAACAGATCTGAGGATCAGTGGAACAGATTAGAAGATGCAGACACAATTACAAGCACACTCAGCCACCATATCTTTGACAAAGGTGCCAGATATGTTCACTGGAAGAAAGATAGCCTCTGTAATAAATGGTTCTGGAAAAACTGGCTTTCCACATGCTGAAGACTGAAACTAGACCCATGTCTATCACCATGCAGTAAAGTCAAATAATTTTTGTACAGATTCTTTCTTTATGGAGTTGGATCATAACTATTTATCCCTTCATTGTTAATTGCATATAGTGACTTCCCAAAAACTATAGTAAAGGAGAGGAGAGGAAGAGTGCTGAAACCTGACAAACTTTACCTCAATCCATGTGATCATGGTTAACATTAACAGAGATAATTTATGTCAAGTTTTCAAGTTAATATCAATATGATATTGTTTTTGTCAGATCCAAATAAAATTTGGTGCACCGAGGTATGGAGGGTGGGTTGTCATGTCCCGTGTCTGGGATAAATACATTTTTCAAGGACTTACTGAAGTCCATAAGAGAGTCCTTGATTCCTGTAATAAAGTTTGCCATTCATTAATCCTGCACAATGAAGAGGAGGTATTCAGAGTAGTTGGTAGCGATGGCACTTCCTCCACCAATGAACAGAATTCAGCAGCCACATCAGTTCACCATAAGTGAACATCTATCTAAATAGCTTATGTAAATCTCTCCCTTTTGCCTTCAAATTTTTCTCTTGCCTTAACTTCCTTGAATATGCCTATAGTTTACACGGCATGAGTATTCCGTTACTAAGCTTTACTATTCCCAAATAGTATAATTAGTCTTTGGAGAACCTGTCCTGATATTTACTCAGACTGAGACATATCCCCTTGATGGGATGTGATAAGAATGACCCTTTACCTCTATGCTTGTCCTCACAAAAATGCTTAACTTCATGATAACAGTATGGAAATTCAGATTAAAATTTGAATTGAGAGACATTCTATAAATTATTTGATCACTACTCCTCAAAATTATCAAGGTCATCAAATCAGAATACTGATTGAAATAGTCAAGAGGAGCTTACAGGAGATACAATGACAGGTATCATACGACATGCTGGATACTGTCCTAATCAGAAAAATGGCATCAATAAAACCTAAGAAAATTTGACTGCATTATTATTACAACATTATTATATATGTTAGTTATGATAAACTTACCATAGCAATAAAATATACTAATAGTAGGGGAAATTGGATGCAAATTGTGTCATCTCTGAAATCTTCTGTAGTCCTGAAACTGTTCTTAAATTTAAATGTATTTATTAAGCAATAAATATAATTATGATCAATAGTACTTCTATAAAAGTGTTAAAGAACACAATAAAATTCTAGAAGTCCTGGAAAACAACAATTCTAATTTATTGAAGGTCCCGAAATTTATGCAAGTACAGTTTATAAATATACAAATAGACTTCCTATACATAAGGAAACTCTCATTTACTTTCAACATATTAGAAAAACATTTCCATATGCCTGGTCATGAGAACTAATAATCATTTCTCCATTCCCATGAGAGTAAATTTTAAATGCAAATGTCATGGCTTTCTGATTAAAATATCAACAGTTCAACTTCTTCAGTTTGCAAATAAGTGTATCCCACCTTCTGGGAGAATGATAAGTATGTTGTACCAAATTGACTTTAGATGTTTAAGATTTCTCTAATCAATGCAAGAAATATTTGTTGTCTTGATTACTTTTCTCTCGTTGCTGAGACAAAATACCCAGCGCCCAAAATGAAGGAAGGAAAGGTTTATTTAGCTTACAGTCTGTGGAGGTTTCAGTCCATACTTGGCTGGCTCCGAGGCAGAAAGTAGCAAACCAACAAGAGCAAAGGGAGAACTGGCAGCCGAACGGCAAAGCAGCCAGAGCAAACCGGAGGAATGGCGGCAAGCAGCTTCTTTCTCTGCCTTACTTTGTAAACAGGCTACCCCCACCTAAGGGGCCTGTAGGTCTCACATAATCTCCATGCCCTCCTCTTCCACAGGCTCAGGATGTATACAAAGTAAGCACTCTGGCTTCCTGCTAAGTTACTTAGCCAAACCTCTAGACTCCCCAAGTTGACACAATGTATCAACCATAACATTTGTCAACTCTAAGTAACTGGAAAATGCTTATTACAATCCTTTACTCAAGGAAAATAAACTGAGATACAGAGATTACTGTCAAATAATTCAATTTTTATTCTGTTTTTACCTGAGATGACAGGGTTGAAATTTCGGATGTCTTTCCATGTCACAGTGATTCATTATTACTCTAGGACAGGGCACATGTAGGACAGGTTTTTTTTTGGTGAGTTCACATGGTTCACTACTTTCTGAAATAAAATCTGGATATTAATACAATCTAGTATGTAAAACAGGTATTTAGTGAACTGCTACTAACTTTTGAATAGGAAAATCAGATACAATATGGATTTTTCAGTCTTCAGAGCTCAATCAAATGATCTATACAAATATTTGCCAGTCACTTTCTAATGGAGGTTCCTTTGCAAGGCTGAAACTGAATTGTCATGCTCACACAAAGTAGGTAACACTTATTGTTGCTGTGGCTATTGAATTCATTGATACACTGAGTGATGACAAAATCACATGGTATTTCCCTTTCCTTTAGAAAGCCATCCATAACCTTAATGGTGACATGGCCTTCTGATGAAGTTGTGGACTCTTTCCCCTAGTTATATTATAAAAACATAAAGTATAAAAAGAAAACCAATTCTATTGACAGTCATCAAAATATTTGTAAAATAAATGTTTTACAGATAATGTGTTTAAACATAAAACAGTAACAGCGACAATTAGCAGCTATGACACATTTTTGGATTCTTTAGGGTTGTTCTTTTGTTTTTGTTCTGTTTTTTTGAGACAGGGTCTTGTTTTGTACTGCAGGGGGCCTAGGTTGGCCTTAAACTTACAGCAAATCTGCTATCTCATCCTCCTGAGTGCAGGGATTACAAGCATACACCACCGCACCCAAGTATTACACTTTTGAAGTAATGGTTAACATGAACACTTCAGTATATCTGCAAAAACTAAAATTTGAACTGAAAGCATGAAAGATTTTTAAAGTATCAGACACAAGTGCTATTTGTTTTATTTTGCCTATATTCATAGTTAAAGAAAAGGACAGATTTCAGTGACATTCCCCTCTTTTGTTCCCTATGGAACAATAGCTTCTTAACTGGAAAAACAAAAACACTCATTGTTTATGCCACCTAGAATGAACTTTCTTTAAAATTTCTAGACTGATCCGTACTTGTCTGTCATATCTGATTTTGCTTAAATCCTAAGTCTTCTACCTACTGTTCTTATTCCTCGTGGGACTTTCTCCTTGACATTCACTTCTCTACCTCCTTTACTTCAACTTCTTATGATAAGTTTTTTTTTTTTTTTTTTTTTTTTTTTTGGTTTTTCTCTGGTACCGGGAACCAAACTCACGACCTTGCGCTTGCCAGGCAGGCGCTTTTGCTGCTGAGCTAAATCCCCAGCCCCTATGATAAGTATTCAGTCTACATTTTCTGAGTCATGAATAGCTAATTTATTCCCACTCATGCTCTACAAGTTACATTCAATGTTCTAGACCTGCAATGTAAGATTCCAGGAAGAGAGGCAACAAATGAAGAGAAACTCAACAAGTCATCTCATCATCCTTGCTATACAAAACATCCATTATTTCAGTATAAGTCAATGCAATCATATTAAAATTAGAAACAAGCAGAATGCTCATATGTCACTATGCAAATTTCCTTTTTAAAATTAGGACATGTTTGCAGTCCATAAATGTTTACATTTCTTGTGAGGAATTAGTACATGAACATAACATATCTTAATTCCTTTTTTCAAACCCTTTCCCTTTCCTCCATTCCTTCTCTCTCCATCTCTTAATCCCCTTTCCATGTGAGAAAGACTCATCTCCCTACTTCCTATTATTTAACTTTTACTTTGCTCTTTATTTATAATTTGGATTTCTCATGTATGATATACCATGTGATATTAAGCCATGTGTCTGATTTATTTCACTTAACATTATGATTTCAAGGAGCATCTATTTTCCTACAAATGACGCAAATTTGTTTTTCTTTATGGAAAAGTAGTATTCCATTGTGTGTAAGTATATTTTCTTTAACTATTCATCTCTTGATGACCCTACAGGCCTTAGAATTAATGTTAATTTCTGCAGTACAGCAGGGAAGAAGATCAACACACAAAAATAAACAGCATTCATATATACCAGTAATGAACTTAATGAGAAAGAAATTAGGAAAACAATACCATTCACAGTAACCTCAAGAAAAATTTGATATCTATGAATTATGCTGACCAAGAAAAAGAAAGTCCTCTATAATGAAAACTACAGCACTGTGAAAAAGGGATGGAAGATGACATCATAAACTAGAAAGATATCCCCTGTTCCTGGATAAGCACAATCACCACTGTCAAAATGAGCACACTTCCAAAACTGATATTTAGACTCAATGAAATTCTAGTAAAAATCAACTACACTCCGAACACAACTAGATAACTCTAAAATTCACTTGGAATCAGAAGGTGTTTGGGATAGCAAAAACCATTCTGGGCAAAGACAAGAGCAAAGGAGGATGTATCTTAATACCTGAATTCAAGTTGTACTGCAATGCAACAGTGATAAAAATAGCATAATATTGGCATAAAACCAGACATGTTTCAGTGGAACAGAATAGAGTATACATAACCATCCTCAGGCATATTCAACTATTTGATCTTCCACAAAGGGACCAGAAACATACATAGAATGAAAGATAGCCTAGTCAGTAAAGAGTGAGGAAAATTGGCTACCTGTATCCAGAAGACTGAACCTGGATCCACAGCTCTCACCATATGTTCATATAAAATAAAAATTGATCTATGATCTAAACATTAAAACAGAAACAATGTAACTACTGGTAGACAAAACAGATAAAAATCTTGATGCCATAGGTATGGGAAAGGACTTTCTAAACAGAACTCCAGTTGCACAAGAAATAACAGTAGAAATCCACAAATGGGATTACGTACAATTAAAAAGCTTCCTCACAGCAGAAGAAACAATAGAATGAGGAGACAGTGTACAGAATGGGCAAAACCTTTACTAACTATTCCTTAGGCAGAGGACTAATGTCTAGAATATATAAAGAACTCAAATCAAAAGTTAGGCCTCCCGAAACAAAAATCCCACTGAAGAAGTGAGGAAGTGATATGAATAGATTCTTCTTAGAAGTAGAAATGCTCAATGAACATATGAAAAAATGTTCAACATTTCTGGTCATTAAAGAATTACAAATTTCAAGAAAAACCTAATATTTCATCTCAGACCAGAAAGAATGGCAACCATCAAGAAATCAAATAATAACAAATGCTGACATGGACGTGGTAAAAAATGAACTTTCCTACATTGCTAGGGAGAATCTAAACTAGTACAACAACTACTACAGTCAGTATGAATATGTATCAAATAATGAAAATTACACATTCTATTGGAGCTAGCTATTCCACTGCTAGGTGTTTTTCCAAAAGAGCTAAAGATATCATATCAGAGCAGTACATGCATACAAGTGTGTGTTAGTTACTTCTCTTGTTGCTGAGACAACATAGCCAAGAGCCCTCCTTAGAGGAGGAAAGGTTTATTTTCATCGTGAGTTCGGTTCCTGCCTACTAGATAGAACATATCTAGTTCTATCTAGAAAAAGACCTTTAAAAATTTGGAGTCATTTATTTTTGTTTTTTCCCTACAGTTAACTACTGCTGGGACAGTATCTGGGGTTCCGGAAACCCCACCCCCCAAAAAAAGGATGCAAGATTGATCAAACCATTAAAGAGAATTAAAAAATTTTAAAAAAATTATTAGAAATGATACAGAGCTTTTACAACAAGCTTTCAAATTGGATAGGCCCAGAAATATTCCATAGTGAAGTAGAAATGGTTTAGCGAAAACTTATTCCCAGGAGGCCTGGAGGATATGTAAACTACATTGTTATCTCAGATTCTCTGTGTATTGTAGGTGAATTGTGAACATCAAAAGTCAGATGCTGTGGACCTAACACCCAGCACTTTGGAAATAAAGTTCTTGCAAACATGTTTAATTAAAATTAACTCCTACAAAAGGCCACAATTCAACAAAAATAGAGCCTTTACCAATAAGGTAAATTTGGACATAGAGCCAGCAAAACAAAAAGGAAAGAAAATATGAAGACAGAAGAGAATGCTGCCTATGTGTCAAAGAATTTCTTGGGCTGCTGGAAACTGAAACAGAAGTGAGGAGCAGACTGTCCTTCACGGCCTTGAGAAGAATCTAACTTTGTGGACACTTTGATTTGGGACATCTCGCCTCCAGAACTGCGAGACAATAAATGTGTATTGTGTAAGCCACCCAGTTTGTGGCAGTTCCATGAAAATAACACAACATGCATTTCTGCAATGGTAAAGCAGAACCTCCTTCTTTAGCACACTCTCTAGGGCTGGTGCAGTTGGTCCACCAATGGACCAGTCCTGGTAGCAAAGACCCATACCTCTGAAAAACCAGTCTTCCAGAGCAGACACCACTTCTGCTCGCCACTTAGCTGATATCCTTCTTTTAAACCGTTGGCCGCTAGGAGTGAAATCTACTAACTTGATGTCCTCCCTTCCTGGAAAGCTAAGTGGTTTATCCTCAGAAGAATGTATACCTACCCTCATATGGGTTTGAGCCTACAGAGATAAAAACTGAGTGTGATGGAAATTTACACTGAAGGTATAGGTGAGAGACAGTGAAGATTTATGCTGTATTTTGATCAACTGCAGGGCTGAGCTGCAGTTTATCTCACTAGCCTCCTTCTCAGTCTCCCCTCAGGAAGAATGGTTCCTGGGATTCACTGATATGATGCTCGCACTTCATTGGTAAAACATACCAAATATTTTCAGACCTCCAGTGTAGGAGTTGTAATTGACGGAACCCCACATGTGTTATCTGAAACCCATCAATGCATTTACACCAAAGGAATACTACCTGCTCCCTGCTTCAGGGCAACGACCAACAGGAAGAGATAGAAAAAGGAGCTCATTCCAGGGAGATGCAACCAGCACCAATTTTAAAAGACAGTTTTCTGACACATGGGCATAATGATGTCTCATCAAGTTCTCTGTCTTAATCAATATACAGAGATTACTAATTCACAAAGAATTGTTTCTCCGAAAGTGTGTGTGTTTACACTGTTGTCATATTAGGCACCATAGCTGTAATCAGAACCTGTGTTAATTAAGGCCGCAGGAGTCTATAGTCTGTGGTCTTTCTCCTGGATCTGTCTGGTAGCCCAGACATTCCTGACAGGAGCAAGCTGGAAAATTAAATTGAAATATAGCCTATAGCTCCTATTTATCTCAAGTCTTTAATAATTACACTAAAAATCTGTTATTCTTCTCGGGATGTGGTACTTTTCTCCATTTTACTTTCTTAGCTACAGGGCAGTATCTAGAGGTTTTCACTTCTCCAGGAAGTGGTCCTTCACAGACCTTGAATCCTTCACAGACCATGAGCCTAACATGGGGCTCAGTAAATGCCAAATATTTTAGTTCCAATTGCATACTCAAATATCAGGAATATGACCACTAGATTGTGTCTCTGACCTACTGGACCTCTTATGAGCCAGGCTTTGGCAGAGCTGCATTTATTGCCTGGATCCCTAAGTCCTTGCTTGATCATGGCTGCCATGGTAGTGCTTTGGTTTTCTGATTAAGATAATGTGGCTGAGTCCTTGGAATGTCTCAGTAGTCTCTTCTTCTGTGTAGATGCATCAAAATATACAGCCACAGGTTCCTCCTGAGAAGAGCTAAAGGAATGATTACAGCAAATGTGTGACCTGGTATTTTAACATCATACCCGCTTCTAGGGAAACAAGTTCTCCCAGTCAGTTCTGGATTTGAAATGAGCTTGGGCCTGGGATCCAGGGGAAGAATTGTGATTTGTTATTGGGGCTACTATCCTCAACCTTCTCTTTCTCCACACTTGAATTCTTTTTGTTATTATGTTAAAATCTTCTTTAGAGCTTGTGATTGTCTATTTCTGTACAGAGATGAAGTATTTTATTATCCAGCTGTGTAATACTATGTGTAGCAAAAGCAAAACCCAATGAATGCTTTCAAACTTATTGACCATTAAAGTCTCTGGTTAGCAGTTAGGGACCATGGAACATGACCCTCTGAAGGTTTTTCAGTGCGGTGAATATAATACATGAATTCCAGTATTCCCGCTTCCCTCAGTCTCTTTATCCCTTCCTCTGTCCTGCTCCAGATGAGATTAGGCATCTTGTTTCTCAGCATTGACCATAACTTTCTCTAGACCTCTAAAAGTCATGTTAGCTAGGAGTTTCCCATACTTCCCAGGGTCTTTTCCTGAATGCAAATATTGCTTCCTGAGATGATAGCCTCATAGTAATGAATTACTGATTTTCCAGTCTTACATTTTACCTCTATGAGTAAACATCACTCGGATTTTTGAGAAGTATTCTAGCCAAAGGACAGCACAGTAATTCTATTGCTAGAATTCCTCATTTAGCTCCATTTACTATTTATGTAACTCTGGGTGAATTATCTAATGTTTTTCTATGCCTGTTTCCTTATAAGCAAAATAGGGATCATAATAGCACCTAAGACAGTAAGTATAAGTGCTAGATGCAAAAATATAAACAAAGTGCTTCGTAAGTACTTTGCTACACAAAAACAAAACAAAACAAACAAACAAACAAACAAACACTCAAGAAACCCTGAATTCTACCAGTGTTATTGCCCTCACATGAAGGCTAGCTCAGCTCCCTGTTATTTTTTGGTTGCCTTAAATATGATACTGTGATTTGAGGTGCCCATTTATCATACAGTCACTTAGCTAAGACATCAAAGCAACATAATGTTCTAACAGCCACAGACAATTATTATATTAAAAAACTATTATTTATAATTCTAGTAACTTTCTGAGACAATACAGGGCAGCACTGTTACATGGTTGGCTCTTATCTTACATTCTTTGTAACCAGCTCTCATTATGGTGAAACATACTGTACCTTAGAAGCTTATGTCAACTCTACCCCTGAGTTATGTTTTTTACTTAACTCTAAGAATGTAAACCATAAACTGTGACTACCTCAGTTCCTGAGAAGACTTTTTCCATATGACACAACCTTCTGATTATCTTTGAAGATTAGATTGAGAACATAGGAAGGCAGTTGTTCTATACCAAAAAAATACATACTGCATGAAAAATCACATAGCCCAAGTGGGCAGATGATGAGGGGGAAATGTAAAGCACCTCTTCACAGCACAAGAATATAGCATAGATATAAACAGGGTTCAGTTAATTATCTAGAGCTACGTTTCCAGGCAAAAGTGCACCAAAGCAAAACTTGAAACACTCCAAACACAGTTTCTGTATTTACAAGATGCATTGGTACCGACTAGACTGGACTGATATAATCCTAAGAGTTGAAATGACAGTGAAGTTTCTGGGCAGTTCCTGGGACCTAAGAGCAAACTCCAGTTAGGAGTGCCTGCTGATACACACACATGGCTTTGAAGTGCAGATCTACTATTTATCAGATGTGCAAGCTGTCTTCTTTGTAACTGTGTTCCTCCACCTCTAAAGCAGTAATTATCCCTCTTGCTGTTACTGTGAAGACTAAATGACTTCATGTATGTGAAATGCCTAAAATTGATTCTGGCATATGACAGACTCCCCAAAAGGCCTTAATTAATATCATTATGGTGGTTCTTTGTTACTAAGCTCTGAGTGAAACATGACCCTTACCACTTTGTAGACTACAACCCATCAAAACTAATACCAAGGCAATAGCATCAGAAGCACTATGAGTAAGGAGTACTTCTTTTATAGATAGGGATCGAGATCATTTCATGGATTTGCTTTATGAGCAAGAAGGGATTAAGAAAGAAAAAATTCAAGGGTAAAATTGGAGAAACAAAAGGAGCAGAAATTGTATTTTTATTTCATTTTTTCTTGGAAAGGACAAATTTTATTTGAGACCGTCCACAGTAGGATGTCACAAAATGGAATATCATGTCTTAAAGATGTACATATACAAGCAGTATCATATATAGACAGTATTATACACAAGTTGTTTTCCTAAATAGTACTCTGCAGTGCATTTTCTTATATTTATTAATTACCCAGTGCGAGGAAAATCATTTTTCTAAATTATACTGGTTGCACTTAAGGAAATAGAGCTTTTTAAAAAAACCTTTGTACTCGCACTGCTTTTAAACATTCTAAGTGATCTAAAAAGCTAAGGAATATCTTACAACCAGTTTTTTACTGTAATAATTTTTAATGTAAATATTTACCACATATTTTGAACATACCATATTGATCAAACTTTTTGGCAATTTCTGCCAAATAAAAACATATTGCGTATTATCATCCACTGTATTCATTACATCTGGCACCATGTGAGTTCTGGATCTCCCCCTAAGCCAAATGGCTGCAAACAGTAAACATTTCAAATGGACTCAGGAAGTCAAGGCAGCCTTGCCAACTCAACTAAAGACATTTATGAAAGAAGAACTGCTTCAAAAAGTGGGAATAATGATGTGATAAGTGGTTTTGAAGCAAGGAAAGTACTTTGAGGAATATTAATAGAAATGGAAATGGGTGTTTTACTGCAATAATTAATTAATGGAAATGGGTGTTTTACTGCAATAATTTTTTTTAAATTTAAACATTCATCATATTTTTAGATTATACCTCATATATTACTTTGTGGACATAAATCCAAAAACTCCTCCCTGGACCTGGAAAGTCATGAGATGCCATCAGATCCTTGTGATGTTGGAGGTTACTCGCTGTTCCTGGTCTTCCTCCTGGGCCAGATTACACACAGCAAGGCTCAGGGTGGGCTGGAGACCAACCTCGCTGGTCTTTTAAGGACAAGTCAGTGTTTACTAATGGACGTGAAAGCTTGATATCTGCTGGAGTCTGATTAGGGCTCTCCTCACTCTGTTTCAACATCTTTAGAGAATACAGAAAGTTAATTTTAAATTGGATGTTGAGGTGGAAGACATTCTGGCAGGCCTTCATGTTCCCTTTAGATGTGCTTTTCTGGATGAGAAAATTGTCATCACCTCTCACCAAGAAGTAAATCTGTGCCTTCAGTGAAATGGGATCCAAGTTGTCTCAGATTATTTGTTACAGATTTATATGTTTCAAAGTTTTAACAAAAAGCTCTCTCTGAACCCAGGTGAAATAAAATGAGTAGTTTGATGCAAATTCTTTTTATTTCTTAAAACTAAGTGAACATAAATATATATATATGACATATACATAACATATAAGTGAACATATACATAAGTGAATGTATATTATATATTGTATATAAGTGAATGTATATGTATATATGTAGTGTAGGGTGTGTTAAAAGACAAAAATACTATATAACACAGACTTTATTTTCAGAATAGGCTAATATATTTATGTGTTTATGGAATAGTCAAAATCTGTTGATTGAAGCCAAACCAAAGTTATACAAACATGAGAAAGAAGTTGCAGAAGTAATATGAGAAGGAAAGAAACTAGGGAAGTATCTGATGTTGTTGCTGCTCATCTCACAGAGAAAAGCAATCAATATCAGTGATAGCAGAGGTTAAGAACTTTCTCATTTGGATCTGAGACCAAACTTACACTATTAGTATCCTGATATTCTCATAAAACATGAGCCCGTGTTGTTCACTACCTATTTTTAGGATTATTATGACAACTACAAGGTAATCAGTAATTACTTGATTTCTAACTGGAAATTGTTTATTGAGTGCACCATCATCAGCCTGTGGGAAGGTCTCCAATAATTTGCAGCAAGAATCTTTCCTTAACATTGATTATTCCACTCTATATTTTTTTCAGAAATGAAGTGGTATAGAAGAGGTATGAGTGTATTTGCCATTTATGTGGTACTTTGAATCTAGGTAATGTAGTATATGTGTTTGTCTTTATACATGTGGGAGTGTATATTATATAGCATAAAATATATCCTACCCAAAATAAGTGATAATCTAGAGCACTGATATTAAGTGCATCATTTTTGTTAATTTAAAATAGATGGAGACAATTCCAAGTTAATCACTAATCAAAAGTATTGTCCCTTAATATTCTCATGGTCTCAAGTCAGCATCCATCCCCCAAACATACAGTGTCAATTAGGTATAATTTCACCCAGCAACACACTAGAATTCTTACCCAGGCAAACTTCAATCATTTGTTGTACTACAACTTTAATTGCTTTTTCCAGCTTAACTGACTTCCTACTTTAGAATCCTTCAGGACGAGGGTTCCTGTTTTCTGTCATTTTACACCCATTATCTTGTCCCATAGCTATCTTGACATATTCCCTTCTCACACCTTTGATTTGGGAGACTGAGATAGTAGAGTTTAGGCTGCTTTAAAAGACACAAATAATTCTCAAGAATGACTGTGCCCTCTGTTAAAGTTCTGCAGCCTCACTCTGTCCTCATTTGCCTCCGCTAGCTGGCCAAAGCCAGTTTCCTCTGACCGACATTATTCTTTCTTCCTCCAGCAAAGTTTACATTCGTTACTTAGGTGGAAGGCGACCACGGAGCCAAATATTGCTACAGTGTTGTTAGATTCATTGCTCAAATGAGTCCCTTAAAAACTCAGACAGAATCATAGCTAAGTGGTGTATAATATTGTTAAGCTTTTTCTATTCTCTTGTCTGCTGCTATAACTTGATACTTTATAAAGAAAAGACCCTTATTTTTCATAGATCTGGAGACTGGGAAGATTAATATCAAGCTGCTAAGAAGAGCCTTCCTTGTTCATAACAGCATAATGGAGAATATCACCTGGAAAAGAGCACATGGATGAGACAGAATGGGAAGCAAAAGAACACACATGAGGGAGACCTTACTTCTATACCAAAGCTGCTCCAGCAGTAACCAATTTGCTCCCATAGTAAGAGCACTAATTCACTCATGAGAGCAAAGCCCTCATGAATGAATCACTGCTTAATAAGACCCCACCTTCCAAGACTCTACTGGTAACAGTTAAATTTCAATACGGATTTTGGAGAGAAATTTCCAACTATAGCACATCTCAGAAATAATTCCTGGAAGTGGATGAGGAACTCTATTCAATATTTTGTTTTATTTTGCCTTAGCTACACGGGTTTCTTTGATCGTAATCCTAAAATAGGTTTCCTTCTATAATGCTCTCCTCTTAACCTGCTTCAAATTATTGACAGAACTTTCACCATCCAGTTCATTCTATGATATTTAGTTGCTAACCATCGTGTGCCTTGCCCTCCTCTGTAATGTAAACACTATGAGTGCAGAGACCCTGCCTGTGCCTACTGCAACCTTAGCATCTAAGACAGTACAAGATCATAGGTGTACAGTAATATTGGCTGAATGGAGACTGCTGGAGAGATATATTATAGAAATAGCCGAGAATTACAATGCTTTGCTCTATGTCACAAACACTTACTTTCTCATCCCCAGCAACAAACATACCACACACATATGCACAGAAATTCAGAGTTGTGTATGCAATCATTGTGGCTTATTATATAGGATATGTACTCAATAAACATTTGTTGACTAATTAAATTCATTAACTGAACCATTTTGGGCTTATTTTTGTGTACAGTAAAAAGAAGGAGCCACTATCCTTCTTTCACAGATGTCGAACCTGTTTTTCCAACACCATTTGTAAAAAGTGCCTTCAGCCAGAGATAGAAAGGAATATTTGCTCAATGCCTCCCTCCTTCTCTTCACATGTTATTAGTTTGTCAAAGTCTTTCACCTCAAACACATTGTAATTTCTTTACCTGGGTTTTTTCTCCCACTCAGCCCCTTATTACTTCACAGAAATCATGCTAAAGTAAATTGAAATGGAGGGTAAAGCAGGACAAGAAAATCCATACAGAAAATCCACAGCATCATTATTTACAGGTCTTAGCATCCATGACTGACTAGCAAGTGTCTAGAGAGATATTCTTTGTACATAGCCAATGCACTTCTTAAATTCTTTTATAAATTAGACTCCAAGAAAGTTTCAGATCATGGCATATCTGATTCATTTTATAATATAAAATGAAGAAAGTAATAATATACATTTCTAGATATTAAACAAAACAAGAGTAAAAGTATTTTGGGAGAATCTCTCAAAAAGTATAAATAACAGCAGACTTATAGAAAGGATGTGCAGATCATAGGAAAATTGGAGATTTGAAGAATTCTTGCTACCATTTATAATTAAAGTTCTTGATGTTTGAATTTTATATATGTATATTAAAGTTTTCTATTTCCCAATTTCTATATTTCTTTCTCCACTTAAATTTTTTAAAAGGTTGTTTTGCACTGTATGTGTACTTGAGCTTACAAAACTGCACAATATTATCAATTTAGAAATACATATATACCTATGAAAAATTATGACCAAAACAAAATTAATAGACATGTCCATCACCTCTCAAAATTTCCTTGTGTTCTTTGTATGTGCTTGTCATAATTACACTTAAATAATATGGACCCATAAAACATATAAGTGCATAATGTAAATTGTTAGCTATAAGTACTACAGTGTATAACTGATCTCTAGAACTAATTCATTTTACATAATTGAAAGTTTTTACCAATTGTAGGTCAATGAAACAGAATAGAAAGCCCAGAAATAAATACATCCATTTATAGTTAACTGCTCTTCAGAAGGGGTGCCAAGAATGGACAATGGGGAAAAGATATCTCTTCAGCAAACGATGTTGGAAAAACAGGTTAGATGTCTGTAAAAGAAGGATAGTGGCTCCTTATTTTATACTATACAAAAAATAAGCCCCAAATGGATTAAAGACTTAAGCATGAGACCTGAAATGTAAAACTCCTTGGAGAAGTATTTTTGTATCAGCCTTGTCACTGAACGGGTCTAAGGAGTTTACTGAAGCTGAGTCAAGAAATTTAACCCATGATTTTTGTAGAAAAACTTTGCAACTTTTTTGATACCCCTCCTGGAAAAAGAATTTTGAGGACTGGTCAGTAAGAGGCAGGGGAAGGATTTTATTAGGCAGAAATTGAAAGGTATACACAAAAATAGGGTTTGGACCCTTAAGAGAGAGAACAGCTTGTTTCCTGGAGTAGTGAAAATTTATGCTTCTCTTGAGATGATGGAAACCCTGGGAACATGTGCTCTGCCCCAAAGGGTAAGAGCTTATCCTTCAGGTATTTTCTGAATTTTCTTTTCTTTTTCTTAAATTGCACAAGTAATATAAACATTCTTGGATTCTCTCAACTTTTTCCTTTGTCTTAGCATCAGGTTTCTGCCCTACTTTCTCAATGAAGCTGATTTGTGGAATTTCAGCATTCTTGAGGAATTTCAGGTGTGATGGGCTGGAAGAAAAGGAACCAAAATTTAACCAAGATAGCTATAGGTAACTTTAAGTCTTGAAATTCGCAATATTTTTATTTGTATTTTATTTTTAGACTATAGAACAACATCTTTAGATCAGTAAGTACTAAACAATCTAAAGAGAACAGAAACCAAGATCTGAATGGAATTTCACAATTTCGTAAGTGAGGCTATTTGGTGCTCGCTAAACACGTGAAGAGCTGCTCAAGTCATTTAGTGTTCAGGGATATTTAAATTAAAATCACAGTGAAGTATCCATATACACTGCAAAAAGACATTAAAATTACTGACACCACCAAGTGCTACTGAAGCTGTGAACCCACTAAAACACTCAGACAACTCTGATGGGAATGAAATGGATTTTCCACCTTGGAAAATCCAGAAATTTTTTTTGGCCGTCTGTTTTAAAGTACAGTTTTCTGCTGTGATCTCCTTATCTCTTTTCTATCTTTTCTTTTGTCTTGCTGTCCTCCATCTTAGCAATGATTTCCTGAATTTTTTTCTTTGCTCAACACCAAAAGTGCAAGGAACAAAAACAAAGAGAGAAAAATGGGCCAAAATTAATGCAAATCATTTCTACACAGCAAAGGAAATAATAGAATGAAAAAGTGGAGTACATAATAGAAGAAAACATTTGCAAACCATACATGTGATAGGGGTTCAAATATATAAGGAACTCTCATACAATCAGTAACAAGAAATCTAATAACCTGATTTTAAAATGAGCACAGAGGACCTGGGATATAACACAGCAGCACAACACCTGCCCAGGAAGTGTGAGGTCATGAGTTCGACTCCTGGTACCACCAAAAAAAAAAGAAAAATTGAGCACAGACTTCAATAACCCTTTCACAAAAGAAGATATCAAGTATCCAATGGGCCTAGGAAAAATTGTTAAACATCCCTAATTATGATAAGAATGCAAATCAAACCCAGAAGGAGATATGACCTTATACCTATTGGAATGACTACACACAAAACACTAAGAGATAATAAGTGTGACAAGGATCCAGAAAAATTGAAACATGTGTCGTGTTGGTTGAAACATAAATTAGTTTAGCTATTATGGAAAATGCCATGCAAACTTCTCAAAAAAGGTAGAAGTTAGAACAACTGTATAATCCAAAAATTCCACTTTGGTGTATATACATAAAAGGATTAATGTTAGGATCTAGAAGAGATATCTGTGCTCCTATGTTCACTGTACTCTCACACACAAAAGCTAAGTTCTGGAAATAAAGCAAATGCCCATAAAAGATAAATATAATATAGACACACAGCGGAGTAGTGTTCTTCCTTAAAAGAGAAGGAAATCCTACCACATGTGAAAACACAGATGAACCTGGAAGACATTATGCTGAGTTAAAATAAGCCCATTACAGGACAAATACTATGATATTGTATATGAGGTACCTGAAATAGTCAAACCTGTGGAAATAGAAAACAGAATGTTGGCTACCAAAGTCCAGGAGGAGTGGGAAATAAACAGTTGCTGTCCTCATTTCACTTTCAAACAAATGTTTTTTTTTCCTTTGTCTTGATTCATACCTACTTAACTCTATGTATATCTGTCAAAAATAGGAACATCAGATTTATAGAGTAAAAACAGTAGCAGAAAACAGGAAACTTCTGAGAAATACTAAAGTAAGTTTAACTGAATTCTCAGTGATTGAAGAAGAAAATTGATAAAGCAAGGGTTCTGTGTAATTCTTGAAGAGACACACCAGATTATCAGGTGATTCTCTGCCTTGATCACCAAGGTAAGGAATATGTCGATAAACTGACAAATTATGGAGAGAACTTATTTGTTAGCATTAAAAAAGACTATAAAGTGCTAAATATCATCCCTCAGGATATGTATAATTTGAGTCTAGTTTTCTCTCCGGATCTATTTTCTGTTGGATGAGAAAAAAATAATAAAGCTTTGTCATTCTTTCAGAAATTATAAAAATGTTTTATGGTATTTTAAAGTAGGATATGAACTTTAATTTTAAAAATTAATCCTTCATGATAAAACCTGCAAATTTGACAATACATAAATAATGTAACACTAATGGTCACAGTTATAGATTCTGGATATATTGAAGGACTGTCAATACAAAAAAGATACGATGAATTTTTTTAAGACATACTCCTTAGTTCAGTGGTGGTGAACCTGTGGCACACAAGCCACAGCCGGCTGCTCATTATCACTGAAAGCCCTAGAAGGTTCAACATCACTGCCTTTGTTCATTAGTGATAAGTACATTGTCATCACACTCCCACAGAAATATCCCCAGTGATAAACAATGTTTCCTTGAGTCCTTCTCCTCCCGTCGATTTGGAAGAAGTCCACTCTATCTAAATATTCAAATTCTCGCGTCTGCCTTGTAGAGATGGGGTGGTAGGGAGAAGAGTCTACAGGAGCTGCCAGATAACATATTTCAGAACTCCACAAGCTTTTAAGCTTCTAGCGTCTAAAGGCAATGTAAAGACACTGCACATATTTACCATCAACTAGCCAGACTTTCACACTGTGGTCTGAGCAGAACATATCCTGTCTTTCATTTGTGCACTAACGTGGGGCTGTTAGGAGATCTCAGTGCTTCTTCCTTCTACAGCCCCTGGCTCATTTACTGTACCCAATTCCAGGGGCCACATCTTCACCAGTATAGTGATTAATTTCATGCTAGTTTTATTCTCCCTTGTGACCATTAATCTTTTTTATAGATCTCTCTGTCATCTCTCATAAAGGACTTCTTGTCTCTATCTCCCCAATGGATTGAGAGAAAAGAAGACACTACTCACTGTCTCAGGAGGGAAATATAACTTCTGACCTTCAACTGTTGCTTTAAGACATTTGATTAGCAAATAGAGCTCCATAATTTTTATCTCTGAGGAGCATCTGCTCCATTAAGAACACTGGATATTTAAATAAGTGGTATAATCAAATAAGATAATTTTGTTAAGATAGGTTTGAAGATTTGTATTCTAAATAACGTAGTTAGTGCTAATTTTTGATTTTGAAATTCATGGAAGGTGTCCTTAATTCCAATTTCACATAGCTGTCTGTTTCTTGGAGACATTAATTCAAACAATGCAGTGTGAACAAATACACCATGGTTATTATGTTTAAATTTTCATAAATTAATATACATCTTGAGAGAAGAATCTTTTTTCCTTGTACAATATGTTCTTTTAATATTCCTGTTTGGATTAATGATTCCATTTAGGACTTAAGATTTTTAAAAATCAAACTACACTAATGTGACTACTTTTCTAAGAATGTGATTTGTCTTTTCTTTGATGATACATATCACATTTAGTAATTCTCCTAGATGTTCTTTTTGTTTTGTAACTTTTTGAATGACACAAGAACACTCATTTAGCAGGGAAAAAAATATTTTTGTTAATTGAAATGCTTCATTTCTGCAAACGATTTCCCACACTTCAAAGGTGTATTTGTAAAAAAAAAAATAAAACTATTGAGTCACAGAATAAGTAAACTTAGAAATGCTTCATTTTAAAATAGTGGTGTTATTTATACTTTCTTGCTGTAATATAAAGAAAAGATCATTTTAACTTAAAAGGTGAGTCTGATTTAAAATATGTTAAAAAGTTTCTTAGCAATTTTTGAAGCAGATAATTTTATCCCTATGTTGGAGTTTTGAAAAAAAAAAACTAAAACATCTTGCCTCCTCTACCTCTATTTCTACCCAGTGAATGTTATAAAAAATACATGGATAGGGAAAGGTTCTAACATATCATTTTAAATTTTGGATTAAAGGATGAAAAGCCTACAAATATTACAATTCTGAATAACTAATAAAGGGTACAGATTCTTTGTGGAATTCTTAAGTGGTTGTATAGAAGTTATCTATGAAGTTATATCGATTCAGTACCCTTACCACCACTTCATTTTTAAATACATATTGTGGGACATAATATTAACAATGATTAGCATGAGCTCTATATATTTTGGAGGTTTTTGCATGAAGTCCATTTCCCCACTCTATAGCTGTCTATAGTTGAGGTGGACTTGAATCCATTTCAAAGACTAAGACAAAAATGCACACAAATTCCTCATTGTATGGTTGGATTCAACATGGGAATATAACCAAAGTTGGTCCAGAGTGAAAAAAAAAAAAGCCTATTTCTGGACAATTAATATAGGAGATGCACTATTCCACTGGTTGGAGAATAGTGAGGTGAGTAGCAGGTCATGTTTGCTACCTGAATGCATCTTGTAAACATCTTACCCCCCAAAATTGATGTGTTTACAGCAGAGGAAGGACACACACAAAAATCTAGTTACCTCAGTCAAGATTAGCCTATGGTATCAAGTTTTCTCCAAACAGAATTGAGTCTTTGTAGCTATTTCAGGTAATATATTCCTGTTTTGGACTTCCATTGCGTTGCACACAGTGTTACTTGCAGGGGAAGTCATCTTTTTTTTGAGTGTTTTTTTTTTTTTTTTTTTTTTTGTTTTCCTATCTAACATATTTGCCCCTTTTTCCTCTACACATCCCAGTAGGCTCGGAATATGAATCAGAATGGCTCAAATAACAAACTTCTAAACATGAAATTATTTTTATTTTGGGTTTTTTTTTTTTTTTTTGGTTTTTTTTGTGGTACAGGGAATCAA